>NC_067303.1:5146968-5466436 GCF_020740795.1 Apus apus
AATTTACAATTGCAATTACGATATCCGTTAGAAACAAATGCAGCTGCCTTTAATTTTAAGCAATATTTTGATCATCATAATTAAAATTTAAAAAAAAAGAGAGAGAGAGAGAGAACTTATGGCATTGCACACATTAGAGACATTAATATAATTTGCTGGCTGCCTTCAAAGGCATGCAAAGCAGTGGTCGCTGGATGAGAGATTTAGGGGGAGAATTAACTCTTTTGCTTGTTTTCAACACTCCTCAGGGCACAATGATACTGTTTTTAAGACTTAACTTCACTGTAGCATTTAACATGAGTTCTTTGTCCTTCAACTTTTTTTTCTCTCCTGCTTTTCTCATTCTGAAATTGCTAGTTATTGCAGCCTTTGTGTGCAAACAAGAACATTTTCCTGTCACTGCTCATTGCAGCCTGCATGTTTGAATGGGCAGGGACAGATGAAATCCAGTTGGTGATATTATAATTATTCCCACAATTGCATATCACAAACTCAGTAACAAACTGGCTGATCCTGGGTCTTGCGTGTCTCACTTTGCTGCAAAAAAAGGAGCATACTTTGGATTAATGATACAAAAGCACCTTTGAGGGAAGCAAGGATTCAGGTGAACAGCCCTAGAACATCCTATTCCTGAAAGCTGGGGCTCGTTCCATTAATTTTAATGTGCTGTTGTAGTCATGAAAAGTGAACATTTGACTTGTTGTCTTAGTGGAAAGGGATTCATCTATGCATGACTTTTCATCTTGCATTTATTTTTGCCTGCTCCTTTCAACCCCCCTTTCAGGATTCATCTTGGGTAACTGCTCAGCCCAATGCGGTGAGATGCCACAGACCCCTGCACCTTTGGAAAATCCTGGTCAACTGGATTTCTTCTCTTGGGAGTATTGACTGGCTGACTAACACCAGAGGCTGGAGCTCTAGCAATCCCAGGATGGGCAAAGGGCTGATTCAAACAGCTTCCCTGTCTCCACAGCCTGTCCTAAAGCTCACAGTCACCTTTCCCTCTGCTAGGCATCCAACTAACTATCCTTTCTGAGACTATGCCTCTGTCAGGCCAAAAAAAATAAAACAGTTGGCCTTAAGGTACAAAGTTGCAGTTAAAGCCTCATATTAACTGGCAATCTTGACTGACACTGAAGAGATTGACCCATTGCATTTCGTTCAAGGGGTGGAGGAGAGGAGGAGAGGTGTGCCCACAGCTCTGTTCTTACTGGGGAGAATTTAGTTGTATTTTGTTGAGCTCTGTTCTGTGACAGTCTCTGCAGGTCCTGTCCTGATGGTGTAAAGTAAAGCAAAGAGCAGAAAGTGGTGCCCAGGGCAAGGGAGCTAAGGACTAGAGGGGTATGGCAGAGCAGATGGCATTGAGGAGATGCCCACTGCTGTCTGCTGAGCTTTGTACCCTCTCTGAAGGACCTTTATGGCTGAGCAGGACTGGTCAGAAGGACCAGCACTCCTTGCACCTTCTTGGCCAGTGGACACAGCTATAACAGGCCCTCTGCCTCATCTGCAAATGCATCCCCTGCCATGTCCCCCTGCTCCCAAACCACTCTTGCCCTTTCTTCTTTCTGAACAGCCCTTCTCCTGCATTGGCAAAACAAACACACACAAAGCCCGACTGCAGGGCAGGTGAGGGGTGCTTGAGAGTCAGGTCAGATAAATCAGGGGAAAGCAGGATGATGCTGAACTAAACGATCTCATCACAATTCCCTCCACTCTGCTTCCCATTTCTGCCAGGGTCTGAAATCTGAGAACCCATCTGACCACAGATTTCCACCAGGTGCAAGATGATTCTGAAATAATTTGATATCTGTCAGTAACAGATCAGGAAGACAAGAGTCTTTTTTTTTATTTTTTGTTATTTTTTTAAAGCACAAGCACATACAGCTACAGTGTGCAAAGAGACAACCCCATTTCACACAGAAAATACAGCATGAGAGAGGAAGGACTCCCTGCTTTTATGAATTTTCCTTCAGGTTACCACCTCACCTCACCAACCAGTGCGATCATATTCATAATTTCAACCTCAAAAGGTCAGTTCAGTTAAAGAAAATCAAGCTGTAGTCACTTCTCTGCACATCAGTGCTTGGAGCACGGAGCAATAATCACTCCCTGATCAGAACTTGTTTGCCATTATCTGCCTGGTGTTGGTCTATGATATATGAAGCAATTTTGGCTGCGACAGTTCTGTGTGCGTGCAGCTCCTTCGTGGTAAAAAACTACACAGGATGGGGTTGGTGTTTTTCTTTTTCTTTTTTTTTTTCCTTTTTGCTTTCTTTATTCCTGACCAAGGAGCAATATTTTAAACTAAAAAGAGTTTTCAAACTGCAGCTGACATCATTCATCTTTACAGTCCTGGGGTAAGAACAATCTCTTCATTAGACACTGAATTTTTCTCCATTACAGCACTATCTGAACCCATTTATTTAGCCATTTATTAGAAGCCACTTGATGGGGTGCAGGGAAGGAGGGAATTAAATAAAAGCACAAGGGTCACGTGTGTATGAACGCTTCTGTATTGTAAGTGGAGAAGTCTATAAAAATATCCAAAATTAATAACAGCCATGACTCTGTAACTCAAGACAAATACATAGAGGAAACACTCCACTTGCTGCGGTGACAGGGAGGGAGGCAGAGGGAAAACAGGAGGCTGTCATCGAACCTCCTCTGGAGAGAGAGATGGTGACTGGAGCTGTGGCTGGGGAGGAGTGATTTGCCTTTAAATGTTGCAATCAGCATCAAAGGCTTTGTTCGCAGAGAGCACTGTCTGTCTGAGGACATGATTGTCTTGTTGGCTGTATTTTGCTGTGAAAGATCTGCAGGAAGACAGGATTGAAGCATAACAGGGACAGACAGGCTTGATGGTGCTTTTTAGGATTCCTGAGGCCTGCCCTTGTGCCTTATATTTCATTAATGCCTCAGGGCCAGCTGATCAGAGGCTGATTGCACAGATTCAGCAGCCCAGGCACACATCAAGATCATCTGCATATGTAATGAGCAGACGAGACACCTCAGCTGGCCCCTCACCAAGTAATCATGCATGTGCAGGTTAAATCCCAACTGAATGTAAAGAGCAGAAGTGGCTCACTGATACAAAAATATAAATCACAGAATCACATCATGGTTTGAGTCTGAAAGGACCCTAAAGATCATCTAGATCTAACCCCCCTGCATGGGCAGGGACACCTCCCACCAGCCCAGGCTGCTCCAAGCCCCATCCAACCTGCCCTTCAACACCCCCAGGGATGGGGCAGCCACAGCTTCCCTGGGCAACCTGGGCCAGGGTCTCACCACCCTCACACCAGATGCATGATTGAGTTAATGTGGGGAATTTCAGACTGATCCTTTAAGGACAGGTCTTGTTTTTTTTATTTTTCCAAAGCCAGAAGCAGAGCAATCCTCTTGGCACATGCAATATGCCAAATACACCTTCTCCCTTCTGCACTGTATTCAGCTCCTCTGAACCTAGTTTTCACCAACATTTCCTTCCCAGCCCTTCTGCTCCTTAGGTTTCGTCTCCAGGACACAGTCTCACACCAATAATGCCCAATTCCCCCTATTCCATGAATCCAGCAATTCAGCCCTCTGTTGACAGAGCTGTACTCTCAAAAAGAAATCACATCAGGGGCTGTGTTTGAGCAGAGTAAGACCCCCCCTTTTCTTCCCAGTCTTGTCCTTGGAGCATGTCTGATGAAATAAAAAGCCTCTCCCTCATTGCTGTGCATGTCACAGCATCATTCCCTACTTAGTTCTACCAGGATACCTGCGATTCTGCTAATTTCAGGGCACATAGAGCTGTTTCTGGGTTTATTTTTTCCCCTCCTTCTCACTTTTATTAGAAAAGACAAGTCTTTCTTGCATATTCCAAAAGGCTGCTATGATTCCTCAGAGGAGATTTGTATAAGCTAAAAAAAAAAATAAAAATAGAGGGACTATTTCCATCCTAATACTCTTAAAAATTAAACAAAACAACACAACAGCTCATAGCTCAACAGGAGCATTTAGGTTTTTTGTGCTTAATTTCCACTGCAAATCTTCCCCTCGGAAATTTGCTCATGTAGCAATTCCACGGTGAAAAATGCCAGCCTGAAAAACAAACGCACGCAGGCGCTTGGCCCATCCCAAAGATACCAGGACATAAAAGCAGGATTATGATCCCAGAACGCCCTCGACAAGAGATAAAAACATTCAGAGGGGATCAAAGTAATTTCAGAAGCAAATGAAACATTTACGTGGGAATCATGCCTTCTAAATGGAAACACAGCAAATGGCATTAGGCTGTATTATTGACAAGTGGTTTGAGGCCAGATGTGCCTCTGAAACTTCTTGAAGGTGTTTGGTGCATCCTAAGAGCTAAACCAGGGCCAGAATAGGAAACCTGCTCTGTGCCAGTCATCCCAGATCCCCAGGGAACTGTGAACAGTCTGGGAGTAACTGAACAGTCAGGAAGAAGCAGGTTGCAACTGGATCAGTACATGTGGTGATTTGTTCAGTTGGTTTTTAGGTGAATAGCCATGAGAAGGCCCTTCATGGCCTACAACTTGACAGGTCAGGGAGATTTTTAGCTCTTCCTGGCTTGAAATCCTTCGTGTGATAAAACCAGCCCAACTGGGGAATTGCTTAAGAGCTAAAGCAACAATTCTCTGCTCCAGCTCACAGGTGCAGAGGGGGAGCCACAGTCTGGCCAGCAGAGAACAACATGGTTTCATGGTTTAAACTAAGGAAACAGGTGTTGCAATTAGAGGGGTGAAGTAAGTGTAGGCAGTTGGACATTAAAAGATTCATCTAGTCATCTTTCAGAATCTCCAAGCAAATGGGAGGGTAGGCATTCCCCAACTATGAGGTGACAAAGTAGGAGGGAAAAGAAACAGTTTGACCCTGAATTGATAGCTAAGGTAAAGGAGGAACCTGGAGTCTTGCCTCCGTGAGGAAAGGAAAATGAACATAGAGGAAAGAAGCCAGGTGCCCAAGTTAGAAGAAACTAAAGTCCTCAGAGGAACTTTGCCCAAGAGCAGCTCTGTGCTGAGGTGGTAAGAGAGCAGAAGGCCCGAGGATGTAAGAGGTCCTGAGGACGTTACTCACTTTGGGGGCAGTCTCCATGCAGAGGAACCTCCTCAAAATTGATGGATGAGGGGGTCTGCTGGCAGTCAGAGCTCAGCCTCTGAAACAAAGCCCTTTTAAAAGTCTTTAATTAGATTCAGTGCCTCATCACCAGCAGGTGATTTCCCCACCTGAGTTAGAATCAGCCCCAGCTGAGAGACAAAGGGAAAAAAAAAAAAAAGGCACCACAACTCCACCCCAAACCAAGCTGCGATCAATTCTAATTTGCCTGGGACACAATTCTTTGTCTCACCCAACACAGGCTGAGAGAAGCAATTTTTTAATGTCACAGCTCATGACCTCCACCTCTCTTCTCTCTGCTTTCACGATTCTTTCCTGCCCGGGCCAGGAAATGAAGCAGCCATTGAAGGTGTAGCAGCCCTTGGGAGATAGTTTCACTTTAATGCCCAGAGTGTTCAGATTTGGATATTCTATTGAAATAGAGGGAATTTGTTAAGCTGATGAGGGAAGGCTGCAGTAGGGAAACACAATAGCGGGGTGGGATTAGGCCTGGAGTAAGTGTCTGTATTTTGGAGGATTAATGAGAAAACTGCAATGGATTTTACATGGTGAAAAGGATTCACTGAATGCTCTAGGTGAAATGAAATTAGTCCCACTCATGCTTTTTGAGCCCTTAAGCAGGAGAAGAGACTGGAACCTGCCCATCACATGTAATAACCAGATCCCCTCCAGCTGCTCTCCTTTATGGAAAATTCCACTGCAACTCCGCTGGCCATTTATTTCCATTTACTATGGCAACCCTTACTTTCTCTCTGGGCAGTGTCTCTCCTAACTGGCCATGGGACACTGCCAGGAAGTATCTCTGGTCCAGCCAGCTATGGTATCTGCTGACTGTATCAGCTGGACTCCTCTTTTTTCCTCAGGGCAGCAGGGCTGGTGTAGATAAGAGCCCTGGAGCCAGAAAGACAACAAGGGCCTTCAGCAGTGCTGGCCCAACCCACACTAGAAGAGCAAGGAGAAACAGAAATTCCAGATAATCAAAACACTTACAGGAGAAAAGGCTAGGAAGGACAGACATGGAAATGAAGAGGAAAAGGGGAAACGGACCAAGAATTTTTTAACACATCGATTTTTTTCTGGGGAAAGGTAGATGGAGTCAATAAGCATGTGGACAGATGACATCTTCCCAGGGTCACACTGACACAGGAGAGTTACTAAAGAAGGGTTTTCCAGCTCCCTGAGTGAAAGCACAGACCAGAAAAAGGGGGATTAGTGATGTTAGAGCATTTATGTTGCATAAAGCTGATGTTCCTGGTTATACAGAAGAGGCTGTTAAGATCAGCCCGGCTGGCTTGTGCCTCCTGTGTGTTGCCTTCCAGTCCATCATTCTTTCTAATTAGGCACCTCTGACACACAATTAATCCTATTCGCCTTCAGGCTTTTTTATCTTGCCTTCTGCTTTTATCAGACAGGGAATTAGACTCTGTTAGTATGTAAAGTGCACGGCGTGGACCTGGCTTTTTGTGGGGATTTGGAGACTTTCAACAAGGCAGCGTCTAACCCATGATCTTAAAAGTTTCTTATGAGTAATTAATTTATTTCTCTTCTTTTTATAATCACAGTGCTTACTTTGCCTGTGCTCATACAAGCAAAAAGGCAGAGATGTGAGCATGGCACAGAACTTTATTCAAATGCTGCAATACCCAGTTAATCTCAGCTTTCAGTCTGCTCCCCTCAAGGCTCATCAGCCACCATCAGCAGCTTTCTCTTGATCCCACTTTCCCCCTCCCCGTGTCTGCCCCATATCCAAAGCTTTAATTGGAAAGCTCTGGGACAATCCCACAGGAGGTCCAGCTTTGGAAAGCTCTGGGACAATCCCACAGCAGGTCCAGCTTTGGCTTTGGAAAGCTCTGGGACAATCCCAAAGCAGGTCCAGCTTTGGAAAGCTCTGGGACAATCCCACAGCAGGTCCAGCTTTGGCTTTAATTGGAAAGCTCTGGGACAATCCCAAAAAAGGTCCAGCTTTGGCTTTAATTGGAAAGCTCTGGGACAATCCCAAAAGAGGTCCAGCTTTGGCTTTAATTGGAAAGCTCTGGGACAATCCCACAGCAGGTCCAGCTTTGGCTTTGGAAAGCTCTGGGACAATCCCAAAGCAGGTCCAGCTTTGGCTTTAATGGGAAAGCTCTGGGACAATCCCAAAAAAGGTCCAGCTTTAGGCTTTGGAAAGCTCTGAGACAATCCCAAAGCAGGTCAAGCTTTGGAAAGCTCTAGGACAATCCCACAGCAGGTCCAGCTTTGGAAAGCTCTGGGACAAACCCAAAAAAGGTCCAGCTTTGGCTTTGGAAAGCTCTGGGACAATCCCAGAGGAGTTCCAGCTTTAGGCTCCATTTCTCCTCTGCTGGGACAGGGAGGAGAAAACCTGACTAAAACCCCCTGAATGGAGACAAGGAGGGGCAGGTTTTCCCCCCTCCGATTACGGTCAAAGAAACAGATTCAAGCTGGGGAGAAAAACAAAACAGCAACAAAACAAACAAACAACAACAAAAAAAAAAAAACACGAAAAAAAAAAAACCAAACCAAATAAATCGATTTAATTGGTCGGAAGAGAAGAAAGAGGGAACAAAGCCCAGTCTTCCCGCCCGCTCCTTGGCGGGCTCGGCGCTTCCCCTCAGAGCCCGCCCGGAACCTTCGGGATCGCCTCAACAGGGCGGGAATCGGCGGGTCTTTCCTCCTCAGGGGGCGGTCTCCTCACAGAATTCCCTCCCTCCTCGCCGGGTCCCTCCTATGGGGGAAAGTCCTTCAGGAACCGTCCGACATGAGGCCCGCCCGGAGGAAACGTCGCTGAGGGGGAAATGGCGCCGGGGCAGCTTCCAGCAGCTCCTGGAGGGAGTCAGCCCTGGGGCTCTTCCAGCGGCTGGAAACGTCCACAGACACCTGTCACATCCTCCCAGGAAATATCCTCCGGCTTTAATCCACCCCAGGACTGAGGTGGTCTGCGAACCAGCTCTCCCCAGCCCCGCTCTTTGCTGGGTGTCTCCTCAGGGGAGACATTTTGTGACCCTGCGGCCGGGATGGGCTCCCTCCAGTCGAAAGGCTGATTCCTCTTGTCCCTGGGAAGTTAACAAGGTAAACCGAACAAAACACCCACTCGGCTCAAATGAGTTGCCAGCAGAAGCAGCAGTGGCCACCAACACCAGCGGTTTCATCGCTGTCAAGGTTCCCTGCAGCCTAGAAGCGATCCCCAGACCCAGATGAAGAAGGTTTGGCTCTACCCAGAGTGGGATCTGCCTGCTGTTTCTCATACGTATTCCTTGGTGTTAAAGTGCTGAATCGCAGGGGCTGCCAAGGCTGAAGGGTTATGAACCACTGAGAAATGAAGCGCTCCGTATTCTGCACAGCTGACTTCAGCCAGTGATGGTCCACGGAAGATAACTGCTCCTCTCTTGGCTCTTGCTCTGCTTAGAGACCAGAAAGACACATTTTCAGGCCACAAGTTCTTTACCAGAAAAGGTGGGGACTGAGACTTCTGGTTGCCTGTGGCTTTTCTGCACTTTTTAATGCCCCGTGAAGGATTAGTCTGCCTCATCTCCAACCAAGAGAAGGAAAAAAGAAAAAAAAACAACATATAGTGCTGGTCATGAACTCATGGCATGAGCTTTTTGGCAATGAAACAAGGTTAAATCTCATTCCTTCTGAGGATTTCTCCATGAGGTGTCTTCCGTGTAACTGAGAACAGTGGAAAGTCCTCCACAAAGGCAAGGTAAGGACAGACTACAGATTAGTTGTAGTGATTACTGAACTCAGTACTTCTCCTTCCCATGGACTAGGTCAGAGTGGGAATCAGGAAGCCCCAACACAGCCCAGTGCCCTTATTCTGGAAACAGGGATACTTTTCCTTCTCCTAGGAATTAATTTCCCTCCCAGGCAAATGTCCCCTTCAAGTCCCTTTTCTCCACCAGCCTAATAAGTTTTCTAATACACTTGCCACTGTGCCTTCAGCCATGTTTTTTGTTGTTGTGCTTGGGAACAGGGATGAGAACATTGCACACATGAGTGTTACACACTTGTTTAGGAAATGGAGAAGCAGGAAAAGGCCTCGCTCTCCCTGTTACCCATTCAGCAAGGGCTGTCTTCCCAGTCATCCCCATTCCCAGCCCTCCTCACAGCCAGCCTGGAGATCAGGCCTGTTAGTCCCTCTTTGTACCACTGTTTATTTGATTCCTGTAAAAAAATTATTAACAAGACACTTCTGACTTAGCAGGTACTGCAGAAAGCAGCACCTTCTTCACAAGCTTCCTGTGCTGCCTTTTATATATCAAACTGAAATGTAATTATCTTCACGGTGCAGGGTGTAAATCAGGGTGTGTGTCAAGGCGATTTCCTTCAGGGTTTTATTTTATTGCGTAATAATATTTGACACAGGGCTTAAAGGTGCTGTTACCTGCCTAATCGCATGAAACAATTTCATGTGCAAACAGCTGGTAAGTGTGAAAACTACCATAAACCAGCTCCAGGCAATGCTCTGCTTCCCTTCTCTAGAAATCCTTCTTGGAAAATAGCCCCTGGCACTGAAGTTTTCCCACCAGAGAAACCAGGCTGGGAGAAAGTGCTTTGCCCTCCCGGTGCCATGTCTCCATGACATGGAGAAATCAGCCTGTTTTCTCATGTGGGTGCCTGTGTGCTCCATGCCTGCCTGGCTTCTCCCATGAAGTGCAGGGGGAAGCAAGAAATCAAGGTCTCCGTCTGTGTGAAGTCCCTCAGGCTGGAAAGGATGAGGTTAATTTGGAAGTGAGGCTGACTGGGTGTATTATCTAAGGGAGGGTACCATTAGTAAGCAGGGCTGTTTCTCCAAGTCTAGTATCTCAGTCAAATAATCTAAGAGGGGATGAGCACACCAAATTCTGCTTCTGAGCTGGCTCTCATGTTGGCTGTCCTCAAAGCATCCCACAAACCAGGGTCTTCTCTTAGGAAGACAAGCTGCTTTGAGCAGGGGTCTGCAACCAGCCATTGCTGGCTCCCTGGAGCCACACGCACTGCCTGCCAGCACCCCGAGCTGGACTGACAGCAGCAAGGATTTCAGGGAATGCTTTGGATGGTGTTACATTAATACCCAACACTTTCGGCTTTCACCCTGCTCAGATACAGATTTTTACATTCAGGCTCTCTCATCATCCAGCTTGTGGATTTGGTGTTCTCAATCCTTATACCTGGGCACGTGCTTCCCTGAATGGTATTTTTTCACTTAGGGATTTTCAGGAACACAGAGAATAATCCAATCCAGATGTGAAACCAATATGCATATATTAAAGGGGGTGACTGTTCCTAGGCAAGAGTGAAGTTGGCAAAGATACACAAAGCTGAGCTCCCCCTCAGCTTTTGCCCAAGGTGCGCTTTGGAAGCAGAGGGAGCACAGCTTTGTGTCTGCTGCACCAAAGCCACGTGTCCCAGGAGAAAAGCAAAGGGAGTGCAGAGCAGAAAGGGAAGATTTGAGCAGCTCTGCTACTCCTTAGTACAAATGGAGGCCTCAGAGTCTGCCTTAGGGAGCGGGTGAAGGAGTGAGAGGCAGAGATGGCGATCTTGGAACAATGGTGGTTATTTATAAGGCTTTTTTTGTGCATTACAAATCATAGCCAGGAGGCATCTGCCCGAGGTCTGAATTAGTCAGAATGGAGTTGGGAGGGGAGGTGGGCAGCTGCCTGAAATCACCAGTCTCCAAGTCAGTATTTCTTTCTCCCCAGGGTAGCTGGCATTGTCAATGATGCTTTAACCTACTTAGGATAATAATCCCTGTAATAAAGACATTTTTAAAAATCTCATAGCCCAAAAGTCTGCGTGGAGGAGTGTGGGAGCTGCTGTGCAGGAAGGCTCTCTGTGTGGCTTGCCAGTGAAGGATGGTGAGCCAGCTATATGCTGTAATTTCTTTAATATACTCCCAGACCACTACTCCCTACAAGGCAAGAGAATTCCTTTCCAGGAAGGGAGTTGGCAGGGACTGTCCTATCCACCCCCCACCAAAAAAAAAAAAAAAAAAAAAGAATTTGCTCCCTGTGGATTAAGGCCTTTCACATCTGGAGCAATATTAGATCATCTAGGTTTCTGATGCATTCTGAAAAATCAAATGCCTCTAATCCTGCCCACCATCTGGCCCAAGCCCCTCGCCAGCTGGTAGGTTCCCTTTTGCACACCCAGCACTCCCTGTGCCAAGATGCACACCCCGGTGTCGCAGGGACCGTAGCTTCAGAGGGCAATGTGTCTGAGGCAGGAGCTGTCACTTCAGGTACCAAGGCAGGCAGAGGTGGTGGCAAAGGTGCTGCAAGGGGCCTCAGGAGCCCTGGGCCAGCTGTGCTGCTGGTTCATCATCCTGACCCCCAGGCAAGTCCCGAAAGTGGGTAAAGATTCCTGAGCTAGCACAAACCGTTCTGGCACTGGGACCAGGAGCAGTAGACTTGGTCAACGCAGCCGCAGTGCTGAGTAAGTCTCCTGGGGCAGCTCTGCTGCTTTGGGATCAAGCTGTAGGAATGTATGGGTGGCTGAGAACCTTAAGCAGGTTTGTGCCAGGGCCATGCTGAGCAGGAAGAGCAAAGTCTACTGGTCTCCCAGCTGTCTGAATTGCACAGAGATCCTTTAGAGGCCATGGATAGAGCTGCCTTTGCTATTTATCTGTTTTGTTCCTACTCCTTGATGCAAAGCCCTTCTCTTTCCCCTCTCCCTCTGCTTTCAAGACTTTAAAGACTTCTTCTGCAGAACGTGGATGTCCAGCAGCCTGTAGCTCACCGTCACACTTCTTAACTCCACTTAATGAGGTGCAGACCTCATTGTTTCTCTGACTCCAGCTTTGATAGGGTCTTGGCTAAATCCTTCCCTGCTCACTCACTTGAGAATATGTGATTGCTGAACTCAGCTCAGTGTGGTGGCTGGCACATTGGCTGGCCAGGCAAGGAGGTGTCGAAACAAGTGGGCTGGAACCTGCTCTCCAGGAGCTTTTCCCCAGGCTCTGGGTAACATGGGGAAACAAGAGCTTTTTTGTGTTTTTACCCAGATAACTGCTTACTGAGAACAGCATGACATGAGTTGTACTGGATGTGCACTGAGCAGCAGGATAGGAGGACAGGGCTGGATGGCAAAGAAAGGCAGCAAGATTGTGTGCATGGCTGTAGTTGGGTAGTCTGGGGAAGGACTGTGGTCTGTGTTGTTTCCTCCATCCGCATGTTTACATGAGCTCCCTGTCCCTCAGCACACCATGAATAGGTTATTGACAGTGCTTCCTGTGTCTCACTTGTGGATTTCTTCCCAGGGTTGCCTCAGTTGGCAAAGTACTAATGTGGAGTTGTCATTCCCTACAAGTGACACTATTGCTGAAGGGATTTACCTCCTTATGTCTGGATACGTGGTCCTTGGGACTTTGCACACAGTGGGTTGGGAAGGACAGGGCTGGCACAGAAGCCAAAAGGCTGTGGGCAAAATCTCCTTCATCTCTGTGTGCTGGGTGAAACTTTTATATACAAAACCATTGTGAAGGCAACGGGCTTTAGGCTGGGACACCAGACAGATGAGGTCCCCTCAGCCAAGATCTGACAGTGGCAGCCCAGCGGCTCTGCCTGGTCTCCTCCCCAGACAGATCATTTCCATACTGAGTAGTGTTTATTCATGAGGGTGCCTGGGGGCCCCAGCAGTGCTCAGAGACTATTACAGAGCTGCACATCCCAGCTGCTCCAACCAGGGAATAAACAGCTGTGAGCAAGAGAGAGATCTGTCAGCGCTGGGGCTGTGGAGCAGCAGTTTGCAGAGCTTCCATGGGATTAATGGAGAGGAAGGTGACTGCATCTGCACGGATGAGCCCTGGGAGGGAATGAGAGCCTGCCTTGAGCATCCTGTGGAACCCTGGCCTGGAGGTACTCTACCTGGCAGCCTGCTTGGTCCCAGAACTGAGCTAGGTTTAGCCAACTGCTGCCTTTCGCAGGCTTCCAGAGGAATGGCTGGATGCTTGTCACAGTCACTGCTCTGGCTGTGGAGAAGGACAGTCTAGCAGGTAGCACAGGACCTGCAGACAGGTCTTGGTGTGTGGTCCCCATGTGGGATGGAGGATGACCTACTGATTCAGACAGGGAAGGAGAAGCCTTCATTTCCATCACTGATGAGGGACGATGAAGTTGAAATTGTTTTCTTACTGTGGAAGGCCACTGAGGAAGAGGTTTCTTTTCAGGCCGTGTGGATGGGAAAGAGAAGCTCTGGGCTAGGCCAGGTAATGATGTCAGCCCTGTATGCAGGGGAAAGAAGAACAGGCAGAGTGCAGTGCATGATAAGCAGTCTCTTTGTGGACACCATGGAGACTGCTCAGGATCATGTAGGGGGTTTTATTCTATCATAGGATGGTTTGGGTGGGAAGGGACCTTAAAGATCATGTAGTTCCAGCCCACCCCAGCATGGACAGGGAAATCATCTAAACCATCTATGAAACAGAACTTGAAAATTGCACTTGCTATTGCTGCTGCAGCCACCACAATCATAGCTGAAGAAATATGCAGCTTGGAGAGCTGTGAGATGCAGCTAAAAATACAGCAGCTCAAAAGGGAAAAGGAGGGAGAGCAGAACTGAGCATGGCCCTGCTGCCAGGGAGGTGTAAAGTGGCTCCCCAGGTCTGGGGAACTTGAGGGGGCTAATCCCCTCTCTGCTCCATCATCTCAGCATTAAAGGAGAGGAATTATCAAGTCCAAAATAAGAGGCAAGAGTAAATATGCCTTTACTTGCATGGTGAGAGAACACTTTTGGGGATCCTGTGTACATCACATTAACACCAACCAAGTACGTAGACAGTTCTCTCTGTAAAAATGTCAACATTTATTGAGTGCTGTATTCCAAGCAGCTGAATCTCATCATTGTCTTTTTGCCTGGGATTTTGGAGGGGAGAGGAGCAGTGTTTGCTTCTAATAATATTTCACAGAGTCACGACTGTGTCAGAAAAGGTGAGATAGGGTGACCCTAGAAATGTCTAGACCAGTGAAGGGATCTTCCACATGCTGTTGCCACCTGAATTTCTTGCAGCCGGAAGGTTTTATATCCAGACTGTGCTCTCAGCTTTGCCATGTGTCTCTCCTCACTCCCTTTCTTTTCCTGCCAGTCACTATAGCTGCTGTGTGAACTGCTGAGCTGCTGTGAGCTGCAGCTGCCCTCCATGGAACCAGTGTACACAGGCTGGTTTGCTAACCAGAAGTTTAGCAAAACTGCCCTTTCCAATGCAAAGGGTTTCTATTTAGTTAAATTTTTATTTCACTGAAATATTCCCAAACAGCTGTATTTGGTGGCTCAGAGAAACCAGGTTTTTCTTCCTTCATTCTCGTGTTCATATCCAAAACTTTACATTTTAAACATATTTCTCTCTGTCCCTAAAGTGATGCTGACTTCTCATTCCTACAGTGTGTTTTAAGTGTTTTATTGAAAGACATGGTCAAACCTGCATCCTGTGTTGGCAACTAGGATTCTAGCTCTGGAAAGCACATTTTATTTTCAATCTGACCCACTGAACACTGATCGCAAGGAACGATTTCTTCTGCTTTCCCATCATCTCTGCAACGCCCTCCTTTCTGTTTGGAGTTTATGGTCACTGCCTCTGGATTGTGTCATTATTTGTCTTTGTTCCATGTTTTAACCTTTGTTAGAGACTCAGCCATTGTGCAATTTCTGTTCAGTGACCTATAATACCCTAATTTAGCTGGCATTTTGATCTTGGATTCCTGGTGTACAATCTACCCGATACAATGCTTCTTTCCCTTTCTCTTTTCGTCCCTTTCCCACTTTTTCATTCCCTCCTACCTTTATAAAGGTCTCCTGTATGTTACACTCCACTCTCCCTCTCCTTAGGTTGTCTTTTGCCCATTCTTTTTCTTTCTTTCTTCCCAATCAGATTCCCCTTCCAGCCCAGCTTCTCTCTCAATCCCTGCACCATGTCATGTCTCTAGAGGTGCTGCAATGAAAGAAGGAATCTGTTCATCTCCTCGGATGAGTCTGATAAGGAAACTGCTCTTCTTCTGGGGCTCGAAATTTCACTAGAGCAAGAAATATTTGTAGATGACATAATGGCCATAAACACAGGCTCTGGGTAGTGATGCTCATCCATCTGCTGAGGACGAGCAGCAAGTGCATGCATGTAGTCTTCACCATCACAAGAGGGAGTTGCTAGTGCTCCTTTGCATTTTGTTACCGCAGGCTGAGACAAAGCAACATCCCGGCCAGCTCCTGGCGCTGGAGCCCTGCTCTGGATCGCCACTTCATAAGTGGAGGGAGGCACCTGGGCAGTGCAGCACATCTTTCCAATCACGTTTCAGGATCCTCTCCCAGCAGAGTCTGGAGGGAGCAAACTCAGCCTTGCTGTGCTCAGCTCGTGCTCCGGCACAGAGTGCCTCTTGGGACAAAGAGCTGGAGCTCTTTTCCTCTCCTGCTTTTCCCAAGATCCCTAGGGGCTGAGATCAACTATGATGTTCGACAGCCATGACAGCATCAGGGCAGTGTTGTTTTGGAGTCTGAATGCTCAGAGCAGAATATCTCCCAGTTCACCTCCCAGTGTCCCCATTGGCTTTGATCCACACTCTGATGTATTCCTTTGTCAGGAGAACCCAGCTGGGAGCTGCTCACAGGGGAACATGCTCACATTCCTGTGGCTGTGGGGACATGAATATTGCAAGGCTTAGGAGACAGCAGGAGAACCGGAAGGGCTGTCTATGCTAATTGCTTCTGCAACAGAATGCCAAACAACATCAGGCTTCTGGTCTCCAATGCAGACCAGTCAGGAGATGCTGGTCTTGCTCAGGCAGCATGGAAAACTCCTTAACTATGGGATAGCACCAGGCCAAGAGGGAGAGGTGGATGGAAACTCAGTGACTTGCTTTCTCAGTCTGGCAGAAGCAAGAGGAGCCAGTTTTGTTCATCTTCTGCAACATGGCCTGAGATCTGCTGGGCAATTGCTGAAGATAAAAGTGTGTGGAGTCCTCAAATTATGATAGCTGTCTGCTTGTCTTTGTACAGTTAGGACCATGGTCACCAATCCTAACGGGACAGCAGCCCTCTACATGCCCATGGAGGCTTTACCAAGGATCTGTACAGCCCTAGTGTTCCTCCCCAACTTGCATCCAGGCAGCCTGTTAAAATAACAAACCTGGGGAGTCCCATTTAGCTGTGGTGCCAGCCCAGGACAGCTGCAGTTCTGCAGGAACTACGTTTTGTCCAGCATGCACACACCCTGAGGAAGGATGTACACAGAAAAAAAGCTTGGTGACTCTTTTGGCAGCTCCTGATCTCTCCTTTTCTATCACCATGCTGGCATTGTAACGAGAACATGAAAGAAGAAGATAACACTGAAGGGAGGAAAATCAGGCCTGCTTTTCTGTCTCTCTCTCCTGTTTAGAAGGAAAGGCAAATGCACACAGGCCTATCAGATCTGTCAGCATGACAACTGGCAATGGGAGGGAAGGGGGAGTGTTCTTGTACAAACCATTCTGCTTGGCCAGCTCCTCTTGCTGGCTCATGGAAGGAGAGAGAAAACAGAGGGAAATCGAGATGTGGGTGTTCAACAGGGAGCCAGAGACATTTGTTATCAAAATGGAAATGTGCCTCTTTGTTGATGAAGGTGTGTATCTGCTTCCCATTGTCTCTCGTGCCAGCCCAGTGAAAGGCTCCTTTGATGGCTCCGTGTTTGTGCACCAGCTATGAAATTGCTTTAGGAGACAAAGGGAGCGTGTGCTTATTGGTAATGAAAAGGAGGTAAGGGCCACGTTTCCCTAACCCCAGCTCACCACACAAGTGCAATTTCCCTGGGAGCAGCTGTCAAAGGCTTGCAGAGAAAATTGGAAGGCTGAGCCTGGGTGGGGGACCGGTGCTGAACAGGGAGAGTTGCTGCTCTTTTGAGGGGCTGATGTAGCCATCTGCTCAGCTTTAATGGGCCTGCTCCAGTCCAAGCCTCCTGGGCCACTCGTTCCCTCCTCCCCAGTACAGTGGCTTCCTTTAGCAGTGAGGACAGGGCAGGGGACACACAGTGTCATGTTAGGCCACTGTCCAGGCACTGAGTTGGGATCTTCCCTGCCTGGGAAAAGGAGAGGAGGAATCTATAGCTGAAAGAGCCTGAGGGCTGTACGTTCTCTGCCCTTTCCACTCACCCTACTGATCACGAGTGATATTAACTGGGAGAGCACCAGGGCTAGAGATGCATCGTTCCCACACCCAGTCTCTTGCACACATCTCCAAGCCCACCTGTGTTGCATAATGCTCACACCAGCCCTGGCACCTCCACTGCCCACCCTACTTTTCCCCTTTCGTTCTATTCCACTCCTCTCTCACCCACAGCTGGGCCCAGGTGTGGGTGTGTGTGTGCAAATCCTGTATCACCTCACACACACACACTTGCTCATTAACTAATAGTGGCCTTACTAGGAATGTGTTCCTTTCTTCACCTTTCCTTCCTCAGATGGGAAGCTTAATCGCACGGTCGTGCTCAGCCAGGCTGGCTCCTTTATCTGTGCAATAAAGAAATGCTTTATGGCAGATAGATGCCTCAGCCCGAGCTGTCAATTTCACACGGGGCCTTATCAGTGCTCACACATGGTGTAAGGCTGCTGGAAATTAGACCTGGGGTTCACATGTCTAACAAGCAAGGTTAAATGCTTTCCCCCACACACTTTTCCTCTTGACTGCTCCTTCTTCGCCCCCCCCTCCCCAGTTACAACACTGACAATGGCTTTCAAAGGATAGTCTTGCCTGGCTCTTGGTAAAAGATGTTAATTTATCGTAGTCTGTTCTTTATTTGACTATTGGTTTATTAAAACTGCCCGAGGTGATAGTATTTATCCTAGCACAAATCCTCTGCTCTCTCCTTTCATCCGTTACCAGCTCTACTGGCAAGACAAAGTGGCTGCAGCTTGTTTGGGGGATCATTGAACTCACCCACACCCTGAAGAGCTCTCTGTAGCGTGTCCAAAGTCCTCAACCCTGCTCCAACGGGCACCTCCTGTCCCACGAGTCCCCTAGAATTTGAGCCCTCTTCAAACCTGCTCTCTCCTGCTCTGCAGCAGCATTCCTTCAGTCCTGAAAATAAAGTGCCCAGCTCCCTAATCCTGAGTTTTGCTGGAAGCCACCACAGGTATACTATTGCTGTCGAACTGCAGGAAAAGATGTGACCAATTTTTCTCAGGCCATCCACACAGCAAGGAAGTCTTATTTGTATGCAGAGAGCCATGCCTCCTGTGTTTGCACTCCAGGATGGAGTTATTACAGCTGGAAGCACTGCCTGCTGCAGCCCCAGCCCTAGGGAAGCTACATCCAGCCTTGCCTCTTCCCCATAACTCTGCCACCCCCTGCAAAGCATCATACCCCCCTCATCCCTCTCAGCAGCTGCAAGTGCTTCCTCCCCTTCTCCTGCTCTGCCCTCCAGCTCAGCCACAAAGGTACAGGAATATTTTTACAGTGTCAGTAGCTTGTTATAGACTGCAGTGCCTGCCACATAAAAGTCAGCAGCAACATAGAGGAGCGATTAATGGTAATAGTTGACATTTTATACAGTGCCTTCCAGACTAAGTGTTGCAGGGCACTTAGCAGTTTGCATCAAAATAGAGCCCCTTCTTTCCTACAGAGACAGAAAAGTAGGCCCCTGGGGAGTCCAACATGAAAGCTGGGTTAATGGCATGTGGCCCTCTGGATGGGCAAGCAGAGGAGTATGTTGATTCCCTTCCTTCTGAACTGGAACAGAGCACCCAGATCATTCAAACAGCTTTAAAAATCCTCACTTGCATGTCTAAGAATGATCCAGTTCCAGTGGTGGGTTGCTTTTTTAAGACACTGCTGTTGTAATTCCTGGAGGCTCTGGGGAAAGGCTCAGGCAGATTTACATTTGGCTGAGGGGAGAAGTAGCCCCTTACAACAGTGCTGGTCCTCCCACTGGGACTCCAGGGGACAGGACAGAAAAGAGGTGGAAGCCTTCCAAGATCTGCTGAATTCCCTCCTCTTCTCTCCTTTTGAAAAGAAAGCCACCTTCAGCACTGGTAATTGATGCAGGGCAAGGCATCTGGGACTTGAAATAAGGCAGGATTCATCCATCCTGGGCAATCTGCATATAACCAAGGCTAATGTCTCCCACACCTAGTGATGCTTTTGAAACATCTTCTGAGCCCTCTCTCAGATGAACCATCATTTCATTTTCTCCCTTTCTGTCTTAGGGATGGGAGGGACCTCAGGAGAACATCACATCCCTCCCTCTTTCACTGAAGCAGAATCACATCTGTCTAAAACATCCTTGCCAGATGCTGGTGGAGCTCACCTTTACAAGCTTCTGAGGGGGGAGATTCAATGGCTCTCCTGGAGGACTTGTTCTCATGCTTCACTCCTCTCACAATTAGAAAGCTTTTCCTTAATCCTCACCTGAACTGTCTTGTTGCATTTTTCCCCTCCCACTCATTACACATAACTAATGAACCAAGCAGTTTTCCTGCCTCCCTTGCTCAGTAAGAACTTCTGACATGAGCCATAGGGAATGAGCCCCACCCAGAACTAATTTTTTTGTTCCCAAACAAGAGGTACTTGAGATTAAGGCCTGAGACCTGGTGAAAATTTATTTGCACGAGTAAGAAGCATTTATGCAATATCTTGATTATAAACCAGCGCTCCAGGATTCGTACTCCCACAATGAATGTGGTGCCTCAGGGCAGTAAGCTCCTGACTCACATGTCACTGTTACAGGCAGAGATGGTTGAATAATACATCAATAATCCTACAAATTTGGCTTCTATTCCTGTCTGTGAGCTCTCGACATGAAGATGTCTCTCCCAGAATCTGCTCATTAGGTGAGGTTACTCATAAAAAAGGCAGATAGACTCCAGGTGTGAAATCTTGGTCTTAGTGGAAGTTTTGAATTCTCTGCAGGAATTAGTTGCAGAAATTCAGGACTGAGAATGGGAGCTGGTTTGGATTGGCTGTGCTGCTCACATGGCTTCATGTCTGCCTCCTGAGCAGCTGAACTCAACCCCTGGAATGAGTTTCCAGGGTGACTAAGAATATCACATTTGATTTCCATTAATGTGCTATAACATTGCTTAAAATTCACTTCTCTCAGTCAGACTGATCTATCTCTCTCTCTCTATCTGTCTATCTGTATAATTTTATTTCTGGAACAGCCATCACTGCACCATCTAATTATTAATTCGTTCACTAGAATGTTTGCTGCAAGCTCACATCAAAGGCACGTCGATACAACTAGAGTTGAAAAATGAAAACAGATATTGCCTGAAATCTGCTGGCCAAGACATTTCCCTACATCTCATCCCAGTTTTCCAGGGCCTTTTAAACTGCTGAAGGACATTTGCAAACCCAGAAAGGGGTGGAGGAGAAGGAGAGATGAAAATCAAATTTGCTCAGGGGTGACAAAGTTCCACTAGAAATGGCAAAATCGGATATAAGGGAGAAGAGTGTGATTAATATTTGTATTATAGAAGAATCTGGGAGACTCCAAGACAAGTGTCAGGACACAAGCAGCCAAGAGAAAGACTGGAAAGGCTCAACAGCAGCTTCCTGGTAGGCAAGAGGTGGTGATAATACTTTGAGACAAGGCACAAAGAAAGGGATAAGTCACACCTGGAGCAACATAAAAGAAACCAGTACAGAGAAGGGATAACTGGGATGGTTTAGGGAATGACAAGCCTCAAAGAGAAGGGACCGGTGTTTTTGTCTAACAAAAGTGGAGGCTGAAAAGGGAGGGAAAAGCTGAAAAGGGAGGGAAAAGCAGAGCATGTTGCTGTCGGCAAGCGATGCATGAATGAGTCAGTCTCCCCTCACCCTGGCTCCTCACTGTCCCCACAGGGTGACAATTCACGTGGGTGGATAAATATAAATAAAGGGAAGGAAGCTGAAGCATTTTGATGACTCATGCAATATTCATTTAGAATTAATTTGTACATGATTCTATAAAAAAGATACATTCCATAAGATTGTTTTTGTGAGCTCTAATTTGCTGCTGGCAAGGAGCAGCGGCGTTTGGGTCTTTTATGGGTATTAGTTCCATAGTGTATAGAAGGAGGCAGAGGAATTCTAATTATGATTCACTGAGCCACATTGTGGGTATGTTTTAAAGCCACTTAATTAGTGTAGAAATATACAGCTGTAATTATCCTGAAATATGGCCTAATTAACCTATGGAAAACCCATATACACGGCTCAGGAAACTTGGAAGCATTAGTACTCTATTAATATACCAGAGCTGACAGCCCATCATGCTGCTGATTGGGAACAGGAAGGCAGAGTCCTTAAGCATGATCTCCCATTGAGAATAGCTACCTGTGGAAGGCAAGGTCTGGCCTTCCCCCATCCTGGGAGGGCCTTCTGTCCTACACCGTTCTCACTCTCTGCAACCCTCACCTCAGGAAATGCACAGGAAACCTCAGCCACTTCAGCCAAGCTCTGTCATTTCCCCCTCTCTGGAACTAGAAATGATTAAATGCTGCAACAAACAGTTCTCTGGTGGATGGATTCCCAGCCCTGGAGCATGAAGTAGATGATCAGGGAGATAACCAAAACGTGGCTAGAGCAAAACAGGTGATGACAAAGGTCTCCTGTTTATTTATGGGTGTTAAAGCTGATAAAGCCAGGAAGAACCCATTATCACTTCAAAGACACCTTGATGTCATAGGGTTTTCCAAACCATCTCACAGTCCCAAAAAAGCAGGCTTGCATTTTTCCCTCAGAACATTGCAGATAGGAGCCTTTACAAAGCAGAACAGCAAATTAATGTCCTGTCCCTCAAACACATCACTTTCTAGATGAGGAAACTGAGGCACACACCCAGGAATTAAATTCCCTGTCTATGCTTTCCGCATGCCCTGCTCTAACAGTCTAACATGCTGCTGCTTAGCTGGGAAAGCATCCTGATTTTAATAGAGCTTCATCTTTCAGGCATTTATTTCCACTTGAACTAAAGAAGCAGCAGAAAGCCAGTTTATGAACTGGTAGGGAGGGGTGATGGGGGCTGAAAGGAGGGAGGTGGGGAGAGAAGACAGGAAGGAGGCAGCTGGTGTGAAGTTCTTTAGGCAGAGCACATAACCAAATATTCAAGCAGTGTCTTCATCCTTTGGTGATCAAAGCAACAGAAATTGAATCCGGCTGTAATCATCCACAAGGTAGTTTGCTTAAAATTCCCCTAATTATGGAAGTGCAGAAAATTACTGCTCCATGATGCACTGAATAAGAAACTGAAGGCTTCCACAACCCAACTAATGCCACTGCAACTTAAAGAGAAAGGACAAGGGAGGTTCAGAGAAAAGCAGAGACAAAGAAATGCATGTGAAAGTGGCAGGATGTGTGGGCAGGGGGCCAGGCAGGGGAGGAGAAGACCAAAAAGAAAGGTAATTGTCTCTCTCCCACTGTCTGGGAGGCCACCAGTTTTGGAGATCTGTGAGCTACAGAGAGCACTAGGAGAAATGCAGGCCTTACTAAACTGGCCTTTCCATTTTGCCAGCAATTCTGCTTTTTGCAGCTGGCTGTCCTTTGCCATCACAGTCACCAACTCCAGCAGTAACATGAGAGAGTTGTTTTAACCTGAATATGAGAAAGTACTTGTTGACTCTGAGGGTACCAGAGCCCTGGGCCCAGGGAGGCTGTGGAGTCTCCATCCCTGGAGACATTCCAAACCTGGACATGTTCCTGTGGGATCTGCTTTAGGGGATCCTGCGCTGGCAGGGGGGTTGGACTAGGTGATCTCCAGAGGTCCCTTCCAACCTCCACCAATCTGGGATTCTAGGATTCTGGAATTCTGTCTGCCTTCCCGAGGCATCCCCAGAGCCCAACCAGCCTGCCAGCAGCCATGGGGCTCGAGTCTGTCTTTGCACACATCCTGGCCTCTGTTAGAATTGAGGTGTCTGCACCTGGTGATAACATGGGACATTAGTCTGCTGATGACTTTGCATAGCAAGAGAATTGCAATTAACATGATGATCCTTTCATGTGTTTGAGCACGTTGGTATGGGTCATGAAGTCCGTGTAGCAAAATGATCCAAAGGGAGTTATTTGTCTAGCTGTAAAGGGGCTGTGTTCTGCAGGAGCAAGAACTCCCTGCAGCATCTTTTCAGGGTCCTTAAACACACAAAGTAAGTCAAGTATTAACCACATGAGAACTGCTCTTCTGAAAGAGGATCAGGGGTTTACCAGGATGCAAAGATCTGCAATGGAGCAGAGTCTGCATGTCTAAAATTACCTGTCCTCCCTTTTTACACTTGAGATGTAATAGGCATGGTCAGTGTCTCTTCTCTGTGTGTCTCATGGTAAAGCCAGATGAACACAGACTTTTAAAGACTCTCATCACACAGTGTGAACTATTTTCCTATTTGTTTAGACTAGGTTGGTTTTTTTCCTCCCAAAGATGTGTGTGTCATAGTCAGCTTCCAAGAGAGTTTGTACCTTGTTTTGCGTAACTTTAAATCATTCCATTAATGACAAAAAAAGCCAAGCCATTATAAAACAAATATACAAAATATGAACAGCTAATCTTTCCCTTATATTGCAAGGATTAAATAAACAGAATTCTCAACAAAAAGGATTCCAGACACGTTGGGCTGCCATTGAATTTAGTAGATGAACTGTTAATTTACATATTCCCAAAATGCAATAGGGTGACACTTGAAATTAAAAACTGATGATACAAATGGCATTTAAAGTCCATTTAATATTATTTGTTAGATTTTCACTGACAAAACTGTCATACGTATAGCAGATCCTATTGCTAGAGAAAGAAGAGGGGGAAAAAAAGCAATTGAAATCAAAACCCGCCCCAACACTGAAGGGTCTATTAAGGCAGATGAGAATTTGCAATATCGTATCATCCTAACAGGAGGTTTTCTAAATGGAAATGTAAACTGTAGAGGATTTGAAATGTTAATTTATACCAATAACTAGTTTTATAAACAGACTTGACTGTGTTTCTCCCAGAGACAATAGGAGCCTGTTTCCCTGGGGGATTGGAAGTACCCAGACAGCAGCAGTTGTCTTGTTGAATAACAAACCTGCAGCCACCCTGCACTAGGCTGAAGGAGTGCAGTGGAATGGATAGTGCAGTGCAGGGTCTGACTGCACCGTGGGTTTGTCTCTGGCCCTGCTTTTTGCTTCCCCTGTGACTCTGGGGATGGCCCTTTCCTACGCTTTTCTGACCTGCAGGTCTTGTTTCCCATGGGTCTGTGTGGCACCATTCCCAGGAAAAGTCCAGGTTCAGACTTATCTTGCTCCTATAATAATTTTCTCAACCCTTTGATCCTGCTGCAGCAGCAAATTCTCTTTCTCTCTGATTTAATGCCTGGCATGAGATCTCATTCATTGTAAGGAGTCTCATCCTGCAGGGATTGCTGCTGGCTTTCCCAAAAAATCCTCATGGGACTCTGGATCCTAAAACCCAGGCAGATTGTGACTCTTTCTGCCAGCCAGTGATAGGGAGCTAGTGACCCCCACACTGATGTAGGAGCTGGCTTCCAAAGGGAAGTTTTCCCTTGGACAGAAGCTTGGAAAATTAGATCCCACTGACCAGAAAGATGCAGAGTTTCACTCTGTGAGTCACAAAGTGAAGCATCCTGATGTTAATGACAGATAGCTCACCTACCCTCTAAAAGAAGCTAGATATTTGGATTTCTTTTTGGTTTGTTTATTTATTTCCCCCTTACATGAATACAGAAGGAAAGCATTGCAGGTGAAATGGTGCATGGAAATTAATCTGGTTCATAGTCCTCATAAATATTAACAGGCTGGTAAATATGTAACCTTGTTTCTTTTCCCCTCTGGTCTCATCTCTTCCAAGTTATTTTCACCACGGAAGGTCAAGTAGTTGGGGTGATTGTGTTGGTAAATCAGACCGTGGCAAAAGGGAAGGTTTTCATCCAGACCCTGCTTTTCTCCTCCCCTTCCACCACAGCTCAAAGCACCAGCCTCCAGTCCCTCCTGCCAGAAAAAAAAACTAACAGACTTGCTTTCTTTGAGCATCTGTCTGTTCTCTCCCCTTCCAACAATTTTACCAGATAAACAACCAAGCAGGAAACTAATAGACACTTTTTATTTGCACTGTAATAGAGTGTGTGCATGCGGGGGGAAATAGTGGAGGAAAACTTTATCTGCAGATTAAAACAACAGGCCTTGTCTCTAATGAATTTGTTTGGGGCCTTGGAGGACAGTGACACATGGCTTCAGCTAGATGAGAGCTTTGTGCCAGGGGAGTGACTTGAGTGAAAAGGGCTCTGTGGCATGAAGTGCAGAAGTGGGTTTATAGCACTAGGATTTATCTGTGACTCCGAGCACTCACAATATTACTAATATGATTACTGGAAAAGCAAATGGATGGAACCATTAGGCCACACAACCCCTCAGAGTCTGACTGCTCAGGCAGTGGAAGCACTGAGTGGGACCAGGGGGAGATAGGGACAGGGAAAGGTCAGTGCTCCTCCCTGAGCTACAAAGGAGGGGAGAGAAACAAGACCTTCTCCTTGGTGAGGAAAGGGTCTGATGAGCCCCTCCAACCTGCAGGGGCTTAGGGGTGAGCAGCTGTGGACAGCACCCTGTTCCTCTGCTTAACCCTGCTGTCTGCAGAGCATGGCTGTGTCACTTCAAACCTCTGCTGCACAAAACTGCTGTGGCTGGAGAAACTTGCAGGGTTTCCATGTCATACCAAGATTCTGGGTCACAGGGAGACATTCTCCTTACATGGTCCCTGTCAACGAGCAGGGAGCAGAATCCTGCAGCACCCCCAGCCAGGACACAAGTGCCCACAGCCCCTGGGGAGAGAAGAGCCTGTCCTGATGCTGTGCTAGGTGTGCCCCTTTGGCAACTACTGGTGTCAGGGGAAGGGAATCAGCATGACAGAGAGCTTGTTGTCACTTGTCCCCAGGCCACAGCTGTCCCAAGCTGAGCCAGTGCTTTCTTTAAGACTAAATCCATGCCTCAAACTGCAAGCTGTTTGGAGTTCCCCTCACTCCACACACCTCTCTGCTTTTGCCCATCTGTGCCTCTCTGCAACATGGAGCAAGAAAAAAAAAAAAAGCATTTCAAGAAGAGGAATGTCTTTTCCAAGGCACTCTGCCTCCTCAGATGGCCCAGGGCTGATGCAGTCAGAGAACTGGCAGCTGGGCTTGCTTATTGAACAAGGCAAACCCTCTGCCAGTGAGTCTGAGTTGCCTCCTGTCACACACAGACAAGAACAGAAAGATGTGTCACATCACTGTATGGGATTTCACTGTCAGACAGCAGATACAGGCTGGGCTGGTCCTCTTGCAGCAGAAAGTGAACACCACAGAGGTGCAGATTGCAGGGCCCCTTCCCCTAAACTCCTTAGCCCTCATCCTGCTTTGTTACTTGTGCAGAAACCCCTTCTAGTGCCTCTAAAGACATTTGTCCTTCCAGTAGTGACACCAAGGCTGTGATGCTAACAAGTGGCATGAGACTAGCCAAAAGATCTGAAGGAGCAGGCTCCACTTCACTTCTTCCTTTCAATTCCAGGTGTCCTCCACACCAAGCACCAGCAGAAAAACACCTTTTTGGTTCATGAGCCAGAAGAGAGAGAAGAGAGGTAGAGAGAGAGTAACATACAGAGCCACACACTGCTCAGGAAAGGACTCTTTCTCTAGTTTAACACTTGTGCCCTGCTGGGTTTTATTTCATGTGTCCATATTTTTCCATCCAACAGTGCAAATGCTGTAGGTTTCAAAGCAGTCATGCCATTTTCTGTTAGCTGATCTTTTCATGCCTACATTTATGAAAGATGGCACCCTGTATTTTTATGTTTACATGGATCATTGCTGAATTGGAAGTTACTCTGCTTTCATGAAAGGATTCCTCCCTTTCTGGCAGAGAAAATAGTTTGTTTTCAAATCTAGACTAAGCGAAAGATCATGTGGCCATGAAGAAAATCTTGAATCAGTTCCAACTGGTGAATATCACAAAGGCAGATTTGTACCAAAACCTCTAACACTTGCAGTTTCAGATATTTTCAGCAGGGAAAACCCTCAGCTTGGCAAAAATTCACAGAGAAGACACATTTCTTTGGCTTGAGTTTTCCCAAAAGACAAAATTGTGAATCACATACAAAAGGAGAAGAAAAAAAAAGCTGCTGAGACTTTATACAACATTGCCATATTTACATCCTTGAGCAGCTTCCTTGAAGAGCAGCCATCACTGGAGGGGAGCAGAGCAGAGAGGCAGAAGTCTGCAGAAATATGTCAGGTGAGGATGCAGATGGGTCCTTGGAAAGTTATTCAAAATGAGGGAAGTAGAGGAGGCAGAGGAAAATGGTGGCAGAGTTGGACTGTGGCCCTAATTCTTGTCCAAGCTACTGTGAGTAATCAGATACTGGAGATAACATCTCTCTGAAATCAAATCTCTCCTCTTCCTTAGTGGGTTCCAGAGCCCAGCAGCTGTCCTGTGCTTCCCCCTGTGTGAGACAACTTCAATCCAACCCCTTCATGCTCCCATATTTCTTTTCATCACTCTTGGGCAATCCATTCCCTTTCTGTGCTGAAGCTGTCAGGCCTCTTCAGAAGTGTGGAGCTTGGGCAGTAATTGTTCTGTAGCAGACTGACATCTCCAGAGAGGCAGCTCGGGTCTCAGCAACAGAAAATCCAGAGGAAAAGCTGGGAAGCTATTAATGTTTAACACACAGGGAAGCTGCTGTCTGTCAGATGCTCCAATCACCCTGAACTTGGCAGGCAAAACGTGTTAGCACATCTGAAGCTGCTGAAGGGTTTTATCAGCCTCACAGGACAAGGCAGACCCATCTCTCCTGCTGCTGTGTGTCCAGCATAGACAGCAGGAAGGAGACCCTACAGAATGGACCTGTAGCTTTGACACATCAGCTCCCAGCAGCCTCAGGGGAGGACTGAGTTTGCATGGGGAGTTGGAGAGAAAACCACCTGCTGCTGAAATAGCCATGGGACAACTGGAGGAGTCTGAAGGGGCACCTAGTCCCTTTCAGACAGCATGAGCTGCAATGCTGAAGGACCAGCACACCTGCTCTTTTCAGGAGTAGCTCAGAGCTATTCTGCCTGGCTCAGAAGAAGGTCTGGCATGGGACGTAAAGCCTGGGCCTTCTGAGGAGAACCCAGCCTGGAAGAAATATAAAAAACTTAAAAAAACAGATGAAAAGGCCCTCCTGCATTATCCTTGTTTTGACTGCTTAGCCTCAGTCACATACTGAGCTTTCAGGCTTTTTTATTTATTTCTGACCCCATTAAGTTTCCCATGGAGGAATAGTTTTTCCAACCCCTGAAGACCTCAGTTAAGCTTGCTGACAAGAAGTTAGCCTGTATTAGTCGCTCCTGCAGCTCCTTAGATATAATCTGTTGATCCTCAACAATCTTCAAAGTGCAGGTTGAAAACCACTGACCTGTAGCATTTTTGTGTCTCCTACCTCAGCACCTAGCTTAAAACTGCTTCCCAACTCCAGAGGACTGCAAAATGGATCCAGATTCCTGTCTGGTGTTACCTAGCCATGTGTGAAAGTGATTCAGATGAAAAACAGGAGTCAGGAGGCTGAGACCTGGATTTGGTGGTGCTGGTGGCTCTCTCATGAGTGTCTAAATAGCCCCATTTAGCTTTGGAGATGCTGGCTGTGACTGTATCTGAGGAACTTTGTGCTGCTGCACTTCACTGAGGGAGGCCTGAAGGTTGCAGAGCTGTCCTTCCTCTGCAAAGTGTCATAGAATGTAGGATCATAGAATCATAGAATGGTGTGGGTTGAAAGAGAACTTAAAGATCATCTAGATCCAGCTCCCTGCATGGGCAGGGGCACCTCCCACCAGCCCAGGTTGCTCCAAGCCCCATCTAACCTGCCCTTCAATACTGCCAGGGATGGGGCAGCCACAGCTTCCCTGGGCAACCTGGGCCAGGGTCTCCCCACCCTCACACTCCAGAATTCCCTCCTCATGTCTCACCTCAATCTCCCTCTTCCAGTTTTCATCCATTCCCTCTTGTCATCTCCCTCCCTGCCCTTGTCCCAAGTCCCTCCCCAGCTTTCCTGGAGCCCCTTCAGGCACTGGGAGGTGCTCTAAGGTCTCCCTGGAGCCTTCTCTTTTCCAGGCTGAACATCCCAATTCTCCCAGCCTGTGTCCAGAGCAGAGCTGCTCCAGCCTCTAATCATCACCTTCATGGCCTTCTCTGGACTCTCCCCAGGAGCTCGGTGTCCTGACACTGGGGGCTTCAGAATTGGACAAAGTTTTAATAACAAAAAGCCCTGGCAAGAGAGGGTGCAAAATAGAAGGGTCTGGGCAAAGGCTGTGAAGTGCACAAACCTTCCCCCAGCCTGTGCCTCCTCTCTTGGCTCTGCACACACGGATCCCCAGGCAGAAGGAACCATTGATCGGCATGACTAATGGGGACTTTAAGGAGGAAAGTGTGCCAGATCAATATGCAATCCACAGTACATGAATCACTCCAGCTTTTCCAATTTATTCAGCTCCAAATCAAATGAATGAACAAAAGATAAATATATAGCCATGGGGAGGCTGGGGATGGGGGGGGAGAAGGGGAGGCGAGGAAGGCAGGTGGGGAGGCAGACTCTCATAAGGGATAATTAACTAGCTTTTATCATCCTAACAAAGCATTAAGCCAGTAAATCTATGAAAATGGGAATACTCCAGAGAGTCGTTACTGGCATAAAGCAGAGCCTCGGGAGTTCTGCTCCTCTTCTCCAATTTGCTTGGGTTGAGGAGAGGCAAGCAGAGCTGCCTGTGGGACCTGACACAGCCCCTAAGGCCAGCCAGGACTGGGGGTTCCCTGTCTCTCCAGTGGTCAGTTTGTTGGAACTTCACTCTCTCTGCTGCTCTCTCAGACCTCCTGCAGGCTGGGTGGAAGCATCTCCTTGGTGAGAGGTACATAAAAACTGGGATGATGTATTTCAGTAGAGGAGGAACAGGAAAAAAACCTGTATTCTGGGGATGAGCCAGAAAACCCTGTTATTTCCCTTTTTGGTCAACTTGGAAGTTCCTTATGTTCAAGTCAGAATGTTTAGGTTGGCTTTGGTGATTACCCTGTGAATGGTCTACCCTTTTGCTTTGATGCTTTCTGTGGGGTGAGGGCTGTTATTAGATGACAAAATGTGGTTTTAAAATGAGGGATAGTAAGGTTTTGTCTGATGCCAGTAAATGCCAGTTCAGCATTTTACAAAAGAAGGAATTGATTGCTTGAATATGTAGACATGCCACATGGTTTTGTTACCCCTCAGACCTTCACTTTAGGGTTTCATTTGCTATTTCCTCACAAAGAGGAAAATTGCTGAGGGATCACATGTCCCTGCAAGTTCTTTTGCAGCTTTTTCCTCTCTTTTTTGCCCTTCTCTTGACTTCTCCAGGGCAGAGGTTCAACTTCCCTCCCACCTCTTCTCTGGCTGCAATGCTGAGCCAGGGAGGCTCATGGAAGCAGAAACCCACCCTCCTCTCAGCCAGGCTGTGGTGGGACTTTCCCAGAAAAGCAGCAGGACAACATGGCTTAAACCTCCCAGCAGATGAAATTTAGTGCAATAGTCTGTCCCCAGACCTTCCCATCCCCCTGTGCTGTGGGGTTTCTCAGCAAGGAGATCTCTGGCTTTCTAAAAATGAGTGCTGTTCCACTGCTCCAGCCTCTTGATTAATTACTTATACAACAGGATTTGCTCTGCTTATTATCAACTTCATTAACACGATAGTGATGGGGATGGGGAGGCCCTCGAGGAGGGGAGCCAGGCATCTCAGTCAACAAATCTTATTTGTTTTAGTATGGAAATATTTGGACGAAGCTCGTGCTAGCTTCTTCCAGTCTCTTCAAATGTCTTCTGTTCCTTCTTCTCTGTTTCTGTTCTGGCTTCTGGCAGTCCCTCCCCTCACAGCACTGCTTCATCCAGACCTGGTGGTAACCCAACCCCTGTGGCTGCACCTTCATTCCATGGCTCCCACTACTTCTTACACCTTCTGCTCTTCCCCCATGCAACCTCAGCCTCACAGCAGCTCTCCTGGAGAAGGAGAGATTGAGGTGAGACATGAGGAGGAAATTCTGGAGTGTGAGGTGGTGAGACCCTGGCCCAGGTTGCCCAGGGAAGCTGTGGCTGCCCCATCCCTGGCAGTGTTGAAGGGCAGGTTGGATGGGGCTTGGAGCAGCCTGGGCTGGTGGGAGGTGTCCCTGCCCATGCAGGGGGCTGGATCTAGATGATCTTTCAGGTCCCTTCCAACCCAAACCATTCTGTGATCCTATGATTTTATGCCACTCACCATAAGTCTCCTGCCCCTGCTACAGGCAGTTTTCCCACACCTCTGATGAGATGTCCTGCTCAGGAGCACAAGTGACTCCTTCAGAAGAAAGAAATGTAGTTGCAAAGGAGAGGGGGAAGGGAAGAGAAAGAGCAAGAAAAAAACCCACATGTTCTGAAAACTATCGAGTTTTGATTCTGAGCACTCTCTCCCCCCCAGGCCCCCATAGACAGAAAAGTAAGTTTAATTAAAACTGCAATAATTCTTTCACATATTCAGCCAATGGGCCTCCTGGAGCCTTTTTTCTCTGACAAAACCATGTGTGTGATATGGTGCTCCTGTTCCCACCAACAACCACCACTGCAGAGCTATGAGATATGTATTTTCTCACCACAAGGTAGAGAGGCAGCCCCATCCTACAGAGCAGGGACATTGCCAGCCTGGCATGGTGGCATGATGAGAGGGACTCTTCCTAGAAATGGGCACTGGGCTCAGAGCCTGCAGGGTCCCCCACAGCCCCCCACTGCAGACACACCCCTCAGTTTGCTCATGTTGCACAATGCAGAGAGAAAAGAGGATGGGCTGGAAAAGGGATTTTTTTTAACTGACAGTAATCCAGCTGCAATTGAGATAACAAGACCATGTACAGCCAATTGTCACCAGATGACCAGCAGAAATACATTTTAGATTGAGTCAATTCACATTTTACTCCAATAACTTTAGATTGTTCCGTTTTGATTTCAGCTTTGGGGTATTTTAAAGCATAAAAGTTTAAACTTCAAGTGAAATGGTTGGCCTGGTTTGAGCCAGGATGAGGCCAATTTGAACTAAGACTCTTCCAGACTTTGTGCCTTGATTATATGAGGCCAGGGTGCCTTGATAATTTTCAAACTATGTTTTTCCAACCTGGAAAATTCATCATGAATGCTTCCAAAACTTGAATAGTTCTTTTGCAACAAATCAGCACTTTTCAGTGAAGGACAAAAGTACATCTTGGTGAAAAAATTGCCACAGTGTCTGCCTGTCAGAGCCAATCTCATGCTCACCACTCTCCTTCCAGTTCTCTCTTCCCTCTCAATCACCCCTCATTCCCATCCATAGCATGTGAGAGCCTCCCACCCTCTGCTCTACACACACTTTGCTGTGTCTCCAGCTAAAAAGTGAGAGGATTTTGGAGAACTGGCATGTGAAGCACAAGAAAAGCCATTCAGTGCTTTAAAGGCTCAGCCTAAAGTTAGGGGACAATCTCAGGTGTGTCTTCAGGCTGCGAGATCCAGGCTCCCCTCCTGTACAGAAGGGAGTTCTTCCTTTTTCTTCAGCTCAGGGTGTCCCTCACTGTCCTGTGTCCTCTTCTTGGCTCTCCTCTTTACTATTCCTGCTGGAAACTTCTATTGCTGCCCAGCAACATGCCAAGGAGGGAAGAGGGGGCTCTGTTGCCACATCAAGGTTTTTAATTTCCCCATGTGGTGATGGTATCAAGGCCCTGACAGTACTGAACACGTCTTATCTCTCTGCCTGTGGAAAAGCAGTATCAGTTCTGTGGCGTGAAGGGCTGGAGGGAGAACAATGAAGTGTGCATCATTAAACAAGCCACCAGCCCTGTGCTGTACAAGCAGAACAAGAATAATCAGTGATATAGACTTTCAGCATAATTACAGCTCACTAATGAGCACAAAAACCTATATGTAACCTACCCTATAGTGCAGCAGCCCTTGAGATTAGCCTCACACCTTCTTGCTAGAGGGAGACTCCTCCTTTGCCACCTCTGAGCCAGCAGTCCTAATCATGGCACTAGGCTTTGGCAGAGAGAACTGCTGCTGCCCTGCTGGAGCCTGTCCTGCCTGGAGTTAGGGCTGCACCTGAAGATCTCAGCATGCCTGGTGCTTTGGGGCAGCACCCAGCAGTCCCAGCTAGATGGCCATGAAGATGATCCAAGGGCTGGAGCATCTCTGCTCTGGAGACAGTCTGAGAGTTGGGGTGTTCAGCCTGGAGAAGAGAAGGCTCCAGGGAGACCTTAGAGCAGCTTCCAGTGCCTGAAGGGGCTCCAGGAAAGATGGGGAGGGACCTGGGACAAGAGCAGGGAGTGAGAGGACAAGGGGGAATGGAGTAAAACTGGAAGAGGGGAGACTGAGCTGAGACATGAGGAGGAAATTCTTGTGTTCAAGCCCTCACCAACTGGTCTCACCATTGGGGATTGCCACTGCAAACTCCCATCCCACTGACCAAGCTACATTACCACATTATCACTCGGTCTTCAACTGTCTTGAAGTGGGGAAGGGTCATTGTCTGGACCCTCAGGGACAGCACAAGTCACCCCGTGTGTTCCCCCAGAGCTCTCTCACCAACTGAGACAGAGAAGGAACTGCCCCCCTCCTCCCACCTGTCTGTGCCCTTTTTTAAAGAGGCAGATTGCAATGCTCTGAGGTCCAATTGCTTCTCTCAGCAGACAGATTCCCATAATGACTGTAGCATTTTGAGATGCTGAATAGCAGCTGTGTATCCATAATATCTCTGGAGCAAGGTCAACTGCTCTGCAGTAAAGCTCCATCCTGCCTTTCATATCCCATCAGCACAATCAGTGAATTGGACTCCTCTCTGAATACTAAAGGCAGCAGCAAACTCCAGAATGAGCTTCTAACACCAAAAACTTTTCATGCTTCCTTCCAGTACCCAAAGAGGGAGAGGGGATGAAGGAAAAGGAAGGACAGATCTGCACCATGGCATTGAACTACCAAGATCCGAGCAAGTAGAGAACTTGTTCAGCAGAGGCAGGGGATTACACTGGCTCCCCTTTCTGTGCCAGTAATTTGTCGCACATGCTTGCAGAGATACCCAGCACTCCAGAGAGATAGCCAGAGATACCCAGAGATTCCAGAGACCACTGATCTGCTGCCAAAAGCTGAGCACCAACTCAGCTTGCTCCATTCAGCCCGTCCTGCTGGGTCTCAGAAGCTCTCTGGGGCAGTGAACAGTGCCATGGTAGAAGGAGAGGAGCAAAGAAGTGTGAATTTAATTGCTATTGAGTGGGGGCACCCTGAGCAAGACACCCCTCCCTGGGGAGGCAGGGCAGGCAGGGCTCACAGCAGCCCAGCAGGTGGGCAGAGCTGAGCCCACAGGGTGGGTGCAGCCACCACCTCCACGGCACGAGCCATCTCCAGGTCAGGCCCTGGGGGTTCTGCAGGGCTCCAGCAGGGAACTGGGGGCACCATCACTGAAACGAAACCTGAACGTTCCCAACCACAGCTCTCCCACCATCCCTGCTGCTCCCTGCAGTGTTTTAGCATCCAGCCTGGCTTTTCCCAATCCCTGTTATCTCTGGCAGCTGGAAAAGCAGTGACCCCCAGCACTGTCGGAGATGCTGCCGCCTGCTGCTCGGCCCGGGCCAGCACTGGGGGGAGAGGAGGAGCCGGGGAGCTCACCAGTGCCATGCTGTTGCCTTGCCAACCCCATCCTGCGGGTTGCCCTGCCTCCCTGACTTGCTCTGGCAGGTTTTCCTCCTTTTCTGGGAGATGGAGAAGGGTTAGAGCACTCACCTCCCTGGTGGGGAGTGCAGAGGGAAGGCAGAAGGGAGGAATTATCCCTTCAGAGGATGCATGTTGTTAATTCAGCTGGGGAAGAAAAACTCCACCTCCCTGGCCCCAGAGGCAAGCTCTAGGTGTGAGCTAGGGGATGGAGATGCAGAGGGATGGATCTTCAGTGGGTAGGAATCCCTCTCATTTCTCCAGCACCTACCACAGGGCAATGCCATCTGCCTGGATCCTGGCTGCACACACTCCCCAGCTGCCATCTGACCTCCAGCAGAAGGAAGCAACACAAATAAAACTGAAAAGCATTTCTAGATGCCATGTGGCTGGCTAACTACACAGGAAGAAAATCTGGGTTCTCTCAGTTTTCATTCTTCAAATGCCCTGGGAGATTGTGTGTGTGCATGCTTGGGTTTCCCTGCACACACCTACACAGGACAGTACAGTGCACAGACACGTGGGGAGAGACCAAAAGACAGTGTGAATCCATGGACAGCCCTCAAAGGGTTAAGAGCAACATCTCTGTTGGCAGAGGAGAGAAGGGAGAGATGAATTCACAGGCTTGAGAGCAATTTCAGAATCCACTCAAGCTTCATGCCACTCTGTGAAATCTCAGTGCACCTCAACTAGATCAGAAATTGGTTTACATTCTCTTCTATGTGTTTATGAGTTTGTAAAAGCTGATTTATTTTATTCCATTGCTACTCCAGGATATTATCACAAAGGCCTCTATTGGGAGAGGAACTGGGATTCATTATAAACTTGCTTAAACAAAGTCACCACTATCAGTATTGCTGGATCAAATAGTATTTTATTTTTATATACCCTAATACTGTGGCAGCAGGGCTGACTTTAGCCCAGCCTTGATGGGGGAGGGTGGAACTGTGGTCAGATGCAGTCAGTAGAAAAATTACTTTTCACTTCTCAGAGGACACAATTTCACCTGGAGGGTTTCATTATTTGCTGGGTTCCATACTTCCTTGCACAATGGCTGTGATTCCCATTTTCCCATCACTGTTGGATAAAAGACACCAGACTAAATGGATGCTGGGTCTGTCCCAAACAAGTGGACTTATTTTACACATCATGTGTGGGCAGGTGTTGCAGGCACAAAGATACTGGCTTTTCTGTGGTACTTTGCACCCTCACCACGTGCCAGGCCCTGCATGTGCTGGGACACAGGGCAGCAGCAACACTTGTGTGCACAGCATGTGAGCTGCTTCTCACTCAGAAAGGCAAAGGAACCAGTCCCTTCTGCTGTGACCCATGAGCTCCTGTTGAAAACAGCATCTTTCATCCCTCCTTTCATCTCTTCAGCCTCCCTAGTCTCAACCTCTTGGCCTCCTTTCTGCTCCCTCCTTCCCAAATGCTTTTCTCATGTCAGTTTTGCCTCGCTCAATCAAGAGGTTCACAAGCAAAAGCCAATTGTAAAACAATTTGAAAGCAATTTTGCACCTGATTCATGATAAGAGGCAGGGCTGGTATCAGGGATGGTTGCTGTACAGCCACGATGCACAGAAATAATTATCTCAGCTCATGAAGAGAGAGAGAGGGAGAAAGAGAAAAAAGCATTTGCAGCACATGCCCAAATGGTCTGGCTGGCTCCTGCCTGGATTTCTGAGTTGCCATCAAATCCTCTTGGCTGCCTGTGTTTTCCTCAAACATCTGCAGAAAGTTTTCCCTTAGGAAACAGGGGCTGGAAACTACCCTGTGCACCAGTTCACTGCAGTGCTTTGCCCACTGCATGGATGTGGCCCAATAACTTCTTTTTTACCAGACCAGCTTCACTTACATGACAAAGCAGTGCATCTGCACCCTCAAATCAGAAGGGAGTTGGAAACTAAGGGGACATGAGAGCACCTTCCAGTGCCTGAAGAGGCTACAGGAAAGCTGAGGAGGGACATTTTTCAGGAGCTTGTAGTGAAAGGAAAAGGGATAATAGATCAAAACTGGAGGAGGGGAGATATAGGTGAGACACGAGGAGGAAATTCTTCACTATGAGGATGGTGACACCCTGGCCCAGGTTGCCCAGGGAAGCTGTGGCTGCCCCATCCCTGGCAGTGTTGAAGGGCAGGTTGGATGGGGCTTGGAGCAACCTGGGCTGGTGGGAGGTGTCCCTTCCCATGCAGGGGGTTGGAACTGGATGATCTTTCAGGTCCCTTCCAACCCAAACCAGTCTGTGATTCTGTGATTACACACATCCATTGTTGTGATTCATTACTGGTTAATTCCCTCAGTTATTCCTTGCCCTTTAGGATACCTGAGCTCTTTGGGGAGAGACTGTGCTTGCTCTGTGGCTGTGCAGTGCACAGCATGAAGAGCCTCTCATCTCAGAGAGCTTCAGTCAGTGCTATAGTAGCAGAACTGAATCATTAAAAGCTGCCACAACATACTCAAAACTCATCTCTTTTCTCTGGGACCAGAGTAAAAATAACATTTGTCTTCCCCAAAGCTAAACCCAAATGCAGCCACTTCTAAAACTTTCACTATAACTTTCTGATCCAGATCTGAAAATTGTCTGTCAAATCAAGCCATCAAATCACAGTCCTGCCCTTCTTCCCCTGATTCTGTGCCAAGATCAGCATTCCTGTCCAGGCTGCAAAAGGAACTGAACGAGTGAACAGCATTTGCCTTCAAACACTGCACCTTTTCCTCCAAAGATGACAGGAGATAATCACATACTCTTGATTTAATATCTGATTCTGGAGAAGATTAAAGCTGAAAGGAAAAGGCCACATATGAGGAACTTGTATCTGTATGTGGGAGAGATTTCCTAGGAAGCCTCACAAGAGCAGCCACACAGTCTGAAAGAGTGAAGAGAGGTTTCCTCTGTCACCTGAGAAAAAGTAGTTTCTTTTAAGAGTAATGTTTCAAAACCCTAGGGAAGCCAAAGAAGAAGAAATTCCCTAGCCTGGAGGCCAGATGCTAGCAAAGGACAGAATCCCACAACACAACAGTCTTCAGCACAAGGCATGCCCCACATGCCTGGAGACACAGCTCCTGAGATCCTGTCATGCTTGAACACATCCTACTTCAGAAGTACCTGCAGATCAACATTCAGACCAGCAGTGTGCCTGTGGTGCACAGCCTGTGGCAGGGAGCAGCTTTCTGCCACAAAAACCCAACACAGGGGATTGTGTTCTCCTTTATTTTTTTTCCTGAATCTGAATTTCAGAGGTGAATGAAGCCTGAGTGAAAGCAGTGGATGGCAGAGCTATGTCCTTAGCATGGTGAATGGGGACCTGTGTTGGGTTTGGGTTGAGGGGGCTTGTTGGCTCAAATGGGTTCTGCAGCTTTTTGAAACTCCAAATCCCTAGAGACAAATCCCCCTGAAGAGAATATGCCTGAACTTCCTATCCAAGTATCCAAGTGCCTGTTCCAAGCCCTGAGCTGTAACACAAAAAAGACAGACTGTGCACCTATTAGCACCACATCAATATCATTTAAAGCCCCATTCTGAGGAGGGCCTGGCAGGCCTGTTAATGCACTTAATTTCCCTGTGTCTGTGAATGGACATAAATAATTGTGCAGTGCTGGCTGCTCCTGCTCCATCCTCTCCAGCCAGATGGATTATCTCTAGTTCTTTCCCTAGATTTGGCTTCAGGATGCAAGCACCATTTATGGTCACCAATTGTTCAAAAGGCCAAGTGTATAATGTACCATAAAATGAGATTTTAATACTCAGTGGGAAATTAGAGCAGCTCTGTCTTGTTAAAGCAGCCTGTGTTCCCACAATTCAGTGATCCCCAACTCCTACAGCTTGCCACTGGATTCAGGAGAACCTGCTGTGGGGAAAACTCCCACTGACCCAGCATGGCCTTGGCTTAAGTGGTTCTATCTTCTGCTGTTGTTGTCTTCAGATTTTTGCCTTGCAAGGCAGCTCTTGGTCCTAATGCTTTGGAAGTGGAAGGGTTACGGGGCAGGATTTGGGAATAGCCAGCAGCTTGGTTTCCAGCTCAGTGGGAGAGGAGGATGCAGAGCAGTACTTTGGTGCCTGGAGAGCAAGGCTCCAGGATTGCCCATGGGCAAGAGGGTGGTTCAGTGACCTCCAGCAGAGATGTGCCAACAGAAACCCTGTCCTGGACAGGTCAGCTTTCTCCTGGTCATCACCACCATCAGGCCTACCAAGGCTTTGAAGTTCACAATGACAGGAGGCATCTCAGTGGAGGAGAGGTCCTGGTGGGAGAGGAAGGGAAGGTCTACAAAGACATTTCTTAGCTCTGGAATGTCATTCTGAAAGATCAGAATTATTCTACATGTAACCCAAAGGTTGGCAAAAAAAGCTAAGCCCAGTCTGGGGAACAGACTGCAAGCCAGGGAGATAGAAATCTATCATGAATTAGTCACAATAGGGCATATTTTCTCAGTCTTCTATGAAACTCCAGTGTAATAATTGAGTGGTGAGAATATACTCTAATGAGCTTCGAGGAAACTGCCTTCATCTTAATGGGCTTCTTAATGAAGAATCATTTAGGTTTTTATTAACACCGAGGAAAAACACATGGTGTTTGGTAGCTCTTCGGAGCTGGAGGAACATGAATAATTGCTCCAAGTGTTCAAACACAAGCACCCTAATGGGCCCCCATTTGATGCTTGAAGGGATATCACAACTTTGGTCTTTGAGAAGTGAATCCAGACAGAAGACTTAATTTTGATTCATAAACAGAATTCCAAGCTCTGTGGCAAGTGCCACTGGTACCATATTGTGCCCAGATGTTCTCACAGGTAAAGCCAGTTTGGAGATCCAGTGGAAACTACCAGTGGATCTCTGCTTTGAAGCTTGCACGGGGTTTGAATCTTGTACTGGTGTTGCTCTAGGAGAGCAGTGCTCTCTGGGAGCAGTATCTGCCAAGTCATTCCATTCCCCGTTCTGCTCCTACCTGTTATTTTCTATATTAATTCTTTTCATTCCTGAGACAGTGTCTAGGCAAATTGAAGAAAGACTCCCATTGGCTTCAAAAGCCTGAGGCCCAGCACCACAGTCAGCAGAGAATGTGAAGTCCCTGTGATTTTTGTCATCTCTGATGAGACTCTAGACGCTACAAATCCCACGTTTTAGATGATTTCTAAATTTTAGATTTGGTTTATGTCACATCTCACATAAACTACCTGTTGACAAAAATGGCAAAGGGAAAATCATGACACAGTGCTTGAGATGGCCTGGGAGAGGAGGAGGGAACTTCTTGTAATTGCCTATCACAATTTCCCTGGCTAACGGGCAACCCGTTCTGCGGGCATCACAAGTTTAATATCAGTGAAGAAGTTGGAGTTAATAAAGCCAAGAGTTTCATGCTCTGCAGCCATGTGGGATTTATTCATTGTATCACACTGTTGCAGCCCCTAGAATGACTTGTGGCTGATCTTTCCTTTAGACCTTCAAATGTCAGCAGCTCCTGGGAAATCTGTCTATAGTTATGAGCATGGCTTCAGCTGGAGATAATTACATCCAAGGGTGCAGTGATCAGGCAGTTACACAAGGAGGGCTACTGCAAGAGGCAAAAGAGGTGCTGAGACAGGGAGTAGAAGAGGTTGTTTTTTCTTTCCCTTGGCCTAGATTTGCTGCAGGAGTTTTCTCCCAACTTCTCTCTGATCTTCAGCCCTATTCCCTGTGTTCCCTGTGACAGGTGTGAGCACCAGGCATCTTCCTGCCTCTGCACAGCCTGATGCCTTCACCTCCCCCAAGCAAGGATGAGCAGGGGGCATTGCTCTGAGGGGTGCTGAAGCCACCCTCTGAACTCTGTCTCCTGTAACACTGCCTCATCAGTGTACTCCTGGACAGGGAAAGGCTGCCTGGACCTCCAGCCCTCTGATCTGAGCACCAGAGAGTACAGCAAGTCCGGCAGCTGCTCCCTGGCTCCCATGCTGTACCTGGATGGATGGAGCAGAGCTCAGGAGAAACCAGAGCTGCCCTCCCCCTGGTCATTCATGCAGTCACTCTCTGCCCCGTGAAGGCCGTTCAGCCATCTAGGTGGGCTGAATCACCCTCAGGAGGTGTTCAGTCTTCCCTTTCTGCTGCAGAGGGGACAACACTCTTAACATAGCACCCCAGAAATTAACCAGACCTTTCCTCACCACCTGCCCCCATTTCCCCAACCCGGCCATTTGTATCACAAGCTATAGGAGACAGGGATCCTCTCCATGGTGTGGCTCATGGCACTGCTGAGCCCTGAGGCTCCAGCTCCTGTCCTTACACCATCAGCAATTAGACCAGTGGCCACGTGCTGGTCTTGGCCTCCCTGGGAGCACCAATCTCTCTCCCTGGCCAGAGTGAGAGACATTGCCTAATTATAAGCTTTGCAAGGGACATCTGAATTTGTCCCTATGAGATCAGACAGAAATAACCATGAAATTACTGTCTTAATCTGTCTGCTGCTTACTATGCAATCAGAAAGCCAGCAATTACCATACAATTATGGAACTAATTAAATGGGTATCTGTGCCCTTAAATATAAAACACTACCAGGAGGTATCTGCTGCTTGCTGATTTTCAGAGAAATAAAGAAGACAGAAGGGGCAATGGAAAAAAGCTGCCTTAGATGAAGGAGGAAGAAGGAAAAGGCATCCATCATTTTCTTTTTCTGATGTTGCAGTTTGCTAGGTGCCAGGAGTTGAACTCTTCTTTAATTCCCAAGCTCTATGCCTCAGTGCAGTGGAAGCAGCAAGGGAGGGTTTGGGCCAAATTCAATGGAATTTGCCAAGAATATTTCATTAATACAGAGGCAGTATCACAAGCTTCTAAGTGTGGACACAGTAATTACAATTTATTTTTGAACTAGATTTATTCTCCCTGTATAGCTGGCAGTAAAATAAATGGTAATATTCCCATTATAATTAATGTCTTGAAATTTTAGTAATGGCTGAGAAAAAAAAAAAAGAGGCTATCTTTAAGGTGGAATGTTCTGGGCAAGTGTTACATGCAGGTGGATTTATACCACTTTCAATTAAAGGACTAACACTTCTGTTACTCTATCAGGTTTGATTTGCCAGGCTCTTTCTCTAGTTTTACTGCAAGTAGAAATTAGGCTCCTCTGTTTCTAATAGAGTCAATGCTAGATTTAAAGTGTATTTATCCAAATAATTCTGGAGTACTTTGGGCTTCCTTTGAATGGCTCCTAATTCCCACCAATGTGAGGGTATAATTTCCTACCGTTTGTTTGGATTCTCCCATGGGATATCCCAACGTGACCCACTGCCATCCCGTTGTTGATCTGATCCACTCAGTTACATACAGATCATCTTGGGTCATCAGTCAAATTTCTCCTTAAAAACGATGAGTTAAGAACTTTCTGATCTGGGGTCCCAAAACCTTCATCCTTGGACCTTTCATGAACCTGAAGAAGAGACTGCAACTTCCTGGTGGCCTCTGAGCAGTCTTGAACCAAGCTGTGCAGTCACCAGCAAGTGCCTGTCCATACTTCAGGGTCTGCCTGTTCCACCCTTGTGGAATAAATTCACCATTTTCTTAGGCTGAACACATGAGGGACTGAATTCCCTCTTAGAAACAAATCAGAGCTGCAGGAAAAAGGAGGAGGTTTCCTATCCTCACTGCCTGGTGCTTCTGCCTTTTTCTCCACTCACTCTCACATCTCCCCGGTGCCGTGTCAGGCTCTTCCTTCCCCCCTGCAGTGGCTCCTTACCTGTGATCCTTGTCAGTGTTTGCAGAAATTATTTCCTAAAGGCAAGCAAATTAATTGCATTTTCTCTCCCTTCTTCAACATTTCTTCCTCTCACTTGTGATGAGGAGCCTACAAGCTAGCACTGACTACCATGCAAGTATCCCATCTCCAAATAAAAGTCAATTTGGAGGTCTGAAACCTGCAGGTTCCTGCCACAGAGATCATCAGCTGTCCAAGGCACATGCTAAGGTTTGAGTCATGCTCTCTGCTGGAAAGACAACCTGGAGTCTTGAGACTGATGGAGACAGTTTTTAGATTAGGCAACTAGACAGTATTCAAACTTCCAACCCTCTCTGTTGCTAATTAATCTGGACTCCCACTCTTATACTGAGATTCATGGTAGAATTTCCATTCTGACTGCTCTTGCTTGGGCTTCCAAGGGAGATTACCCCATCCGTTGGGGTGTGATAGCTTGTTTCATTCTTGGCTCAATTCCCTGTCATGGCTAAGTGATGGACAATGTGTCTGGAAGCCAGTGTAGGATAATAACATTAACTGTGTCTAGCAAACAGGATAAACTTAAGAGAATGATGCCAAAGAAACCCCGAGGAAGAGAAAGTGATGGAAATATAAATGATTAGAAAGAGATAAGAGACAAAGAGTCTAAATCTGTCCAGGGAGAGAGGAAATGAAAGTGGGAAAGTGGCATTCAGTGGGTTTAAATCAACTCACTGATTATCACAGATTGGCATGAACTCAAGATCTTCCTCCCTGGCTGCTGCTGAGAAGGGCTCAGCCTCAACACTCTGCAGGCAGGATCCTACAAGCTTTTTCCATCACTAAACCTGCAAAGCCCACGTTTGTTCTGTTACACTCTTGCAAGTGTGTGCAAGTCTTGCAGGTGTGCTGATCTCTAATGCAGTCCCTCTGTATCCCCTCCTTGGATGCAGGTGAAAGAAGGAACAGAATTTAGAAAGGACCACATGATTTTTGGCCCTGTGCTTTCCCAGTTTACAGGCTGTAGTGCCAGACCTGAGGCACAAACTCTTCCCCAAATTAACACACAGGGTACAATGTCACCAGTGCAAGAGCAGAGTGCTGAGTTTGCTGTCATCTTAGACAGGCTGGGAGAGTTGGGGTGTTCAGCCTGGAGAAGAGGAGGCTCCAGGGAGACCTTAGAGCACCTTCCAGTGCCTGAAGGGGCTCCAGGAAAGCTGGGGAGGGACTTGGGACAAGGGCAGGGAGGGAGAGGACAAGGGGGGATGGATTAAAGCTGGTTGAGGGGAGACTGAGGTTGGACATGAGGAGGAAATTATGGAGTGTGAGGGTGGTGAGAGCCTGGCCCAGGCTGCCCAGGGAAGCTGTGGCTGCCCCATCCCTGGCAGTGTTGAAGGGCAGGTTGGATGGGGCTTGGCAGGAGGTGTCCCTGCCCATGCAGGGGGGCTGGATCTGGATGATTTTTAATGTCACTTCCAACTCAAACCGTTCTATGATTATGATTTTAATGTCCTCTATCAATGCTCTTCATCAGGATGATCCAACCTGCAGCCCTCATTCCTGGGATCACCATTGCCTCCCCTGCGTTTGGGACCCCAACAACAAGTGTCCTCTTTTTTGCCAGTCCATCCTGGGAAATGGCTCTGGCATGAATATGATCAGATTTGCAAGCATCTGTGTGTGCTTGTGTAGTTAAAAGTTTCCCTTAGAAGCAATATGGACAGGTTCCCCTATCCTAGAAGGAAGAATTTATGGAAGTGGAGAAAGTTGTTTTAAATTATTCAATATAAATGTAAATAGGAGAAATGGTTCCTTTGAATAAATTGTGTTATTTATGCTCAGCCCTGGAAAAATGGGTAGCAGGTTAGGATCTGCTTGTAAATCGAAGGCATTTGTTTTCCTGGTAGTTGGTGCAAATAACAGAAATATGCTTTACATTTTAGAAGGAAGCTTATGAAATATTAAAGGCAAATTCCCAGGTCCCATCTCCTATTGAAATGGAGTGCTCTTCAATAAAGTAGAGGAAGGCTGAGGTGTGTGTGTACAAGACAGAGAGAAAGCAAAATATGGAAAAGGAATGGCTGGGGAGACTGTTGTGTTTCTGTAGAGCAGGAGATGGCTGGAGGGAGGGATGGTTGGAGAGATGAAAAGGCAAAGGAGTTTGTGCAATGTTTGTGTCTCCCAGGAGGGTCTCCCCCTCTCCTACTCCCCTTGTGTGTTCATGTTGGGTACTTTGTGTGTGTCAGAGGGTGGATTCTTCTAAGGGGCAATAAGAAAAAAAGGAGCAGGGCAGGGAAGTCCCTTGATTTATTCAGTGCTTGTAGATTACCACTCTTTGTTGTTGCCCTGTCTGGAGGACATGTGTTCATGTCAGGGGAGCAATGAAGAGGTGGCACAGAACCTTGAGTCCTGGCAGTGAGTGTGTCACTCAGGCAGGACATGGAGAACAGAGAAGCCCCCACACCACTTGCCCATGGGTGCAGGAACCAGCTCTCCTCCCTGTGCTGCCTAGGATGGGTTCTGCAGGTCCTGAGCTGGCTGGCCAGGGACAAGGCTCAGGGACTCACTGAGCACCATTGTCTGCACTTCAGCAATCCTGCCAAATCCTCCCCTAACTCCAGGGCAGAGCTGCAGCTCTGCAGTCCCCGAGGGCAGGTTTCTGCAGAGCTCTGGCAGACCTTTTACCCAGGAGGAAATAATGCAGTGCTCCCTGCGTGGCCAACTGCACCCAGGCTCCTTCCTTCCCTCCTTGCATCTGCCATCACCTACCAGCAAGTCAGACATGGCACAGAGAGAGAGAGGCATCTCCTGGCAAACCTTTTACCCAGGAGCTTTGCAGCACTTGGAGCGCGCACTCCAGAGAGCCAGAAACTGTCCTACCTCCTTCTTCCTGCTGACTGTTAAAAACTCTGCTCCAAGGAAAGCAGGATTGCTTCCTCACTGCTGTTAAGGTTGAGACCCTCAAATGCAGGGGGCTATTTCACAGCAACACATCCCTTCCAACCTTTTCTCTTTCCCCACCTTGCCTGGTCCCCAGAGCAGAGCTGGTGGATGAGGGCTCTGCCTTACTGTCCTGGCCAGCACCCCCTGCTGAACTGCTGCAAGAGGACAGGATGGAAAAGGCAGAGCTGATCATCACTGGATGAAGAACACCATTGGTGGCTGGGTCCCAGCCATACAGCACAGCCTGTTTCTTCCCCCTCCTGTGCTCCAAGAAAAATAAGGCACCATCCTCCGTCTCCTAACACTTAATCAGAGAGCCTGCGTGAGCAGAGCTAATACACCACCTGTCAATTAAACGTGTGGCTAGTGACCAACAGGGTGGCAGTTGTCAGAGCTTGTTGCAGGGAAAGGAGGGTAATTATCAGCTGTAGTAGGGAGCAGAAGCAATTGCCTGGTTTGGTGCTGTTTGATTAGCAGGCTGCACTGCCCCTGGAGAGCAGGGCCATGAAAAATGCAGGAGAGTGGATGTGTGTGTGACTCAATAAACATCATTACTGCACCAGGAGAGGGGAAAGCCCTGTTTGTACAAGAGATTGCAAGTTGCCCTGTGAGAGTAAAGCAACCAGCAGTGATTCAAAGAGCAGTGAGTACAAGGAGCACAGGGGAAAGGCTCTGGGAAACAAGGAGCCCCGGCTGTTTGAATCATCCCATTGCATTGCTCCAGCTCATTCCCAAGGTGGATTATATGGGACAGCCATGTATGCATGGGGAGAGATATAGATACGTATGCAGAGTCCACAGGCATATGCTGCACCCTGGCAGACTCCAGGGCATGCACAAACTTCTGCTGTCCATAAACCAGCCAGTGGGGCTGTGAGTGACATGCAGATGATGTAGGCCTCTGTCTTTATTGTCCCTCGATTGTGCAAGCTGGCTGTCCCCAGCAGGCATCTAACACATGGGAGCAAGGAATAGATATTAGCCATGGCACTGCCCTGCAGCTGAGGCAGAAGGCCATGCTCACACTTCTTTAGCATGCCTGAAGCAAACAACCCAGCTTCTGTTTTGTCTGATTTGTTTTCTTCCTTCCCTCTTGAGATAGGCAGCATGGCCTCTTCAGATATTTCTGGGGCTAAATAAGGAACACAGTAACAGGCAAGGAAAATCAGGAATTAAACATCTGCCTTCCTAGGCTGGATAGGTCTACAGAATCTGAAAAACTCCAAGCATTCCTTTAAAAGACAGGTGATGGAGTCCATCCTTGCAGTAAGAGCAGGATGTCCCTTAGCAGGTCATCTTTCTGCCAGGAGACCTGATTTCCAAAGTTTTTACATTTCTGAAACACTTTCTTTTTTTAAGTGCATGCACTTCTCATCTCTAGTACTGCCATTGCCAGCCCTGAAAAGAGCAGAAAGGAGGAAAAGGAAAAAAAGGCATTATTTAACTTCTGATTAGGGAGCCTGTCAGTCTGAATAGGGACCTGCAACTTGTATTCAACATTTTTATAACACGCTGCACTTCTGCAGCATTCTAAGTAGGACCTTGAAAAAGAGACATCAGTCTCAACTCCTTCACTTGCTGACTGATGGGGTCATTGCCCATGTCTGAGAGCTGTGTTTGTGTTTACCATCAGAGTATGAGATTCCACCAATGCAATCATGTACTTGAGTTCCCCTTGCAAGGTATACAATACATGGCTGTAAATGGTAATGGAAATAGAAGTACTAGAGGCTAAGTGGCAGGGAAAACACACAGCAACCAGGGGAGCTCCAGGAAGGGCAGTGCAACCCAGCAGGACGTGCTGCTTCCTTGCCAAGGAGCAGGAAGGGGAGGACTTAACTTTTGTCATCCTCCATCCTTGCAGTGTGCAGCCATAGTGCCATGAGCATGCTCTGTAAACACTGGGTTAATCTTGTTGGAAACAAAAGACCTGATAAAATAGAATAGGAAACCTCATAGAATCATAGAATTACAGAATCCCAGACTTGTTTGGGTTGGAAGAGACCTGAAAGATCATCTAGTTCCAACCCCCTGCGTGGGCAGGGACACCTCCCACCAGCCCAGGTTGCTCCAAGCCCCATCCAACCTGCCCTTCAACACTGCCAGGGATGGGGCAGCCACAGCTTCCCTGGGCAACCTGGGCCAGGGTCTCCCCACCTTCACACTCCAGAATTCCCTCCTCATGTCTCACCTCAATCTCCCTCTTCCAGTTTTCATCCCTTCCCCCTCGTCCTCTCCCTCCCTGCCCTTGTCCAAAGCCCCTCCCCAGCTTTCCTGGAGCCCCTTCAGGCACTGGAAGGTGCTCTAAGGTCTCCCTGGAGCCTTCTCTTCTCCAGGCTGAACACCCCAACTCTCCCAGCCTGTCTCCAGAGCAGAGCTGCTCCAGCCTCTCATCATCTTCATGGCCTCCTCTGGACTCTCTCCAGGAGCTCCATGTCCTTCTTCTAAGAAGAAAGAAATTGCAATGGCTTCTTGTACCCCACACTGATAGCAGGAAAGCACATAATTCCCCCTGGGGTTCAAGGGGCTTCTTCCCCTTTCTCCCTGTTTTATCTTGGATGCAGCAGCACTCCAAGCCCTGCAGTCCTGTCTGCACCCTTGGGATGTGCTGTCCCAGCCCCAGTGTATGGCTGGATGCTGGGAGTGGATCCTGGGGTCTCCTCCTGCCAGCTGGATGCTGGTGTTGCCACCAGCTCAGCACCAATTATTTATGAAAGGAAATAGAAACAAAACTGCTTGACATTTGAAAAGGAATCATTACCACACACTTGTGACGAATCAGAGCTGGAGTGCTGTAAAGTTCCATCATCCCAGTGCATAATTAGAGACCAGGCAACTCATGTTTAGCACTCATGAAAAATTTAACCCCGGAAGATTTGCCTGATTCCAGTCCAACCCTGCTCCTCGCCCACCCTCTTCCACTTCAACAGGGAGCTGGGCTCATCTGCCTGCCCACAGACATCAGCCTGAGCTGGAAGCAGCCTTGGGACTGCTCAGGTTAAGTGCTTCAGCAGAGCTGCTGAGCCCACAGGGGCAGCTGAATCCATGAGGACAGGATCTTGGTGCACTGCCTGGGAATCTCAGTGAAGCCAGCAGAGCCCTTTCCCTTTCTCCCCATGCCAGGGAGGTCTGGGTGTGCTGGCTCTGTGGGGTCACCATCCTCCCCAGGGCAGGATCAGCTTCGGCTAAACCTGGCCTGTTTTCTTCCTTGTTTCTACAGACACCTCCATGGATGGCTGAGATGAAGAGCCTTTTGTTTTACTCTTCCCTCTCCCTGGTGGCTGCATCGGGTAGAAACTAAAGCCAGTCCCCGTTGTGGGGGTCTCATCTCAGCTGCTCTGCTCCCTCTGCAGGACACTGCTCCCCTCCACCCATCACCTGTGAAATGGGTGGAGCAGGTGGAGGATGAAGATAAATAGATGGAGCAGCACAAGCTGCTTAGATAATGGGATCTCTATAAACTTCCATAAATGATCATTATAGCTACATCATTCAGCTACAGCTGAATTTCCCTAATCTAGACAAGCCCCTGCTCTCCTGTCCTTCAACCAGCAACTTAATTTGCATTTTATAAATCCTTCCAAGATGATATGGACTGCACTCTTCCTGTTCTTCCTCCCCCCTGTCCATGCTTTACAAGATACAAACATTGCATCTTCTTTTTCACTGTAGCCTATGGGTAGGGATTCCTGTGAAATTGAGAAGCAGGCCATTTTTCAAATAAATGATTTATACAGAAGATGCTATGGATGACCTGATGCTGACCTGTTTGAATTAATTCCAGCATTTGAGCTTCCATTTCTATTAAAACTCCATTTACCAGGGAAGTGAAAAGGTAATTATTGTCCCCAGCTTTAAATCACTCTGCTGCTGAATTATTAAAGGGAAGAATTAAAAATAATCAAGCTTTTTCATTATACTTCATAGAGAGGAAATTAAAGGTGTAAGAATGTATTTTTTGCTTGAATTTAAGTATTCATTTCTGAGATTCATGTAGAAATTGCAATTACTCTCTCTGTGTGCCCAGCTCATTCTCTATATGAAAGACACAGACACACAGGGGGAAGGAAGAAAGTAAAAACTCTCTTTTAGAATTAAAAGAAGAATAGCAGGAAGAAGGGATTTAACATGAAAAAGTATAGGAGAGTGTTTTGCATTTTAATACCCTTTTTTTCTGCACAATTACACCTATGAGTGATCCAGCAGAGGGAGATTAAGCTGCTACTAATTTCAGATATACAGTTGTAAAATGCTAGGTTAGTTCTTATCAGGAGAGGCAAGAAAATCTCACAGTGTCAGGCAGTAGGAGATAGCACATTCCTTCTCATGCTTGGGAACTCAGAGAAGTGCTGCAGCAGGGACTGACACTGGATCAGAGCATTCCAGGAACATGCGTCCCCCAGGGGAAAGTACCAGCTACTTTGCACAAAACCACAGGATTTTCCTCACTTAAAAAAATCCTGGTCCTCCTGCCAACTGAGCAACAGTTTGTACCTTTAGGATGGAGATAGCTGATCAGGTGGATGGATACACACAGTAAGATCTAACATGCCTGTCAAAGTGCTCAGCACCTCCAAACCCGGGTGGTTTTGCATGAGCTTTGGTCAGTATTTCACTCCCTAATCTGAGGCAGTGAGCTGAGCTCCAAGGACAGACCATGCCCACAGCCTCACCATGCTCAAGGCTGCTTGGAGCTACCCCTTTGTGCCTGTTCAGCAGCACTTTGCCATGCTCTGAAGCAGAAAGACCATTCCTGAAGAGTTTTTCTCCTGTTAATTCACTAGGAACAAGCCTAACAGCTGGTAAATCTGTTCTCAAAGCAGGAATAAGCATCTTGGGGGCTGCTGTAACCTTTGGGGAGAGCCATTCATCTATGGGGATATAGGAAAGGCTGCAGCCCAGGAGGGAAACCCCATTTGTTCCATTCCAGAGTTATAAGCAAGTCCAAAAAAACTGGGACCAACCTAAATCCAAAACTGTCTCCCAGTCTAAACATGGTTCTGCATCAGTTCCCACTTCAGGTAGTTTCCTGGGACTCCCTTTCACCATTTATTCAGGGATGAGTATCCATGTGCCCTGGATAAGACATCCCAGCTGTGGTGTAGAAAAGGCAAAGAGAACAAAACAAACAGCAAATAACCAGAATGAGAGCTGTGCTTTTCCCCACCCCCTTAGAGCTGTACAAAGGGGTTGATTTCTTCCTTTTCTCCCCCAGCCATGCTCTCCTGGACACTAGAGCCTAACCACTTCCTTGGAAAAGGGCTGGAAATGTGACTATGGGGCCTGTCCTTCACAACTGCCACAAGAGTGAACCAAGGAATCTAGGCCAGTCAACATCTGTCCCTGGCAAAGTAATCAGAAAAGTTGATATATGATTCAATTGATAAAGAATTAAAGGGGAGAAATACCATTAACATCAGTCAACGTGGTTTTATGGAAAATAGGTCTTGTCAGACAAATCTGATTTCACTCCTTGATGAGATTACAAGTTTGGTTGATAAGGGTAGCTGCAAAGATGTAATATATTTAGCTGTTGTAAGATGTTTGACTTTGTATCTCACAACCTTCTGATTAAAAAATTAGTGCTACACGATATCAGCAAAGCACGTGTTAAAGGGATTAGGAATCAATTTTCTGGCAGCTCCTCAGTGTCACTGAACAAGGGAGAGAGGCACAAGTGGTGCTGCTACCACGTTTCTAGGCTTGGGCTCCATTTTCATCAATAATCTTGGTACAAAAAAATATGAAATGAATACCAGTGAAATTAGAAGAAAACCCAAGGGAGAGGTCTGTGAAAACAAAGGAGGAAAATCGCTCAGGAAGAGACCTGGATCACTCAGGAAGCTTCACAGGACAAGGAACAGAGTGTCTGTAGCTCCAGAGTGAGAGGGGTGGGAGGCAGATGGGGAGGATCTCGGCAGCCTGATACAGTTCCTGGCTGCACAAGCAGTTTCTCCCTTGGATCCAGCTCCAAGGACAGCAATCCAACACCGCTCCCCCCCCAGCTCTCCCCAGGATGCTGCAAAGCTGCAGCTGAGAAATGAGCTGACTGGGAAGTGCTCTCGAGTATCCATCGAGCAGGAATTCATGGGAGCGGGGCTTGTGTCTGGACACCAGCTTCCCCTGGTGAAGACCAAAGGAGGATGCCGAGCACGCTGGGGGCACTGATCCATCCCTCCCTGGAGGGTGACATAAAGAGCTCGATCCATTTAGTTTATCAAAGGAGACTGAGGAGCAGAACAAACACAGTCGCTGGTACTAAAGGCCTCGTTAATCTGCCAAAAAAAAAAAAAAAGAGAAAAAAAAACGACAACAAAGAAGTGAGAACAACCCAATGACTTCGAGATGAAGCTAAAGAAATTCAAATGAGAAATTAGGCCTAAATACCCCATTACAATGTGTTTAAATGCATATTCAGTGCTTTAGGAAACTGCTACTTTCACCAACAAGAAGTTGGGCTCAAGTTCATTCCCTTTTGCTAGGGAGGAAACAGAGAATTAGGAAAAACTCCTTCAAGTGCTTCCTTTAATGTTGCCAAGGGAAAAATCGCTGAACGTGGCTTTGTTATCAAGCAAGATAAACAAGTGTCCCATGCTGTTGTTCCTGGCTGTCCCTGCACCCATCTGTGTCCTTTCCAAGGTGCACACCCCCATTCTTGGGAAGGGAATTAATTGAGACTCTGACCCCAGGATGAACACACAGCACAGATCACCCCAAAGACACACACACTGACCCTCCTCAGACTCTCCTGCAGTCCCACCGACTTTAACCCAGAACAAAGCTAACCCTCAACATGACAACCCTGGTTATATTGCCCTTCTGCTCAGTATCAGTTTTTCAAAGCTCTTGGTTTCCAGCAGTCTTCCCTTTTTACCGTGTCCTTATACTACCAGATCTCCTGAGCAATGAATTTATGATCCCTTTAACTGCCTGAAAAGAACTTACAGCCCTTATACTAATACTTTACATCTCTCCAGGGTTTTCCTTTTTAGGATCTCAAAGAGCTGTGCAAATAACTATTATTCCTTATGTTTCCACACATGGTATTCCCTTCCATCGTACAGGTCTGCAAATGGAGGCTGAGATGAAATGGTTTGCTCTGTGTCATACATGGTGTCACTGAAAAGAGGGCAGGAGGGTTAGCTGCCAGCACTCTTCACCAGATTGTGTAGCCTGTCCAAGAAGCTTGTAGTGAGAGGACAAGGGGGAATGGATGAAAACTGGAAGAGGAAGATTGAGGTGAGACATGAGGAGGAGATTCTGCAGTGTGAGGGTGGTGAGACCCTGGCCCAGGTTGCCCAGGGAAGCTGTGGCTGCCCCATCCCTGGCAGCGTTGAAGGGCAGGTTGGATGGGGCTCTGAGCAACCTGGGCTGGTGGGAGGTGTCCCTGCCCATGCAGGGAGGTTGGATCTAGATGATCTTTCAGGTCCCTTCCAACCCAAACCAGGTTCTGTGAAGCTGCACTCAACTTGCAAAATCCTGCTGCTGACTGAGATGTTCAAGGCAGCCCACAAGAAAAATGGTGACCTGGGGAGATAAAACATTAGAGAGCTGAAGAGTAAGTTTAGTTTAACCCAGTTGTTTCTGCAGAAAAAGCAGTTGCCCTTTGAAGAGTCCTCTCCCTTCACTGACTATGGTAGGAACCTAGTCTCTCTTGTGCCTGCACCAGCTAATGCAAATAATCCCACAGCAGCACCTTGTGTTGCTAATGTGACCCAATGCACTGTCACAGCTGTCACCAACTCCAACTCTCTGCCACTGCTTGCCTCTCTTACCCTCTGTGAAACCCAGACCATGCAGACATGCCACATGCTGTCCCACATGGCCCCTATAGTGAGTAGCATTTGAGGTTGGACACAGCAGCATCCCCACATACCTTCTTCACACCACAGTATAAGCTGCACACCTGCCTTTGCTTTGTGATACTAGGCTGCATCGTGCAGGTGAGGACATGGAAACACTTTCCATGCTTGCCCTGCTGCTTTTTCCTCCAGCACCCTTACATTCATCAATTGGGAAGAAGTTTGTATTAAAAAAAAAAAATAAAATTGGTAGAGATGCTTTTTGATAAAGCAGAAACATAGTTTTGACACTGTTAGAAAGGAACACCTTCATTTTTCATTTTAAGACCTGCCATGTCAGAACATGGCTTTTATGCTATTATCTTTTCAAGACACAATTGATAAGAAATATTGCAGTTGGCCCAAACCAGTATTTCATTCCAAAAATTGTATTTCATAGGAAAGAGTAACACTGACTTCTAATTCAGAAGAGAAAGTAAACATTCTCATCCCCAGCTTGGATGGATGTTGCAGAGAGAGGAGCAGACGGAGAAGTTAGCAAATAGGTAAGCAGGTAAGCAAGAGATGGGGGGTGTTGTAAATGGACTAACAGATAAATATTTAATTAGGAGGAATGGAGTGGATGTTGGTGTGAAGGAATGCTCGGATGGACATGGTGAGTGGAAGGGTGGAGACACGGGGAGGAAGATCAGCAGGTGGCTTCTTGGGGATGCTCGCTTGGGCTTTAGGTCCTCGACTTGGACCAGCCACCCTTGTGGAACGAGCACAAGTTCTTGTGCTGCTGCAGCAGCTCCCGGTTCCCTCTCTGGTTTTGTATCCACCAGCTGTTTAACATTCCCGTGCTCTGTGCATTGGGTTGATTTTGCCTCTTCTCCCTCAGGGTTCCAGGAAACCATTCTCAGCAGCATTTTTCTTTTGTGCTCCTGCTCCTTCCACCCCCGCTACCACCTTCTATTTTCCAGTCACTTCACACCACGGGCTGATTAACGTAAATATTGCCACCAAACAGAAGCTGTCTGAACAGATACCTTTCCCTTCATCTCCCCTCCCTTCCCACCATCTGAGTCTGTAATGGATTAGGAGAAAACGCTGCTGAGAGGTGTCAGAACAATTTTTATTAAACATAATTTTCTAATGAAAAGGTTATAAGCGACTGTGTCAGAGCTAATCAAAATTCAATCCCCCAGTCACTGCACAGCACAAACCTCTTCCAGCAAGTCGATCTTGGAGGGTTGTGAGCCCTGTGTGGTGTGTCAGAGCAGGGGCCTGTGGCAGAGCTTCCTTCTGCAATTCCACCCCTTTGGAGTTCAGCTGGGGAGGGAGAAACTAGTGGAACAGTTGCAGGTTCCAGTGAGTTGCACACCCATCCTCTCCCTGCTCCTAAGCAGGAATAGGTGGCCAGCAAGCCAGCCTCTCTCAGGAACATTTTCCTTGCCTCCAGCACTTCCCTGAATTTATCCCTCCCATTTCCTCCTTCCCTCCCACCCTTCCTCTCTTCTCCCTCTTTCCTAAGCCACTAGAGAGGATTGGAGGCAGGATTACTTATTGATAACAACAGCCACCATCCTAAATCCAGTCAGGGACTGTGGCTAATCCCTTTAATGAGTCACTTCAGCTCTGGCAGCAGAGCTAACCTGCATGCTAACTCACCAGCTCTTCTCTCCTCCCTGTCACCTTCAGCTCCTCCCAGTGAAGTGGAGAAGAAGCCCTAAGGTATTTTGTTGTGCCTTTAGCACTGTGGACACAGCCTCTAGTGTGTGTACATATGTGTCCACATGTGGATGTGTATACACATGTGTATGCATACACAGCTACACATGGAGCCTGATGCCACACGTGTCAGGCAGTCTCTCCAGAGCAGGAACAGTGCCCATCAGTCCCATGAAGGTTACATGTATGACTGGACAGAGGTGAAGAAATACCTTCCACCAACAAAACAGGGAGCTTGTAAAATTCAAAACCCTCCCCACCAAAACAGAAGCATCACAACGGAGGATGCAGCCTGACCTGGAGCTGTGCTGAACTGCTCTGCAGGGCTCCCCTCTGGGTGTCTCGAGGCCCAGGCTGGGATCACACACAGCACAGGCTGTGCTGCAGGCAGGGAGACTCCTGTGACAAGCAGCAGGCATTGTCTTCCCTGCAGCAAACAGAATTAGGGCTGGAATGACCCTGGGCTATTCATGCCCATTAGGCTGAACTGAACTGCTCTCTGAATCAGGCTTTGTGCAAGGGCTAAACCCTCCCACTGGTTCAGCCTCAGCCCTTCATCCCCAAGGCTCGATGGAGCCAGTGACTTTTCCTCCCCTACAACAGGCACCTGCTGGGCTGGGAAGGGCTTTGGCTTGGTGGAAGGGAGCAGAGCACCCTGGCCCCACAGCTCCCTTAACAGCACCCTGGGGAGGGCAGCCACCTCTGCTGCTGGAGCTCTTGGAAAGGTGATGATTTCACAGGAGGGGAGCAGAGCCCAGTGCCAGAGTCCTCATTAACCTGCCAGTTCTCGCTGTCCAGATCCTTCAGCTCTGCACAAATAGAAATCCCATCCCCAGGTGTCCTCTCCCTGCTCCCCCAGAACTTAAATTGAGATAGGACAGGTGAGGTGGGAAGATCCATTTCCCTCTCCATCAAATACCATCTGGGAAAGGGATATTGAAGGGAGCTTCAGGAAAGCTGGGGAGGGGCTTTGAACAAGCGCAGTGAGGGAGAGGACAAGGGGGAAAGGATCGAAACTGGAAGAGGGGAGATTGGGGTGAGACATGAGGAGGAAATTCTGGAGTGTGAGGGTGGTGAGAGCCTGGCCCAGGTTGCCCAGGGAAGCTGTGGCTGCCCCATCCCTGGCAGTGTTGAAGGGCAGGTTGGATGGGGCTCTGAGCAGCCTGGGCTGGTGGGAGGTGTCCCTGCCCATGCAGGGGGTTGGATCTACATGATCTTGAAGGTCCCTTCCAACCCAAACCAGCCTGTGATTCTATGAAAAGCTACTGCAGTACCCAAGGAGGCAGCCTGGAAAGGTGCTGCCTATTTCCTACCCAGCTTCCATTTCCCTGCCAGCAAGGATGACAGGGATACATTCTTCCCTCAGTCCCAAGGCAGAATTGCTCTGCATGGATACTGTGTGGCAGACAGCATTTCAGTGGCCTCATCCAGGCTTTAAGACTGCTTCTTCTTTATTTTGCACTGGTGCTACATTTTGTGCTGATGCAAAGCAACAGTGTAAATCAGGCGTGAATGAGGGAGGATTACTGCTTCAGGAGCCTCTGACTGCCCCACATTGGCAGATTTAATTGCTTTCACAGGGACCAGGTCAAATCAGGCTCAGATTCTGAGAATCTAGGCATCCAAGCAGCCACACTGATGAAAATCCCCCCTCTCCCTGCTCTGGTCATAGCACTGCTACTGTGCCTGTGAGCAGGAAGCTTTACCTACAGGGTCTGATGCTTCATTTCTCCTCCTCGAGTTTTCAGAGGGAGTCCTCACCCCAGGAGAAAGGCAAGAGTCAAAAGTGACCACAAGCATCACAGTGTTTCCCTTTTGCCCTGCAAGGATGTCCCTGTGGCTGTAAGCACGTCCCTCTTGTCCTTCATCTACAGATGTTTATAATCCCAGACACAGCTTGAGGAATAACAGTTATTATTATTTTGTAATAATATTTAAGCTAAATATGAGAAAATACTTGTTGGCTCCGAGGGTGACAGAGCCCTGGGACAGGCTGCCCAGGGAGGCTGTGGAGTCTCCGTCCCTGGAGACATTCCAAACCTGGACATGTTCCTGTGGGATCTGCTCTAGGAGATCCTGCTCTGGCAGGGGGGTTGGACTAGATGATCTCCAGAGGTCCCTTTCAACCCCACCACTCTGTGACTCTGACCACTGCTGCAGTGCTGCACTGCCCTTCCTCCTGAGGAGGCTTTCCCTCTCTGCAGAACAGGTGCCAACCGGGTTTTTCCCTCCATTTCCTCCTGAAGATAAAGCTGTCATCAGCTTCCCCATTCCACTGGTTTGTTGGGACTTTCAAAAGCCTGGCACTTTATTAAAGATTCACTCTGCTCCTTTGGGCTGCATTTCAGAGCCTGTATCCCTCCCCTTAATTGCTCCGGCAAGAATAGATGAAAGTTTGATTCTGAGGCTTTGACTGGAACCAACTCAAACACTTTGGACTCTGCTGCTTTATTTATTTATTTAAAGAGAAAATATCTGAATTATTCTGCTTCAATTAGGCCCTGTGCAATGGCTAGAGACCTGTTTTTCATTTGTTCTCTCACTCATTCATGCATCCTTCCATTGATTCCCTCTTTTCCCTGCTCTTTTTGCTTATGCTGAATTATATTCATGCTCTTTCCTTTACCCTTCACTTTCTATGTCTCTTCTGTCACCAAGTGTACATCTCCTCAAACTCCTTTTTTCCAGAATAGCACTGCACACTGTGCTGTCACGGGAAGGCAGATGGAGATTTCCACCCAAGGAGGTAACTTCCTGAGGCTTTGTTCCACCAGCAAGGCAGCAGAAATCAGAATTTGGAGAGAGCTTGGCTGGCAAAGAAGGAACAACCACAGCATCCTCTGCAGAGCTTCAAAGGCTGGCTCTGCTTTACATGCACCCGACAGGAGCTGGTTCATCTGCATCCCATCAATTCTCTACCTGGCCCACCTCACATAACAGGCTGAGCTCTCAGCCATGTCTCCAGGGCCCTTCCCTTCTTTTTGCCTCTCCTGACCATCTTTCTTGTTCCTCTGGACACTGCTGACCTGCCCCCCAGGCAGGCTGAGGCCAGCTCTGCCCATGTCCCCAGCACAAGGAGGCAGTTTTCCAAGCACAAATCCAGCTCCAGCTGCAGCTGGAAGGAGACTTTTTGTTTCTTTGGGGCTTTTTCCTTTGCTTTGTCCTTACCTACCCACAGCTGCATCTCAGCTGCTTTTCCCTGAGCTCTGGAGTCTGTGGGTGAGCACATCTGTGCTGGGACCAGGGGGACAAGGTCAGCCCCACTCATGGGGTGGCAAACAGCAGCCCCTCCAGCTGCACTGCCCTCCTGGTTCCTCTGCTGTAATTAACATCCCTTTGTTACTGTCTGCAATCACGTCTGCCTCTGCTTTAATCATCATCTCCCAGCAATGACTATTCCTCCTCATTAGGGTCTTAAAAACCTCCATTATAAACATGTAAATGGGAACTCAGTGAGGAGGGAAATATTTTACTACTCCAATTTCCTGTTGTGCCACTACCAGCGAGTTGTGATATTATTCCTGAGCATCTCCAATCAGCACCAGCATCTACAGGACCAGACCTACATTGTTCTTCCAACCAGCAGCTGATAATACACCAGAGCTCAGTGGTATCCAGGTTTCCAGCCTTTTTTTTTTCCTTTGGGGAAAGAATGGAGATGAGACAGTAGATTCTGAAAGCAGGATCTGATCCACTCTCCTGAGATCCAGCTTTCAGTCGGCAGCAAATTCAAGGCAAAACCAACAAACTGCCCCATCTTCATCATACAGAAGGTAAAATCCCAGTCTCTCTGGCCTCTTTAAGAGCATCCACAAGAAGTTCAAGCTTCAGGATTCGACCTTCCTGTGCCTGGAGCCCATATTACAATATTTTGTCCTCTTCTCTCTTCTGTTTTTGTTAGTAGTAGGGTACAAGGGACATTTGAGCTGATCTCTCCAGACAGGTTTTCTGCCTTCCGCATACTAAGGCCTCTGCAAGCAGAACCCACTGAATACATATAAAATATTTCTCACCCAAGGTGCCTAACAAACCCCTAAAGGCAGAAATTGCAGCCAAGGTGCAGAGGAGAGATAGCAAATCAGGCACTACGGTGCTTTCAACTCCAATCTCCTTGTCCTATCTCCTGATAAAATGTTGCTGAGACTTCTGCCATCTCTCAGCTCCTCTCTAGCACATGGATTTGGCACCCATGAGCTTTTTAATTTCATAAACCACCAGTTCTTTGCCTTCCCCTTAGCACCCCTGTGCCTTCTGGAGCTCTCTAAGCCAGGTGCAACCACCTGATAATTCCCTGTAACATGATCACATTCTCTGGAGAGGGGCCTCTGTGCCAGAAATGAACTGCCCTGACCTACAGCCCCAACTCAAGAAGGTCACTGCTAGGGAAAGAGCAGGACAGCTGAGAAATGAAAGTCCCACCTTTGTACTGCATCACAAAACCACCTTATTTTGCTGAGCCCCAGCACTGCTCCTCACATGAGCACCCACAGCATCCTCCTTTATAACAGAGCCCAGCAGGGCTGCTTGTCTTCACTTCCCAGGCCCCCCACACCTAATGCCCAAGAGGAACCACCCAAAAATGACAAAACCTTGGCTCTCTGAGGACTGGTTTTTATCCTCTGAGTGCCTGAGGAAAGGGCACACACTGTTGGTGCCTCAGTTTAAGAAAAAATAAAATCCCCCACACCTTTTGCACTTGAGTCTTCAAGACAAGAACAAGGCAACTGTGCTCACTCAGTTAAAGAGGTAAAGGCAGGAAAGTTAAAAGAGGTTAAACAGACATATGGAAACTCAGCCTTTTGTGCAAGACCCTGTGCTTCGGGGCAACCCCATCAGATTTAATCCTCTTTAAGAAATGCACTGGCTTTGCTCCTGAACCTTTCAGTGTGTTCCCTTGGAGACAAGCCCTGAAAGCTTCTCTAACAGCCCTGAGTGCTCCTGTTTGCTGCCCTGGCTGATGTCTACTCTTACCAGGCCTCAGCTTTCCCTTGACCAAGCTGAGGATGGACAGGACAGGATCAAACCAGGCAGAAATACCCTTGCACTAGCAGTTTGCACCTGCACGTGGATGCACCAGTTGTGCTTCATGTGCTCAATCCCACTCATCCTTGTCCCAGGCCACTGCCACAGGTGGTCAGAGCATCTCTGTCCTTCTGTGGTTTCACAGTTAGTTCCCACAGACTGCAGAGGGAAATCCAAGCCTGCTCTGAAACACAGGAATGCCAAATAACTTTCTTTTCTCCTCCATCAGAAACTGAAGCTCTCTGCAACATCATCAAGTGGGTCCTTGGTGTTCACAGATCTGCTAAAAGTTTAAAAGCACTCATTTTAACAGCAGTTTAGAAGCATCAGAGGCCCAGCATGTGGTGCTGGCAGAGCAGCAGCTGCCTCTTCCCCTGGGTTCAGCCCAGGCTAAGGCAGAGGTGATGAGTTATCATCCAGCTTTAGGGCTATTTTATAACAGGGAGAAGATCTGGACCAGTCGTGGAGACAAGGCACCACAATTACAGCACTAACCAGGGTTTTAAGTGGGGTTTGCTCTTCAATGGTCATGGATGAGAGAGAAGTGGGTAGATACAGAGATAAGTGGGATATAATAATAGCAAAGATGAGATTTTGCTTTCTGTTGTGGTTGGGCCTGAGCTATGACAAGACTACTATCAGAGTCTGGATGATCCCAGCCTTTGCTCTGTATGCCAATATTCTAAATCCCCCTTTGTTTCACTTACTTGGGAGAAGGCAAATCCCTGGATGCAGAGCTTAGAATGGCTTTTTTTCCTTGTCAGTTTGGGTGCTGCTTTTAATCAGGGGTGTTGTGGCTTTTTTTTTTTTTTTGCTTTTTTTCTTTTCCTTTCACAGCTCCATTTCTAAAGAAAAAGAGCAGCTCAGAGAGAAATTGGAGCTGCTCCCAGGACAAATGGGCCTGACTGGCAGTGCATAAAATTACCACTGTCTCTTCACCTTGCTTTCTGCAATCCCTTTATTAACTAACTGAATCCACAGTCATTCTCCCTTTCCCAGCTCATTCATTCTCTTTCTCTCTCCCTCTCTCTACTCCAGCTAAAAGGTTCATTATCACATGCTGGTGGACTAGTAATGCACCCATATCATGGGGGAGAGCAATTACACGTCCTACAAATGTCACTAACCCAAGCTGGCAGCTGGAGGCCAGTCTGGCCCTGTGGGAAATGCTGGGATTGGACCTGGGAGCTGCTTTTTCCAGTGCTGGGAGGTCAGAGTAGGTGCTGCAGTTCCCTGGGCATGGGGTTATGCATCTGGCTGGCTCTAAGGGCAATTTATTTCTGGGATAAAGAGGAATCCTGCCCTTCTACAGCTCTGGCAACAACAGACAGGATGAGGAAATTAATGTCATTATGACAACAGACTCAGCCCACCACAATTGTCTTTTCCATCATCATCTTTGCATCTAATGCCACTGGTTCCATGGTGAGACAGAGCAAAAGGCAGAAATCAGCCACCAGGACACCCTGTGTCAGAACAAGAGGGGAAAACAACTGAAAGCAATTAGCAAAGAGCTGGGGTAGATAGAACAATTTTATTGTAGTGAGAGGACAAGGGCGAATGGATGAAAACTGGAAGAGAGAGATTGAGGTGAGACGTGAGGAGGGAATTCTTTGGTGTGAGGGTGGGGAGAGCCTGGCCCAGGTTGCCCAGGGAAGCTGTGGCTGCCCCATCCCTGGCAGTGTTGAAGGGCAGGTTGGATGGGGCTTGGAGCAGCCTGGGCTGGTGGGAGGTGTCCCTGCCCATGCAGGGGGTGGGACTGGATGATCTTTCAGGTCCCTTCCAACCCCAACCAGTCTGTGATTCTACGCTTTGCATTTTATAAAGAAATCCACTTCTGCATTTGTTTCTGGCACCTTTCTCTTCTCCCTGGACCAGCTTCAATTGTAAAGAAGAGAACTTTTTATTTTCTTAATATTTTATCACTGACATGAGAATAAATAACTAAAGTATCCAAGCCTTTGTTGCAGCAAATATTGTTTTACAGGAGATGAAGGCAGATATGACCCTCAATATACTGCCCTTCATTGGAGTTATTTTCTTTCCACTTTGGTCTTGGTGAAGTTTTCTAGAACCATTTATACTTTTCCATATGTCACTTTTAAACCAGAAATGCTTTAAAAAGAAAATTGCATTTTTTTTCTCTCATCACAGAGCCTCAGCTTTCTTATTACTCTTCTCTTTGATTTTCTTTTTCCTAAAGTAAATAAATCACACACACACACAAAAATAAATCACAGTACTCTAGAGGTTATATTCTGGTCATTTCTCATGGTTGTTTTTTTTTTCCAGTGTTCAGTGACAATTATTATAAAGAAGAAGCATTTTTTCCAGCCAAGACCTAGAATGGGAGCAGACGTGTATAACACAATTCCCAAAGCATGAAGCAATTTAGCTGGATCCCCCTGTTGCAGGAATCCTGGGAGCCCAGGTGACCTTGGGCACACTGAGCAGATTTTCAAGAGCTGAACAGATCTTGTGTTTGTAACTTCCTCAGCACAATTCAAAGCAGGAGGAGATCTAGAGATCTAGCTCAGCTTTCCTGTCTGGAGGCAGCTCAAAGTCCTGGCTAAGATTGTCCCCTTGGTACCTTCCCTTCATCTCTCATTTCCTCTAACTTGCTGCTTCCATCTGTTCCCTCATACAGGGGTTTTATTTTAGCTGGAAGTGCTTCACTGTTCGAGTTTGAGACACACGGCATGGCCCAGGCAACACCTCTACCTTTGTTCAGTGCCTCCTGCAGGTTCCAGGGGTGTCCCCATCTGTCACCAGCTCCATCTCCCTACATTGAACACAGACCACCAGGCTGCATTTAGTCACTCAGAACAAAACCAAGCTGTGTGAGGCAGGAAGGCTGGTCAGGAGGCAGCATCCCCACTGTGGGATCCACTGAGAACCTGGAAAGAAGAGCCCCAGGGAGCAAACACCATTCAATGAGCTCTTTGCTGCCTCATCCAAAGAATGCCAAGCAGGGGGAGAGGAACAGCAACAGGTCAGGGTGCAGCTTGTCCACTTAAAAACCACTTGGTTTTCAAAGGAAGAAACATCAAAAACCTTCTTGCCCACTTGGCAATGTCACTTCCCAAAGGAGACGAGAAATGGCCTTCTGAGATGATACAGGTGTCCAGCTTGTGAGTGCAGAGGAAATGAAAGTGTGGTCATGGAGGGGAGGATCTGATCAGTGCTGATCAATATCTCCAGGGGGTGTCAGGAGGATGGGGCCAGACTCTTCCCAGTGGTGCCCAGGGACAGGACAAGGGGCAATGGGCACAAACTGGAGCACAGGAGGTTGGACCTGGGTATGAGAAAATACTTGTTGACTCTGAGGGTGACAGAGCCCTGGGGCAGGCTGCCCAGGGAGGGTGTGGAGTCTCCATCCCTGGAGACATTCCAACCCTGGACGTGTTCCTGTGGGATCTGCTCTAGGGGATCCTGCTCTGGCAGGGGGGTTGGACTAGATGATCTCCAGAGGTCCCTTCTAACCCTCACCCCTCTGTGGTTCCGTGACAGTGACTATTGATGTGTGGACACTCCTGTCCTCTCCCAGCCCAAGAAGAAGGTGTTCCTTTCAAAGTGGGAGAAAGTGGCCAGCAAAGGGGGGCTCTTGGTGTTCTGAAGGATGCCCAGGGTTTGTCCAAAGCAGTCACCAGGAATGACACTCTGCAGACAAGCTCTGGAGTCTTTCTTGCTTCCTCTCAGAGCCTCTAACGCTCCCCCCATCACTGCTGCTGACAGGCTTGTGATAACATTGCTGTTTCATTAGCTGGGTGATGTTCAGGAGATTGATGGCTGGCAAGCCAAGAAAAATTGCATCTCCCCCTGCAGCTGCCTGTCCCAGAGACAGCATCCATCACAGAGAGGAGGGGAGTGAGGAGGGGCATACAGGAGTAGGAACTGGATGCACTGATATCCCACCATATTCAGATGTCTCCCTGCAAGCATGTGGGAGGATCCTGGAGTCCTGCTCCAACTCCAGGAGAAGGCTTTCCAAAGAAAGCAGAGAAACCATGAGTGCCAGGACCACCCTCCCCAGCTTGAGCTCCCTGAGCTGGTCCCAGAGGCCTCATCTCTCCCCCTGTGCTCGAGAATTATTATTATTAAACAGACAGTTCCAAAGGAAAGTCAATATTAACATGAAGCAAGAAAGTAAATGCCACTTTGCTCCTGGGTGCTTGAAAAGTGGAGAGAGACAATGTAGAGCAGAAGGAAATGAAACTCTGGAAAGTTTTAGAGGGACTTAGGTCTGCTCCACAGCCCCTCTCAACATCTACACTCTCCTTTTGCTGGGAGGAAGAGCGACTTGGGGCTTTCTGAGGAGACAGCAGGACTGTGAATGCCAAGGAAGGCAGCAAAGGCAGAAAACAGGCAGAGAAAAGGCTAAAAGAAAGACCAGAAAAACAGGTTTGTGCAGTTGTGTCTGACACTCCATCTTTCTTGCTTGGCTTTTGCAGGTTTCTTGCAATATTGCTGCCTGGTTCTCAGGCTGGGTGAAGCCAACTGTCCCACTTCCAGAAGCACCTCTTCCATGCTGAGCAGCTCCTTCCATGCTTTTGACACATCTGCTGAGCTGAGAGGGGCTCTATGTGATTTCCCACCAGCACCAGCGTGGGGTGTGTTCCTGGGAATCTTGCATCACTTTGGCACCGAGGATAACTTTTCCCACATCACTCATTGCATGTTGTTCTGCACCCAGGACATTTCCTAGGTGCTAGGAGGGACTCACTCTAGTGCCACCTGCTTGTGACAAATAACCCCACCTCATATTTACAGCCACAACCTCCCCTTGCCACTGCTGGAATATCATCTCAGTTTTGCCCTTTCCATCCTTTTGGAGGCAGCTTCTCCCGTGGGAGGTCTCAGCGAGCTCCTGAGGTGAGGAATAAAAACCACCCGGCAACCGTACACAAGAAATTAAACCCTCGTTGTGTCTCTGCTGAGCGAACAAACCGCAGCTCATTAACTCCCCCAACAGCAGCAGGTTCTACAAACCAGCACCGCCTCCTTCCCAGCGCGGCTGGGGACGAGCTCCCGCTATTCCTGTTGTCCCACTCCCGAGGGATGGGGTGGCAAGGCTTGCATGGCAAGGCTCTGCAGGGTGAGAGCTCCCTCGTGCCCTGCCAGAGGAGACAAGAATGATTTTTCTCTTGGTTTTGCCAGGAGAAAAAAAAAAACAACAAACCCACACACGGAAGCAGCAGGGATGCTCTGCTGCTGCCTCCCTGGGGAGCACCGGAGCTCTCAGCAGCTGCTCCCGCAGGGCTGGGGCAGTTCCCGGGGGCTCACAGGAGGCTCTGGTCCCATTTCAACCTCTAAGGCTTAAACGACATCTTTTGCTGTTGTATAGGAGCTCCTCACTGGCTCCTCACCACCCTCAAACAGCCTGTGCCTGAAGGGGCTCCAGGAAAGCTGGGGAGGGGCTTGGGACAAGGGAAAGGAGAGGGAGGACAAGGGGGAATGGATGAAAACTGCAAGAGGGAGATTGAGGTGAGACATGAGGAGGGAATTCTGGAGTGTGAGGGTGGGGAGACCCTGGCCCAGGTTGCCCAGGGAAGCTGTGGCTGCCCCATCCCTGGCAGTGTTGAAGGGCAGGTTGGATGGGGCTCTGTGCTTGCTCACAACACTGGCTTTGCAGTGATTGGTATTTAAAAGTCTAAGGGTAGGTTGGGAAAAGACCTGTTTTGTATTATTACAAGAATGAAGTTCATTCAGCTGAGCTCAGGGTGAACTCCTGGAGCAAGAGGAGGAGGCTCCTTCACTACCCACACCCAGACAAGCTCAGCCTTTGGGATCTTTTTTTGTCATATCAATTACCTTTCGTTTCTGAACCAAGCAGTGTCTTCTAATGTAAAATAGCACATTCTGTCCACATGTTGAAATGTAGGGATTCACCTGTACTGCCATTCTTTCCCACAGATACATTTGTTACCTCGTTTCTTGTAAAAATGGACTTAATTATGAAAGCATTTTCTGCAAAGGATTTCACTTTCATTAAAGCAGTTTCCTGGTGAGGAAGCAGATAGTCAGCAAGTGCCTGACCTCACCTAGTTGTAGCTCATCTTCCCTCATCAGCTCTGAGGAGTTTTCTGACACACTTTGCCAGCTGCAGAAGTGGAAGGGCTGGATTTCTGTGTTAACCACGATCCTGACCCAGGATCATGTCAAGGGAGTCAAGGAGTAACCAGGAAGACACAACCCCAGCCTAGAAGAGGCAGGAAGCAAATGAGAAATTTAGCTCCTTTCAGCCTGGCTTTCCTCTCCTGGCAGTGTTGGCAGAATCACTTTTCTACTTTTGCAGGAGACTTTTGGATTCCTGGGGGAACAGATCTCACTGCTTCCAGCCCCACGGTCTGAGAGTCCAGAAGTGCAAGGAGAAAATTAAAAGAGAAGACAAGACTTCACCCAGTTCTGATGCAAAGTCAAACCAAGCCACTCAGGCTTTGTAGCTTCTACCAGCAACTGTGACCTTGGCACAAGCACTGAGAGCCAGGTGAGTGTGTTACCTGTGACCTTGCTCCATGGAAGTCTGGGCACATAGAATCATGGAATGGTTTGGGTTGGAAGGGACCCTAAAGATCATCTAGATCCAACCCCCCTGCACGGGCAGGGACACCTCCCACCAGCCCAGGTTGCTCACAGCCCCATCCAACCTGCCCTTGGACATGCCAAGGCACAAATGTTCTGCCTTCTCACACTGCCCTCAAGTATCCACAATAGTATCTTCTCTAGGACCATTCCTACAGCACAAACTCTGGCAGAAAAGGCAAGAAACAAAACAGGAACCAAGTGAATGCAGAAAACAACCTGTGACTGGTCGTGAGGGAGGCAGAGTTTCCAATATCTGACCTGCTCAGGTTGGAAGGGACTGTCCTGTGTAGCTTTGCATGGAGGACTCAGGGAGTGTTGGTGGGTTTTAGAGGTTTTCATCCTGCTTTTAGAGCAGTTCTGCAGTTTCCAGCCTGGCTGATCTGTGGCAGGATCCCCAGTGGCCATGCAGCAGTGTCTCTCCTCCCCCACCTTCTCTTGCTCCTGAGGGCAGCTTAACTAATTCACCTGAAAGATTATTTATTTGGCAGTAAAAGCCACAGATAAAGCACAGCAGCCTAATGAAGACAGGTTGGTAAGTCTGGCCCATTTTTAATTTTAATGTTGCATGTAATCTCCATTCTGGTCTGTGGACTTGTCAGTGGTTTTACAACTTCTGATTATATGAGTGCAGGAGGCAGAGACAGCTCAGTGCTGGGAGAGCAGCAGGAGCCTCTGGAGAATCCAGCTGAAGGAGCCAAGGATTTGTCTGCACCATCATTGCAAGGACAGAAAGCAGAGGGTAAGGAAGCATCACATTTTGGTGTCCTTTTCCCAGCTTTCCTGCCTACTTTTTCTAGTAGCTCTGGGCCTTAGACACAAAGGGGAGACTCCTGCTCCACCATCCATGGAGAGGGACACTGCAGTGCTTTACAGAACTGTTATGGAAGTGGGTAGTGGGGATTTTCCCATGGATACAGGGTGGGGGGCCAGTGTCAGACCTTAGGGTCAGACCTACAGCCACATTAGAAATCCTGGATTACCCCCCATTGCCCAACTCCCCATGCCCAGGGCTATCTCCACCAGTGATGGTCCCATCAATCACAACTGAACCAGCCTCCTCTCCAGAGCACAGCCCTGCCAATAAAGGCCTCCAGGCTCATTCACTTCCTACCCTTGGCCAGGCTTGGTGCTAAACAGCTTACAGATTGGAGAGTAAATCTATTCAGAGCCTAAGGATTTTCTGACAGAAAGATGGATACAGAGCAAGGAGTTTCCTCCCCAGCATGAGCAGAGATAAGCTTGGAAGGGGCTGCACAGAAAGCTGAGTGCTGCTTCTACAGAGCCATGATCTTGGCTGCCCTGCAGCTCTCCCTCCTGCAGAAGGATGTTCTCCTCACCCAGCACACCAGCCTTTCCTCCCAGCAGGAAGGAGAACTCCCTGAGGAAAGCCTGGAGAGCACAGGGGCTGATTGTCAGGGTTAGCAGGAGTTACCCCAGCTCTTATGGATTGGAGAAGTGGGACCAGGAGGAATTAGAACTGACTTACAGTCCTCCAGGGAGTCTATGGCAGATCTCAGAGTTTTATCCCAGTCCTCCATAACTTTCCCCCTCCCAGGACTCAGAACAAGGGTGAGTGTCAAGAGGATGGGGCCAGACTCTTCCCAGTGGTGCCCAGTGACAAGACAAGGGGCAATGGGCACAAACTGGAGCACAGGAGGTTGGACCTGGATGTGAGAAAATACTTGTTGACTCTGAGGGTACCAGAGCCCTGGGACAGGCTGCCCAGGGAGGCTGTGGAGTCTCCATCCCTGGGGACATTCCAACCCTGGACGTGTTCCTGTGGGATCTGTGGGATCCTGAAGGGATCTGGTCCCTTCCAACCCCCCACCCCTCTGTGATTCTGTGTGATTTATCCAAGCTGCATCCTTTCTCTTTGCAGGTGTGAATCAGGAGTGACTCCCCTGGGAGGACACCATCCCTATCTGCCTATCTGCTGTGAAGCAGGGAGCTGTGGGGCTGCAAGTGTGGCCTGGCCCCACAGGCACACATGAGGTGGGAAGGTGGACAGAGAAGGTGCTCCAGGCCCTTCAGTCCCCCAACCCTGGCCCTGCAGGCTCTTTGCTGGTGCTGGGCTCCTTTTCTTCCAGGGGAAATGGTTCTGCAGTGCAAAGAGTGCTTGGGTAAGATCCACAGGAGTCAACTCCCAGTGAGAGAGGAGGGGTCTCCTTCCCCAGGCCCCCCTGCAGGGACCAGCATGTCAGCCACACAAGATGCTCCTCACATGAAGTGCAGAAACTGCCACCAGCTGTGGAGCTGGTGAAAACTAGCCCAGCCATCAACAAATCTTTCTCTGGAGGTGGCTGACTCAGATGCTGCTCTGCCTCCCAGGAGTCCCCTGTCATGTAGACCCTGTCACTTCCATGTCTCAGAATTAGCCAGAAGGCTTTTCTGCCATCTGAGTTTGACCTTCTAAGGATGTTCAGCATCATTCAGCATCTGGCCCGTGAGGGATGTGACATGTTTCACAGATGTGCAGGACAGCAGGCACAGGCTTTGCAGAGCAATACAGACCCCATGGCTCCTTCTTGCTCACCATCTCTCTCCAGGGACTGAAGGCACATGGTCTGCCTGGCTTCTCCAGGTCCCAGCAGGGACTCTGGGCCAACTCAGAGGTACCCAGGTGACCATGAGTCTTTTCCTGAAGGAAAAAACATTGTCTCACCTTCTTACCCCTCAAAGATGTTCTCTAATCCTCATGCTAATCCTTCCTGAGCCTCCAATCTGGTCCTCCTGCCTTCCAGAACAGAAGCACTTGCAGTCAGTCCTGCTTTTAGCTACTGGGTTGCCAGCACACTGATGGGAAATATCTTCCTGCTGCTGCCACCCCCTGCTCTGCACCCAGAGCCCTGGCAGAACTCTGTGGGGTAACTGACATTCAGCTACAAAGCCCAGTGAACCTCCTAAATGCCCATGCAGGAGGATCTGCCTCTCAGGTGCTGTATCAGTGGTGCTGAGTGCTGCTTCCTTTGGTCCCTTGGCACATTTATCTGTCTCCATCCACAGGAGAAATCTCTCTGCACTTCAGGGGCTCACCAGCCTGGGCTGCAGTTTGGCTTGGTACCAATACCTGGAGCTACCCTGCTGGGCTTCCCAAGGGGCAAGAAAGAGGCTTGTCTGTCTTTACAGATAATTAAATCCAGATTAAAACAAGATTTTACTGGAATCCAGCCTGGGGGAAATTGCAAAGGGTTTCCTGGAGGTGAAGCTCTACAACCAGAGCCCAGGCAGTGCAGTGGCCTTTCTCTGTCTCCTGAAATTGAGAGAGAGGTGAAAAATCCACAGAAGCTGGTTTGGGAACCTGCCCACAGCCAAAGGTAAGCTTGGATTGTCCAGGACAATACTGCCCACCACATGCAGCTCTCTCTTCCACCTGTGGGAATGGAGGGAGCCATAAGAGAGTCCTGTCTCATGTAAATCCAAATTTCCTCTCTTATTCTCCCTAAAATGTCCCATGCTTGGCTCTGTGGGGCTCCCAGCAGCAAAGCAGCAAACCCTTCCCTCCTGCACAGCTTTGGAGATGAACCATCCCCTGGCCCCTCATCCAGGAGCACAGGGAGTGGAGCCCTGCATGGTCCCTGCTCCTGCTGCTCCCACCAGAGAGGGGTGCTCGGCTGCCCCCCTTGGCTCACTGAGCCTCAGACGCTTCAAGGAGGGGACAGTGGATTGAGGTGGCCTTCAACTGGAAGGACTGGTTTGCAGAGGCTCAACTGGCAGGCACGGTTGTGGAGGCAGGGACAGAGAGTGGAGCTGGGAGCAACTGTTGTGGAAAGGGTGGGATGTGTCGGAGAGCACCGGAGGTGAGCGCAGCCACAGAGGGCCGTGCTCAGGGAAGGGATGCGAGTGCAGGTTGCAGGATGTGGAGGCTGTGAGTGGCAGAATCTCCACAGCCTCATTAAACTCTCGTGTCCAAATTAAATGTCAGATTTGCATATTGGTTCTCTGTTTCCAGGCCCGTGATGCAGCAGCCGGGAGGAAGGGCACAGGCGGGAGGGCTGTGGGAATCCAGCAGGGAACACAAGCCCTGGTGTCTGCTCGGTTGCAAGGACAGACCATGGAAAAGGCTCAGTGGGCTGGAGGAGGAGGAGACAGTGAGAGGAGAGTGTGCAGGGCAGTGGGGGGTGAACATCCCAGGGAGAAGCAGCCTGGACTCTGCACTGGTGCCTTTCAAAACTATTTACTAAGGAGGGCCCCAGTTTGCCCAGCAGTGCCTCCTGGAGTCATGGAATGGGTTGGCTTGGAAGGGACCTGAAAGATCATCTAGATCCAACCCCCTGCATGGGCAGGGACACCTCCCACCAGCCCAGGCTGCTCCAAGCCCCATCCAACCTGCCCTTCAACACTGCCAGGGATGGGGCAGCCACAGCTTCCCTGGGCAACCTGGGCCAGGCTCTCCCCACCCTCACACTCCAGAATTCCCTCCTCATGTCTCACCTCAGTCTCCCTCTTGCAGTTTTCATCCATTCCCCCTTGTCCTCTCCCTCCCTGCCCTTGTCCCAAGTCCCTCCCCAGCTTTCCTGGAGCCCCTTCAGATGTGAAGACTGTGACTCTGCAGTGGCCACATCTGTTCTTTCCAGAAGCACCTCAGTTTGGAGCAGACACACATTTTGCCACCCCAATTTTGGCACCTCTTAAGATGGTGCTTTGGTGTGGTGCCCCTAAAGCCTTGGCCCTGCTGCTGTCTGAGCCAGAGGGCTGGGGGGACACACTTCAGGAGGTCCTGTGCTATCTTGCTTTAGAAGAGATGGACAATGTACCAGGAATGGGCTCTGCTGAGAACGGGCCTGAAGAAGGACGAGCACAAATAACGATTTGTGACTCCTCCCATGTCACAAGGGCAGCAAAGGGCTTCCCTGCCAGAACAAGCATTTCAGTCAGGGAGAATGTCTCCCATCCACCAGCCCCAATGCCAAACACACCTTGCTTTTGGGAACAGGATCAACTCTTCACTTTCACAGTGTGAGAAACGTTTGTCGCGCCAATGAGCAGGCCCACACGGATCCTTCAGCGAAGCACAGTTTATTTACATCCTTGCAAGAATGGGTGACCTAAGCAAGTAGGCACACCTATAGCAAGGTGAATAGCGGTTTATATTCCCTATTCCCGACGCAAAATTCCCTCCCCTGTTTCCCCACTGGCTGAGTACTCCAGGGTTTACAGCCTATCCGACGCTTCAAATTATCCTATAAGTTTCCCGCCCCTGTTTACACATTCCATTCTAGCAGTTTACTTTTTACCTTTTAAGGTAAAATTTTGACCTTTCTTGCCCCCTTGGCTGTCTTCCCAATTAACAATCTACTGGTGTCATCCTGCCCTGAAGAGCAGCATAGAAGTAGCTTTGTTCGGCCTTATCTTGGGCCATAAATCCTTCTCCATGTTCAGATCCCCCAGATGGAGCCCAATTAAGTCCCTCAGTTTCTTGGCCTGTAAACCACTCCAGGTGTCATTGGAATGTGTAGGTATCTCACCTATCCCAAACAAACAATTATATTCCTAACACCAAAATATACATCTCAAACAAACCATATATTCCTAACACTAGAATATATATATGTGAACCAAACCAACACTACGTTTCTAACACTAAAATGCAAAATCAACACTACATTTCATTTCTAACAACAGCTCCTTCCCAGCCCCTTCCCTGAGCACCCAAGTAAAGGCATCATGGGCAACCCTAGAGTCCCTTTTTTGTCTCTCTGCCCTCCCCTGCAGGAGGGAAAGCACATCTTCCCCAGGCTCACTCTGACATGAAAGGGACCCATGGAAACTAGAGCTGCACTGTAACGAATTAAAGCATAATTAATTTGCCTCTTCAGCAGCAACAGCCTAAGATCAAGTATATTGCTGAGAGCCCCAAATACAATGCAAGTGGGTCCTGAAGAGGGCAGCTGGGAAGGAGCTGTTGGGCCCTCTGAAGAATCCTTAAAACTCCCAGTGAAGAAGAAAACAAATAATCAACCAACAAAGCCCAAGCAAATCCCAGGAACATCCAGCAAGGAGACACTCCTTTGTCCCTCCTGCCTGAATGCAAAGGCTTCCACCAGCTCCCAGCACAGAAACTTCACAGTCTTTTTATTTGAAGAGGATGATGGAGCTGCCATTCAGTAAATGAAGTGCCACTCCACACGGCTGCACTTGGCCTGCCCACGTTCAGACAGAGCCTGCTGGGGCTGCAGGAGCTGCAGGCAAAGCCTGGTCCTGGCCTTGCAGCTCTTGCAGAGCCAAGGAATGCCTGAGGGTGCATGCATGGGAGCCAGGAGGGGGGTGAAGAAGCAAGAGGAGAGCTTCTTTGCATCCTTTCTGCTGCTCCTCTGACAGGCACAGCTGTTGTTTATTTTTCTTCAGCAGCTTCCTTTCCTGCCAGGTTGCAGCCACAGCACTGAACTGCTTCCCTGGCAGCTGGAACACGGGACCCACTTTCCCTGCTTTCCTGGGAGCAGAAGAACAGAAGAATAAGGGTCACTCCACTTCAGTGCTGCTTTATTAGCAAACCAAGCTGCTCTCAGAACCCCTTCCTGCCCCAGTAACCACAGCCCCCTCTGCACACCCAGCAAAGTGAGCTGCAAGCCCCATGGGTGCCACAATTAATTGCCAGGGAATATGAGCCAAGGAGAGGCTGTACAGCTGGTGGAGAGACAGGGAGACCTGGAAGAGGGGAATGGGAGCTGGGCCAGGGCAGGAGATCAGCAGGAAGAGGCAGTTAGGTGGGACATGAGCCCCCTTCAGCATGAGCAGGCTCCTGGATGAAATATTAATGCCAGCATCCTGAGAAGGCAGCAAGCAGCAGTGTCTGCACCACTTGGCCATGAATAAAAGATGGCCCTGAAAATGGTGAAGAGCAGCAAATTAATTAATCGAAGCAAAAGTCTCTCCACTCCCATTAATGAACAAGCCTGGAATCATCCCACATGCAGCTCAGCGTGGGGAACACGCAGGGACACAGAGGGGAGAGGAACAGCACAGGGGCTTCTCTCCATGACCTGTGGTCTCCCAGGTTGGACCCTGGGGGCCACCCAGCTGCTCCCAGGGGAGCCAGGAGGAGGACAGGGCTGGGGATGGGTGCTGGGGGGGAGCCCAGAGCTGCTCCTGCCTATAAGACAAGACCACGGGGTTTCCCTTCCTTCAGAACCGGGAATTTTCTTGCTGATCCCTTCTGCCAGGCCAGTTGGCTGGAAGCAGAGCAAGAGGGGGCTGCTGCAGATGGAGAGTCACCCTCAGCACCAGGAGGCGACTGATCTCCTCTTCTGAAGCTCTGCCCATGAATTATAGATTTTAAGCAGTGTTTGTTTAAAATATTCAGTTTGCCAGTTAAAGAAGAATACTCACACACGCCAGGAATGGGGAGAAGGACAGGGGGGTGGAGGCTGCGTTCCCCCTTGGAGGCTGGGGAGGGAGGCAGGCAGGAGAGAGGTGTTTCCTCGCCTAACAAGGCAGCACCTCCCGGGGGACGTGCAGCCCGACACGTGAGCCTCCTGCACTGCAGCTTTGCCAGCGCGCAGCTCAGACCCAGCCCAGGTCTGCAGGAGCAACAGCCTCTGCTTTTCTCCCCCTGCATCCCAGCAGGTTGTCCCACAGGTTTCCCCTGGAGCCTGCAGGACAGCGCTGTGTGTGCCGAGTCAGGGCGAAGGCAGCTCGGCTGCTCGGAGGGCAGGGAGGAGGCTGAGGAGGGAGGGAAACACCGCCTCTCTCCACGCACACCCCTTCCCCTTGCCTAAAAGCACGATCATTGCTTTGATTCAAAAAATCACCTCTTAAGATGCCGTGGCCAAGGGGTAAGTCTGTGAAAGGGAAGATGCAGGGAGCAGCAGCTGAGGTGTTTCTTATCAATGAAGGATGTTCCTCCTCTTCCCTGCTCTGGGCGCATCCTGCCAGTCTGCAGAGCCTGTTATGCCGCCCGACGGTGAGGAAGAGGCAGAGCCCTGCTGCAGGATGGAGGGATTTATCCTCTAGGCTGCAGCACTTCCCAGGCTGAGGCAGGCTCTGACGATCTTCTGGGCTGGGTTTCACACGGAAGCGGCTGCAGAAGGCACCGGTAAAGAGACACGACTTGACAAGAGATGCCTGAAAGCCTCGCTCAGCTTTTCCTGCCCCCAGGAGCTCACTTACAGACCCAGGTCACTCTCGCAGCAGGGTGCGGGTCACATCAGGTGCAGGGGGATGTTCAGGAAGGCTCAAATGTCCTCCCAACAATCCCAGAGGTGCCAAAAAGCTGCTGCTGTGCACACACGCTGACCAGCTCCTTGTGTAAAAGCAGGGGAGGAATTTCAGAAAAGCAAAAGGCCCAATTCCTGCTGTTTATTCCTCTGCCAGGAAATCTTGAATTGGCTGGAGGGGAAGGAGGCAGGCAGAGCCAGGGTACCCAGAGCTGCCATTACCCTTAGCAGTACCCCTGGGGAACCTGCCCACAGCCTTGGCCCGGCAGCACCAGGTGCTGTGAAGAGCTTTAGGAGAACCCAGCCTGGGTCAGGTCAGCAGCTGAGCAGCCAGGCAGGGTCTGGACCCTGCCCAGAGGAGAAAGACCAAAGAGCAAAGATGCCTCTTCTGAAGCGCCCTGCTCCTGCAGCCCGTGTGGCATCAGCTGGGGGGTCCCTCTGGCCTCCCAACACTGCCTGTCCCCCCACGTGTGGAACAGACCCAGCCCCTCCAACCAAGCCTGAACCCTGCTCCCTCCTGTGACCCTGGCAGGGCTGTGTTCCCTCCCATCCCTTCCAGGGAGACACTGACCATCCTGGCAAGCTCTGTGCTCTATTTTTAATAAATTAGCCTTGAACTCCATTTGTGTGGATAAATATAACATCAACCACTCTGCCAAGCCATTTTTCTTTTGGTTAACACGTTCATCCAAGCTGCTCTATTTGTCTTTCCTCCACAGACTCATATTCTTCTGGATTCATTTTGTCAAACAAATTGCACAAGCTGGACTGCCCATTTACCCAGTGCTGTTTGATTACAGGGGTTATTTATGAAACAGCAAGACATATGGCATTAAGCTTCTTAATAATACTAATAATGAGAGAAAGGAAGGGGGAAAGCACTAGAAGAAAGGAGGGGGGGAAATGGGTTTTTTTTTTTATTACAGACAAAAGCTCCTGCCATGGCTGATAAATTCCAGACACTTTTTCCAGTTGCTCTTGTGCTGCTGACATGATAGATAGCCCAGGGACCAGCTCAGATGCTGGAGCATGGCCCATGGGCTGGAGGGAAAAGGGGGAAGTGGTGAGAGTGGCTGAGGGGTGCAGGGGCCACCAGGCAGGTGGTCCTTGCCCAAGGGCTCAGGCTGGTTGCAGCAATCCAGACTGTCCCCAGCCCTGCACGGGCACCGTGCCTGGAGTCCCCCACCTTCCCCAGAGGAACCTGGGGGGCAGGTGACGTGGCCAGGCAGCACTTTGACTGTCCCCTGCCAGCACTTGCCCTTCCCAAAGCCCAGCTGGGTCCTGGAGAACCCACCCTGTGTTGAAGGAGCAGATTATCCTCTGACTCCATGGTGGCAAAGCACAGCCTGAAGAAAGAACACAGCAGAGACAAGGAAAAGCCTCCAACTTCTTACTCCTGAGCACTCCAATCGTGTTAAAACTGCATCTACAGCCTGGTGGGAATCTAGACCAGGTCTTCTCCTATGTTGTTCACATGCTGAGTGGCCTCCATATATGCAGCTAGTTTTTCCTACTACAACCTGCATCATTTCCAGGCAGGACTCAGACTGCCCAAGATTAAATCATTTCTATGTAAACTGCTTTTGAACCTGTTTCCCCCCCTCTTCTCTCTCATTCAGTCACTTAATCCTGGGAAGTTTGGAACCACTCTGCTCACCTGAGAAGAGAGACCTTGTGCTTTTCTCCCTCATCTCTGATGTGAGCAAAGCTCCTGGTCTTCCCTTCTCACCCTGTCCCACAAGAGGAAAACACACTGATCTTGCAGCCAGCATCAGTCTCTGGAGATAATTCCTCAGCAGCCCAAATCCCCCTCCCTGTCTTACAGGGAAGCCCCTGGCAATGGGATAAAGGAGCTCAAAAACTGAGACTAAAGGTTTTTCCCTGGCAGGTGTGGATGGTTCTGCAGTACCAGCCACAGCTTCTGCTCTCATGTTCATCAGCTGGCACAGACCTGGGCAGGCTGAGTTAATCAGGCCTCGTTTGTGATTACAATGAACTCTTGCATTTCATGGCCTGCATCCTAAACCTGCTTTCTAATTCCCCGAAGGAGAGGGGTTTACACTTCCAATTTTATGTCTAGTTAGTTAATGGCCCATTACTGTCAAAAGGATCAGTGGCTAGAAGTTAAATCCTGCAGGATTTACAATAAGGAAGAACCAAAGGCTGCAGAGGAAAAGATGCCAGGCAGGGGGAACACAGAGGGTGTCTGCAGGTGCCTGGTGCTGGTGACACTGGTGGCTGGCACTGGCCTGGTGACAAGTTTGCAGAGGACAGAGGGATCTTCCTTGAGCACAGTCTGTTAGGGAGTCTGCTTCCCCACCACTACCACTGGAGGAAGGACACTCCAGGACTGCTGGAACCAGAAGGGCTGAGGAAGGTTCACATGGTCATGGTTCACACATGGTGCAAAATAGATTTTGATGGGACCTCCAGAGCCCAAGGCACCTCTCAGCCAGGGCTTGTTCCCAACATAGCTCCTTCTTAGCCTTTTTTGTGGAAAAATACAGAACTTGACACTGCAGCCCTTCCCAAAATTATTCTCCAGAGCCTTTGGAGGGGGGAGTCAGGGCCTGTTCCACTCAGCCCCTGAAGAATTTGCTTGGGATTTTGCCTGCCTTCCATTAATGCCACTCACAGAAGGATCCCAAGCTCTGCTGTGGGTAGAAAATGGTGCAGCTACCTCTGGAGCAGGACACTGTCACTGTCCTGTGGGCACAGAGAGGCTGTCCTTGCTGCAGGCAACCAGAGGCTCAGAGCAAAACAGGGAGCTTTGGCAGGACTGGAATGGCTTTGCCTCGATCATATTGGATGCCTTCCCCCTCCCCACCAAGAGATGCTGAAAGGTCTTCACGTCCTTAGCAAGATAAAGGCTTCTGTGAAGTACACACAAGGCTGGAAATGTCCGTCCGCTTCTGATCCCCTCCCCTGGGGTCCAGGTGTTACTGCTGTCAGAGCAGAGGTATTAAAGCAGCTACACTGAAAGGTCTGTCAACATTACAGAGCTTGCTGTGCAGGGGTTTATAACCTGCCCATAAAAACTCACTCCAGGCTGAAGCAGGGCAAGGAAGGTTCCCCCTGCCCCTCGAGCAGGGAAGTGTTGTTTTATTTTGATCTTGCCATTTTTCTCCACTGCCTGAAGTTTTTCTGAGTTGAACGTGGTGTCAAAGAGACAGAGTTGGGCTCGATGGGGGATGGGAAAATATTTGTGATCGAAGAACAGTTATTGATTGTGTTTAGCAAGAGGCTGGAAATCATATCATACAAGAGAACCATAGAATCACAGAAGGGTTTGGGTTGGAAGGGACCTGAAAGATCATCCAGATCCAACCCCCCTGCATGGGCAGGGACACCTCCCACCAGCCCAGGCTGCTCCAAGCCCCATCCAACCTGCCCTTCAACACTGCCAGGGATGGGGCAGCCACAGCTTCCCTGGGCAACCTGGGCCAGGCTCTCCCCACCCTCACACTCCAGAATTCCCTCCTCATGTCTCACCTCAATCTCCCTCTTCCAGTTTTCATTCCTTCCCCCTTGTCCTCTCCCTCCCTGCCCTTGTCCCAAGCCCCTCCCCAGCTTTCCTGGAGCCCCTTCAGGCACTGGAAGCTGCTCTAAGGTCTCCCTGGAGCCTTCTCTTCTCCAGGCTGAACACCCCAACTCTCCCAGCCTGGCTCCAGAGCAGAGCTGCTCCAGCCTCTGATCATCTCCGTGGCCTCCTCTGGACTCTCTCCAGGATCTCCATGATTTTACAGGCCAAGGTACCTGGAGCTTCAGCCAGCACAGTGCAACTCTGAGGTCTACAGCCATCCAGGCAAGGTCAGGGTCCTTCCTCAGCTTGGTCCATACCTGCACAAGGACACATTAGACCTGGAAATACAATCCAGGAGGGCTCCCAGTTCCAAGCCACTTGCTCCCTCACCACCAAACACAGGTATGCCAGGGATGTTGCTGACCCTGGAAAGTCTGGGGCAGAGAATGCAGGCCCCAGCTCTGCTCAGAGACACTATCAGCCTGTCTTTGCAGGGTTGGAACCACCAGCCAAAGCCTGCCTTGCCCCTCTGGTGCGACCCTTGGCAGAAGTTCCTTACAATGAGGGTGATGAAGCACTGGGACAGGTTGCCCAGAGACGTGGTGGAGGCCCCATGCCTGGAGACATTCAAGGTCAGACATGACAAGGCTCTGAGCAACCTGATCTAATTAAAATGTCCCTGTGCACTGCAGGGGTGGGCTAAGATTCTAGGAACCCTACAGCTTCGTGGAGCCCATGACACACACAATACACATCGACTTTTGGCCCCTGCTATGGATTTATTTTCACGTGCAAGAACAGACCCTCAGATCCACCTGCCCCCTTCCACCAAAGCCTCCCCACCTGTAGGGAAAACAGCAACACACGACACAGGTTCCTACAATTATGCTCCAGCTAAGGGCAATGCTGCCATCTGGTGCTCCCTGGCAGGGGAACCTGCCTGCCCACCACAGCCAGCACCGGGGCTGCACGACAAGGACGCTCACACCCTGCTGCCTCCCTCCCTTTTACTTGTATGGTGCAGGTTTATCACTGAGAGGGCACCCCAGGCTCCCTAAAATATTGCAGTAGAAAGTGATGACCAACCATCCTGCTGGCCCAAGGCCACAGGCCACCTTTATTTACCACAAAAAGCCACCCAGCCAGGGGCAAGGGGCTGTGCTCACAGTCACCTGTGCAGGCCAGGGAGTTGTTTTCTTGCCTTGTTAAAGGTGTTACTGATTCTTTTCAGCTGGTTTCAGTATAAATTCCCTCCATCTATCTCCACAAAAAAAGGAATTAATGTAGTGTTGAGGGGAATGGAGGAAGAAACTATCTCTATCAAGTCATTGCTTTGCATGAAGTGCCCCTGTTTGTGCAGGGGGGGAACTAGATGATCTTTAAGGTCTTTTCCTACCCCTTCTATGAGAAGGACACATGAGGATTTCAGGGCAGTCTTTGCTGCCCCTTCACTCTTGTTTAATTTGTATTTACAAAGCTTTGTTTCGTTGGGATGGAGGAGTTTTTTGTGATTTAATTCTAATATCTGTTCAGAAATGTGTCCCTGGCCTGCCCATGCAGACAGGAATTGCATTAAAAGAGGCAGTGGTTTGGTTCCTAACATGTATTTACTGTTCTGGTAGGAAACAGCAGATTACATTGTTTGTGGAGCTTAATAAATCCCCTTTCTGTTCAGTGTGTGCTTGTGTGTCAGCAGAGCCTTCCCCTGTGTCTGTGTGCATGATTATAGGAGCAATGTTTCCCTCTGACACTGTGTGTTTTTAAATCAAATTATTTCCCTTCCTTTCTTATTCTGCCCATCTCTCTCTCCTTGCCTCTGATTTTCACCAGCAGACCTTTCCATTTTTCCTTTGGGTTGCAAATAACTTTTATTTGGGGGGTTGGTTTGTTTGGGGGGTGGTTTTGGTTTTTTTTTTTTTAGTTTACTAATGCCTGGCCTCAGAAATTCCTACAATCACTTCCTTCAAATTAAGAAATGGCAAGAAAGAAAAGGAATCTCACTGAATAAGGTGCAGAGAAACAGACACATTCCCCTGGGTAACAAACAGCTCTGTCAATGACAATGACATGTATTTTGAGCTAGAAAGATGGCATCAATCCTTATTTTTCCACATTTTGTTCCTACCATTACACAGGAGAGGTAGAGAAGGATGGGGGGGAAGGGCTTAACAAGTTGGTTTTATATAAAACCCCCAGGAGAGCACTGAAAAATAGCAATAACCTCCTGGTCACACATTAAGAGTGATAATATTTTTGCATGGAAAGGGCCTAAAAAATTAACTTAGAATTTAACTTTGGAATGATAGAAACACAAGGCTTAAAGGATTTGCTCAAGAAATCAGGTTGGGTGGCACCTGTGTGGTATTACATACCCCCCAGGTGTTGCCAATGATTGCTCCTGCCCCAGGAATGCAGTTGGAATCCCTATAAATACCTTCCCAGTAGACAGAGGAGGTTTCTACTGGTGCTGCAGCCCTGTGTGAGGGAGCTGAGAGGTGTTGGAAGAGCCTCCAATATTTCCAGGATTCAAGTTTCAAAGAGAGAGGCAGTTACAGGTACTTGGCTGGAGATTGGGTGTAAAATCTGTCGGGAACAGTAAGAATTCCTGCCATGTTTTTAGAGGACTGGGGACTTGATAAATGAGCTGATGTTTTACTGAAAAAGGGTTTTTGTTGGGTGGGTAGGATGTTAATGTTGTTTTTCCATCTCTGAGGGAACAGTTCCCATGCTGAGGGAGGGTCAGTGGGGCTGGGTGTTCCTGGAAGTGCTTTCATGCCAGTGGGAGCTGTGCCTGGGCAGGAAAGTGAGGGAGCTGCCAGAGAGGGGACATGGGGATGGTGCTAGGGGCTTAGCTTGGTCTGGGTGGTGTGGTGTCTGCTGTTGAAAAAGGGATAGTTTGGTGCCTGGGGAAATGTGGGTGCTTTAAAAAGGCAGTAGAGGATCACTGCTCAAGAACAGCGAGCTCCTGGTAGAGTCCTGACTCCACTTTCTAGCTCAGGAGATCATGGAATGGTGAAGGTTGGAAGCTGTGAGGAGCTCCCAGTGCTGAGCAGCAGGCAGGAGGCTGGTCCTGATCTGTCCCAGAATGTGGGCCAGGAAGTTTCTGAGCAGCCTGCTTGCCTGCCCAAAAGCCTTCTTCAATGCAGGGCACAAAATAATGCTGTGAAAAGTCTAGAAAAACAGCTGGAGACAACTGTTCCACCAGACCTGGCATTGGATGTCCCAGACCCTGGGACATCCACTGTCTCTCTCCTTTACTTCCCTGTTCTGGAGCTGGGGGACCTTTTTCAGCTTCTTAATGGAGCCACCCCTGGGCCCCTCACCCCACTGCCAAAAAAAAACCCCAACAAACCAGCAGGCTCTTTAGAGTCCAATTGTAGCAGACTGCTGGTTAGCATTAGTCAGTGCTGGATCTGCATGTTGGTGGGTCACCTGGCAGTGAAGGCATTACCCAGACCAAGGCACAATCAGATGATGGCCCAGCTGGAATAATAAGCCTGATGGGACAAAGCTTTTTCCTTAAAAATAAGACTCCAAGTGGAACACACCTGAGTCACCAGAGTGAATTAACACTGAATTCAGCATTTCATGCTGGCACAGCATCTCCAACCTTGTAGCAGGCACCTGAGGCCTGGATGTGAGCATCCAGTTCCACTAAACATCAGCTTTTTAACTTACAAGAGTTAACTTAAAAGACTCTTCAGAGAAGATAATTCCCAAATCACAAATGTGGGTCTTGCTTTGCCTTGCTCAGGGCTGCTTCTAGAGGCTTCTTGGGTATTGAAAAGCTGAAGACTCAAATCCCCTGGAGACCACTAGACAGCTCACCCACGAGGCTGCGATAAATCCTGCCCTCTGCTCACTGTGGTCAGTCTGGTTTTCAGAGCCTCTGAGTGATCTTTTTTCCCCACTGTGTGAGTTTTACAGGCAAGGATCACTTAGCTCTGTTGGCTCGGGGTGGCTGGTGTTTCTCTGGCACTTCACCCCTTAAACTGGCTGCAATAACAGCCCAGTCAGGTAGGATTCCTGGAGGGTCATCCACAGGGTTTCAATCTGACTTGGCTTACAGGAAGATGTACATTTTCCTGCTAACCATGAGAACCTCTGTGCAGGTGGAAAGATCGGAGAGATCCATAAAATAAATGCTTAAAACTGCATAAAACCAGCTTTATTTCCTCAACTTTTATAGCTCTTTCTGACCATGCATTCCAATGCAAAGTAGCATACTCCCTTTGGAATGATTACTGGCAGGGGGATGATCCTGCCAAAGCATTTGTTCTGGGATAACAGCAGCGCAAATGTGGAAAAGATTAAAGTGGATGTGTTTACGTAAAAATCATCCTAAGTGGGTGCATGTGGCTGAAAACTTGGGGAAGTAAAAGCAGAGAATGTGATGCTTGTTTTGAGTCTTTAAAAAAATATAAATAAAGAAAGGAAATGAGGGCCTCTTGGGTTAAGTCAGGCTCTGGAATAGCCTGTGGAATGGCTGGAGTGAATTGTTTAGGTTGGAGAAGACCTTTAAGATCATCAAGCCCAACGTTTAACCCCAGCTTTGCGAGTTCACCCCAAAATCGTATCCCCAAGCACCCCATCTTTATGAGTTTTCGACACATCCAGGCATGAAAGCCGGAGGGGTTTTGCCAGAGCCTAGCTAGGAAGGGTGGGTGGAGAGGAGATGAGAGGTGCTGTGGCCAGGATCCTGAGGCAGGAGCTGTGCAGGTGTGACAGGAAAAGGGACAATGTGCTGGGGGGGAAACAGGGCTGCTGGTTTTCCGGCAAAAGTGTGTGGTAGGTCTGCAGGACAGGAGAGCTGGTGTGTGTCTGAGGGGGCTGTGGGGGTCCTGAGGGGGCTGGAGGGGGGTTTTGGGGGTCCTGAAGGGGTTTTGGGGGTCCTGGGGGGGTTGTGAGAGTCCTGAGGAGGTTGTGGGGGTCCTGAGAAGGTCCTGAGGGGGTTTTGGGGGTCCTGAGGGGGTTTTGGGGGTCCTGAGGGGGTTTTGGGGGTCCTGAGGAGGTGGTGAGGGTCCTGAGGAGGTTGTGGGGGTCCTGAGGGGGTGGTGGGGGTCCTGAGAAGGTCCTGAGGGGGTTGTGGGGGTCCTGAGGAGGTTGTGGGGGCCCTGAGGAGGTTGTGGGGGCCCTGAGGGGGTTGTGAGAGTCCTGAAGGGGTTTTGGGGGTCCTGGGGGGATTGTGAGAGTCCTGAGGAGGTTGTGGGGGTCCTGAGAAGGTCCTGAGGAGGTTGTGGGGGCCCTGAGGGGGTTGTGAGAGTCCTAAGGGGGTTTTGGGGATCCCGAGGAGGTTGTGAGGGGGCTGTGGGGGTCCCGAAGAGGTTGTGATGGTCCCAAGGAGGCTGTGGGGGTTGTGAGGAGGTTGTGAGGGTCCTGAGGGTCCCCTAACAGCGGCGCTGCCGCCGCGGGGTGGGCGGAGAAACCGCTTTCCCGCCCAGCTTTCCCGCCCAGCTTTCCCGCCCAGCTTTCCCGCCCGGAGCGCGCCCGAGCGGCGGGCTGGGGAGGCGAAGGTTGCCCGGCCGGCTCCGCCGTTCGGCGGCCGAAATCCGACCCAAATCGGGCTGAAAAGCCCTTAAAATTCCCCCTCCGCGGTTGGCGGTGCGTTCCGCGGGGTTCGATGAAAGGGGCTGGGGGGCAGCGCCGGGGTTTTCTGAGGGAAAAGCCGCGGGGATCCAGGGGAAACAACGGGCTTGGATAGAGGGGGAGATAAACTGATTTGAAAAGGAATAAAAGGGGGCATTTTGGGGGTAAAACCTGAAGCGATCTATAGCGGCAAGAATGAACTTTTTGGAGGGAAAAGCTGAGGTAAATTGGGGGGGGGGGAAAGGTGACAGTGGGGGCGGAAAACCTGAGGTAATTTGAGGACAAAGGTGACGCTGTGGACAAAAAAACCTGAGGTGATTTAAGCCGAGTTATTTAGGGGTTTATGTGAGGTAATTTAGAGGTGAAATACAAACATTTCTGAGGGGAAAGCCTCGTGTCTGTCAGGGAGGGCAGGTAGATTCTTTAGGCAGCAGCTCCAGGGTAACTTGGAGGGGACAGAAGTGACTTTTTTTTTATTATTTTTTTTTAACAAAACCTGAGGTAATTTAGGTGAATAAAGGTGAACTTTTTTGAGCGGTAAATCTGGAGTAATTCGGGGGGAAATGAGCATTTCTGAGGGAAAGTCTCAGAGAAGGCAGGCAGGTTTTGGAGGGAAAATCTAGGGGAAGCTAGAGGGGGCAGAGCTAACGCTTTTGACCGAAAACCTGAGGTAATTTAGGTGAAACCAAGTGTCTTTTTTTTTGAGGGGTGAGTTCTCGGAGGTCAGCGCTGTGTTTTGGTGGGTTTTCTGTGCGAAAAGCTGAGGTGATTTGGGGGGAAGAGATCGAGCTTTGTAGAGGGGAAGCTGAAGTAACTGAGGAAGGAATGAAAGGCGGACGATTTGGGGGCAAAATCTGAAGTGATTTATAGCGGCAAGAATGAGCTTTTTGGAGGGAAAAGCTGAGGTAAGTTGGGGGGGGGGAATAAAGGTGACAGTGCGGACAGAAAACCTGAGGTAATTTAAGCAAAGAAAAGTTACTTTAGGGGTTCATATGGCTTAATTTTAGAGGGGGAAAAGGAGCTTTTCTAAGGGAAAGCCTGATGTGTCTCAGGGAAGGCAGGAAGCTTTTTTTAGACAGAAACCCTAAGATTACTTAGCAGTGACATTTTTCTCAGAAAATCTAAGGTAATTTAGGTGGAACAAAGTGTCTTTTTTTTTTTTTTTAAGGCATCAATCCGGGATTATTTAGGGGGATAAATGAGCATTTCTGAGGGAAAGTCTGATGTACCCCAGAGAAAGCAGGCAGCGTTTTGGAGGGAAAAGTGGGGTGACTTAGAGGGGCCGGGCGGCATTTTTAACAAAACCTGAGGTAATTTAAGTGAAACAAAGTGTCCTCTTGTTGAGGGATGAATAGCAGGGATTTGGGGGCGGTGGAACGAGCACTTCTGAGGGAATGTTTGATGTCTCTCAGAGAAGGCAGGCAGCACTTGGGCGGGAAAAATTTAGGGTAACTTACAGGGTACAGGGGTGACATTTTATATAGAGAACTTGAGGTAATTTAGGTGAAGAAAAGTGAACTTTTTAAAGTGGTAAATCTGGAGTAATTCGGATGGGGGAAATTAGCATTTCTGAGGGAAAGTCTGATGGCTCCCAGAAGGCAGGCGACATTTTTAGACAGAATTTCTCAGGGAATGTAGAGGGGACAGAGGTGACTTTTTTGTTTTTTCAGAAAACCCAGGATAATTTAGGTGAAATAAACTGTTTTTTGAGGGGTGAATGTGGAGTAATTTGGGGGGGGCGGGGGTGAAGGAGAAATGAGCATTTATGAGGTAAAGCCTGATGAGTCTCAGAAAAGGGAAGCAGCATTTTGGAGGGAAAAATCCTGCAGTAACTTAGAGGGGACTCAGGTGGTATTTTTGAAAAAACCTGAGGTAATTTAGGTGAAACAAAGTATCCTCTTGTAGAGAGGTGAATCTGGTGTAATTCAGGGGGTAAATATGGGCATTTCTGAGGGAATGTCTGGCTCTCAGGAAAGGCAGGCAGCACTGTAGAGGGAAAATCTAGAGGGGGAAAAAAAAAGATGCAAGACAGCTGAAAAGAAGGTCACAGAGAATGGTTTTAATGAAACAAAAAACTTCCTCATAGGGTTAGAGTCAAAATTATAAAATCGCAACGTTATTTTCTCTTTTTTAGAGTTCTGAAGCCCACACTCAAAAAATGAATGCACATAATCTCTCTGGAGGAAGGAACTGAAGTATGCACCAGAACATTATGGTGAGTTCAGTAAGGGGCTTTCGAACACGGAAGGGGTGGAGGACTGGAGAGATAATCCATCTGGGAAAGGGGAGGAGGAATAAGGAACAATGGGGCTTAATGTCGCTGAAACAAAGAAATGAGCATAAGACTCCAGGACTCAACCTTGATCTTGGTGTAGCACTTCTAATCGGAAAATGCCCAGGCTTAAATATGTCCCCCTTCCTTGGCAGAAGCAGTTGGAGAAGAAAGAATAATCATTGTGTGACACAGCAAGAAAGAGCCAGCGAGAAGAGGAGCGGCGTTGGGCTGAAGAGGGGGCGCGAGAAAGGCGCTCTGGGCAAAGGCACCTCCCCGTCCCCAGGGCGACGGTCACGTAAGAGCCTGGCGGGCACCTTTGGGGTGCCCTGGCCGGCTTGGCGCTGGGCGACCTCCCTGTAAGCAGGGCTGGGTCTTTGCTGGTGTTGGCTTTTTGCCCTCTTGCTCCTTTGGCTGCCCGGAGAGAGTGGCAACCCTGTAAGGAGGGTGAGAGCCACTGTCTCCGCCCCTGAGGGGGAAAGGGAGCTCGCTGGACCCCGGGCCACCCTGTAAGCAGGGGAAGGCCCTTTGCCCAGCCCTGTCCTCCTGCCCCGCTGGCTTTGTGCCTGCTGGTGGCCTGGCCATTGTGACCCCTGGAGTCAGGCTGTGTCACAGCATTTTAAAAGCCCCTTGGCCAATTAAAAAGCCCCTGGGCATGTTGAGGTCCCTGTGGCTTCCATGCCTTCCCAGAGCCCTTTTCCCAGCCCTGTCCTCCTGCCCCGCTGGCTTTGTGCCTGCTGGTGGCCTGGCCACTGTGACCCCTGGAGTCAGGGTGTGTCACAGCATTTTAAAAGCCCCTTGGCCAATTAAAAAGCCCCTGGGCATGTTGAGGTCCCTGTGGCTTCCATGCCTTCCCAGAGCCCCTTGCCCAGCCCCATCCTCCTGCCCCACTGGCTTTGTGCCTGCTGGTGGCCTGGCCATTGTGACCCCTGGATTCAGGGTGTGTCACAGCATTTAAAAAGCCCCTTGGCCATTTTAAAAGCCCCTTGGCCAATTAAAAAGCCCCTGGGCATGTTGAGGTCCCTGTGGCTTCCATGCCTTCCCAGAGCCCTTTTCCCAGCCCTGTCCTCCTGCCCCGCTGGCTTTGTGCCTGCTGGTGGCCTGGCCACTGTGACCCCTGGAGTCAGGGTGTGTCACAGCATTTTAAAAGCCCCTTGGCCAATTAAAAAGCCCCTGGGCATGTTGAGGTCCCCGTGGCTTCCATGCCTTCCCAGAGCCCTTTGCCCAGCCCTGTCCTCCTGCCCCGCTGGCTTTGTGCCTGCTGGTGGCCTGGCCGCTGTGACCCCTGGATTCAGGGTGTGTCACAGTACCTGCCCCTTGGTCACTTGTCATGCCCCTTGGTGTGTTGAGGCCCCTGGGGCCTCCATGCCCCCCGTGGGGCAGGCCTGGGGCTTTCTTCTCCTGCTCGCTGGTAGGGGTGGCTCCTTTGCCATTGGCTGCACAGGCCTGGCTCTCTCTTCTGGGCACTTGTTTGTGTTTGTCCTTGTCTTTGTGGGTGTGAGTGCTGCAGCTTGTCCTTTAGGCCTCATGGCAGAGCAGTGTAGGGTAGCTTAGGCTGCCCAGCAGAGAGAGCCTGCCTGCGTGCCGTAGAAGGGGTTTTTTCCCTCAGTCTGCGAGCGGAGGGAGGGTCCTGGCTTGCCCCTTCTTTTGCAGGAGGCAGCGAAGCCGCCTGGGTCTGTGCCTGCGTGGCTGCCTGTCCTGCCGGCGAGCTGACAGCCCCGTAGTCGGGGCGTGTGTCACGAGCCCTGGAGCCCTCTGTCCCCCGGCCTTGACCTGTGAAGCTGCACGGCCTGGTGCTGAGTCTGGTTCCCGTTGCTGCGGGGGAAGGCCGAGCTCTCTGGCTCCCTGGGGGTTGACCCGCCTGTAAGCAGGCTCCGGGTCAGGGAGCCTTTGTGCTCCACAGGCAGCCTACGTGGGGTGACCGCCCCGCTAGCGGGGTGCGGGTCAGGGTGCCCCTGAAGCAGCGGAGAGAAGGAGCCTCCGTGGGCCTTTGGGACCAGGGCCGCCCTGTAAGTCAGGGCCCGGGCAGTGCCCTGGCGTCCCGGGCGCTTTGCAGTCCAGGCAGCGGCTGGAGCCCCCCGTAAGCAGGGCTGTGGTGCCTCTTTGGCCGCTGCTTTGCACGCCCAGCTGCCTTTGCCCAGAGAGCTGGCCTCCCAGCCCCCCTGCAGGCCCGGCTGGCCCTCTGCGGAGCATCGCTGTGGTGAGCCAAGCAGGAGGAGGAGGGTTTGGTGGAGGTGGGGGGGGGGTGCGGGGCGGCAGGGGTGGGGAAGGGGTGCGGCTGATGCCCAGGGGAGCTCCGTGTGGGGGTCTCGGGGTCTCTGTTTCCTTTGGGCATAGGAGCTGGTGCTTCTTGCGCCTCTAACTGCATCCTGTCCTCCTTCCTTGGCAGCAGCTGGCTCAGAAGAGGAAAGCAGAGTCATCGTGTGGAGCGTCGAGGCCAGAGCCAGCGAGAAGAGGAGCGGCGTTGGGCTGAAGAGGGGGCGCGAGAAAGGCGCTCTGGGCAAAGGCACCTCCCCGTCCCCAGGGCGACGGTCACGTAAGAGCCTGGCGGGCACCTTTGGGGTGCCCTGGCCGGCTTGGCGCTGGGCGACCTCCCTGTAAGCAGGGCTGGGTCTTTGCTGGTGTTGGCTTTTTGCCCTCTTGCTCCTTTGGCTGCCCGGAGAGAGTGGCAACCCTGTAAGGAGGGTGAGAGCCACTGTCTCCGCCCCTGAGGGGGAAAGGGAGCTCGCTGGACCCCGGGCCACCCTGTAAGCAGGGGAAGGCCCTTTGCCCAGCCCTGTCCTCCTGCCCCGCTGGCTTTGTGCCTGCTGGTGGCCTGGCCACTGTGACCCCTGGATTCAGGGTGTGTCACAGCATCTAAAAAGCCCCTTGGCCAATTAAAAAGCCCCTGGGCATGTTGAGGTCCCTGTGGCTTCCATGCCTTCCCAGAGGCCCTTGCCCAGCCCCATCCTCCTGCCCTACTGGCTTTGTGCCTGCTGGTGGCCTGGCCACTGTGACCCCTGGAGTCAGGGTGTGTCACAGCATTTAAAAAGCCCCTTGGCCATTTTAAAAGCGCCTTGGCCAATTAAAGAGCCCCTGGGCATGTTGAGGTCCCCGTGGCTTCCATGCCTTCCCAGAGCCCTTTGCCCAGCCCTGTCCTCCTGCCCCGCTGGCTTTGTGCCTGCTGGTGGCCTGGCCATTGTGACCCCTGGATTCAGGGTGTGTCACAGCAATTAAAAAGCCCCTTGGCCAATTAAAAAGCCCCTGGGCATGTTGAGGTCCCCGTGGCTTCCATGCCTTCCCAGAGCCCTTTTCCCAGCCCTGTCCTTCCGCCCCACTGGCTTTGTGCCTGCTGGTGGCCTGGCCACTGTGACCCCTGGATTCAGGGTGTGTCACAGCAATTAAAAAGCCCCTTGGCCATTTTAAAAGCCCCTTGGCCAATTAAAAAGCCCCTGGGCATGTTGAGGTCCCCGTGGCTTCCATGCCTTCCCAGAGCCCTTTGCCCAGCCCTGTCCTCCTGCCCCGCTGGCTTTGTGCCTGCTGGTGGCCTGGCCACTGTGACCCCTGGATTCAGGGTGTGTCACAGCAATTAAAAAGCCCCTTGGCCATTTTAAAAGCGCCTTGGCCAATTAAAGAGCCCCTGGGCATGTTGAGGTCCCCGTGGCTTCCATGCCTTCCCAGAGCCCTTTGCCCAGCCCTGTCCTCCTGCCCCGCTGGCTTTGTGCCTGCTGGTGGCCTGGCCATTGTGACCCCTGGATTCAGGGTGTGTCACAGCAATTAAAAAGCCCCTTGGCCAATTAAAAAGCCCCTGGGCATGTTGAGGTCCCCGTGGCTTCCATGCCTTCCCAGAGCCCTTTTCCCAGCCCTGTCCTTCCGCCCCACTGGCTTTGTGCCTGCTGGTGGCCTGGCCACTGTGACCCCTGGATTCAGGGTGTGTCACAGCAATTAAAAAGCCCCTTGGCCATTTTAAAAGCCCCTTGGCCAATTAAAAAGCCCCTGGGCATGTTGAGGTCCCCGTGGCTTCCATGCCTTCCCAGAGCCCTTTGCCCAGCCCCATCCTCCTGCCCCGCTGGCTTTGTGCCTGCTGGTGGCCTGGCCACTGTGACCCCTGGATTCAGGGTGTGTCACAGTACCTGCCCCTTGGTCACTTGTCATGCCCCTTGGTGTGTTGAGGCCCCTGGGGCCTCCATGCCCCCCGTGGGGCAGGCCTGGGGCTTTCTTCTCCTGCTCGCTGGTAGGGGTGGCTCCTTTGCCATTGGCTGCACAGGCCTGGCTCTCTCTTCTGGGCACTTGTTTGTGTTTGTCCTCGTCTTTGTGGGTGTGAGTGCTGCAGCTTGTCCTTTAGGCCTCATGGCAGAGCAGTGTAGGGTAGCTTAGGCTGCCCAGCAGAGAGAGCCTGCCTGCGTGCCGTAGAAGGGGTTTTTTCCCTCAGTCTGCGAGCGGAGGGAGGGTCCTGGCTTGCCCCTTCTTTTGCAGGAGGCAGCGAAGCCGCCTGGGTCTGTGCCTGCGTGGCTGCCTGTCCTGCCGGCGAGCTGACAGCCCCGTAGTCGGGGCGTGTGTCACGAGCCCTGGAGCCCTCTGTCCCCCGGCCTTGACCTGTGAAGCTGCACGGCCTGGTGCTGAGTCTGGTTCCCGTTGCTGCGGGGGAAGGCCGAGCTCTCTGGCTCCCTGGGGGTTGACCCGCCTGTAAGCAGGCTCCGGGTCAGGGAGCCTTTGTGCTCCACAGGCAGCCTACGTGGGGTGACCGCCCCGCTAGCGGGGTGCGGGTCAGGGTGCCCCTGAAGCAGCGGAGAGAAGGAGCCTCCGTGGGCCTTTGGGACCAGGGCCGCCCTGTAAGTCAGGGCCCGGGCAGTGCCCTGGCGTCCCGGGCGCTTTGCAGTCCAGGCAGCGGCTGGAGCCCCCCGTAAGCAGGGCTGTGGTGCCTCTTTGGCCGCTGCTTTGCACGCCCAGCTGCCTTTGCCCAGAGAGCTGGCCTCCCAGCCCCCCTGCAGGCCCGGCTGGCCCTCTGCGGAGCATCGCTGTGGTGAGCCAAGCAGGAGGAGGAGGGTTTGGTGGAGGTGGGGGGGGGGGTGCGGGGCGGCAGGGGTGGGGAAGGGGTGCGGCTGATGCCCAGGGGAGCTCCGTGTGGGGGTCTCGGGGTCTCTGTTTCCTTTGGGCATAGGAGCTGGTGCTTCTTGCGCCTCTAACTGCATCCTGTCCTCCTTCCTTGGCAGCAGCTGGCTCAGAAGAGGAAAGCAGAGTCATCGTGTGGAGCGTCGAGGCCAGAGCCAGCGAGAAGAGGAGCGGCGTTGGGCTGAAGAGGGGGCGCGAGAAAGGCGCTCTGGGCAAAGGCACCTCCCCGTCCCCAGGGCGACGGTCACGTAAGAGCCTGGCGGGCACCTTTGGGGTGCCCTGGCCGGCTTGGCGCTGGGCGACCTCCCTGTAAGCAGGGCTGGGTCTTTGCTGGTGTTGGCTTTTTGCCCTCTTGCTCCTTTGGCTGCCCGGAGAGAGTGGCAACCCTGTAAGGAGGGTGAGAGCCACTGTCTCCGCCCCTGAGGGGGAAAGGGAGCTCGCTGGACCCCGGGCCACCCTGTAAGCAGGGGAAGGCCCTTTGCCCAGCCCTGTCCTCCTGCCCCGCTGGCTTTGTGCCTGCTGGTGGCCTGGCCATTGTGACCCCTGGAGTCAGGGTTTGTCACAGCATTTTAAAAGCCCCTTGGCCAATTAAAAAGCCCCTGGGCATGTTGAGGTCCCTGTGGCTTCCATGCCTTCCCAGAGCCCTTTTCCCAGCCCTGTCCTCCTGCCCCGCTGGCTTTGTGCCTGCTGGTGGCCTGGCCACTGTGACCCCTGGAGTCAGGGTGTGTCACAGCATTTTAAAAGCCCCTTGGCCAATTAAAAAGCCTCTGGGCATGTTGAGGTCCCTGTGGCTTCCATGCCTTCCCAGAGCCCTTTTCCCAGCCCTGTCCTCCTGCCCCGCTGGCTTTGTGCCTGCTGGTGGCCTGGCCACTGTGACCCCTGGAGTCAGGGTGTGTCACAGCAATTAAAAAGCCCCTTGGCCATTTTAAAAGCGCCTTGGCCAATTAAAGAGCCCCTGGGCATGTTGAGGTCCCCGTGGCTTCCATGCCTTCCCAGAGCCCTTTGCCCAGCCCTGTCCTCCTGCCCCGCTGGCTTTGTGCCTGCTGGTGGCCTGGCCATTGTGACCCCTGGAGTCAGGCTGTGTCACAGCATTTTAAAAGCCCCTTGGCCAATTAAAAAGCCCCTGGGCATGTTGAGGTCCCTGTGGCTTCCATGCCTTCCCAGAGGCCCTTGCCCAGCCCCATCCTCCTGCCCTACTGGCTTTGTGCCTGCTGGTGGCCTGGCCACTGTGACCCCTGGATTCAGGGTGTGTCACAGCATCTAAAAAGCCCCTTGGCCATTTTAAAAGCGCCTTGGCCAATTAAAGAGCCCCTGGGCATGTTGAGGTCCCCGTGGCTTCCATGCCTTCCCAGAGCCCTTTGCCCAGCCCTGTCCTCCTGCCCCGCTGGCTTTGTGCCTGCTGGTGGCCTGGCCACTGTGACCCCTGGATTCAGGGTGTGTCACAGTACCTGCCCCTTGGTCACTTGTCATGCCCCTTGGTGTGTTGAGGCCCCTGGGGCCTCCATGCCCCCCATGGGGCAGGCCTGGGGCTTTCTTCTCCTGCTCGCTGGTAGGGGTGGCTCCTTTGCCATTGGCTGCACAGGCCTGGCTCTCTCTTCTGGGCACTTGTTTGTGTTTGTCCTTGTCTTTGTGGGTGTGAGTGCTGCAGCTTGTCCTTTAGGCCTCATGGCAGAGCAGTGTAGGGTAGCTTAGGCTGCCCAGCAGAGAGAGCCTGCCTGCGTGCCGTAGAAGGGGTTTTTTCCCTCAGTCTGCGAGCGGAGGGAGGGTCCTGGCTTGCCCCTTCTTTTGCAGGAGGCAGCGAAGCCGCCTGGGTCTGTGCCTGCGTGGCTGCCTGTCCTGCCGGCGAGCTGACAGCCCCGTAGTCGGGGCGTGTGTCACGAGCCCTGGAGCCCTCTGTCCCCCGGCCTTGACCTGTGAAGCTGCACGGCCTGGTGCTGAGTCTGGTTCCCGTTGCTGCGGGGGAAGGCCGAGCTCTCTGGCTCCCTGGGGGTTGACCCGCCTGTAAGCAGGCTCCGGGTCAGGGAGCCTTTGTGCTCCACAGGCAGCCTACGTGGGGTGACCGCCCCGCTAGCGGGGTGCGGGTCAGGGTGCCCCTGAAGCAGCGGAGAGAAGGAGCCTCCGTGGGCCTTTGGGACCAGGGCCGCCCTGTAAGTCAGGGCCCGGGCAGTGCCCTGGCGTCCCGGGCGCTTTGCAGTCCAGGCAGCGGCTGGAGCCCCCCGTAAGCAGGGCTGTGGTGCCTCTTTGGCCGCTGCTTTGCACGCCCAGCTGCCTTTGCCCAGAGAGCTGGCCTCCCAGCCCCCCTGCAGGCCCGGCTGGCCCTCTGCGGAGCATCGCTGTGGTAAGCCAAGCAGGAGGAGGAGGGTTTGGTGGAGGTGGGGGGGGGGTGCGGGGCGGCAGGGGTGGGGAAGGGGTGCGGCTGATGCCCAGGGGAGCTCCGTGTGGGGGTCTCGGGGTCTCTGTTTCCTTTGGGCATAGGAGCTGGTGCTTCTTGCGCCTCTAACTGCATCCTGTCCTCCTTCCTTGGCAGCAGCTGGCTCAGAAGAGGAAAGCAGAGTCATCGTGTGGAGCGTCGAGGCCAGAGCCAGCGAGAAGAGGAGCGGCGTTGGGCTGAAGAGGGGGCGCGAGAAAGGCGCTCTGGGCAAAGGCACCTCCCCGTCCCCAGGGCGACGGTCACGTAAGAGCCTGGCGGGCACCTTTGGGGTGCCCTGGCCGGCTTGGCGCTGGGCGACCTCCCTGTAAGCAGGGCTGGGTCTTTGCTGGTGTTGGCTTTTTGCCCTCTTGCTCCTTTGGCTGCCCGGAGAGAGTGGCAACCCTGTAAGGAGGGTGAGAGCCACTGTCTCCGCCCCTGAGGGGGAAAGGGAGCTCGCTGGACCCCGGGCCACCCTGTAAGCAGGGGAAGGCCCTTTGCCCAGCCCTGTCCTCCTGCCCCGCTGGCTTTGTGCCTGCTGGTGGCCTGGCCATTGTGACCCCTGGAGTCAGGGTTTGTCACAGCATTTTAAAAGCCCCTTGGCCAATTAAAAAGCCCCTGGGCATGTTGAGGTCCCTGTGGCTTCCATGCCTTCCCAGAGGCCCTTGCCCAGCCCCATCCTCCTGCCCTACTGGCTTTGTGCCTGCTGGTGGCCTGGCCACTGTGACCCCTGGAGTCAGGGTGTGTCACAGCATTTAAAAAGCCCCTTGGCCATTTTAAAAGCGCCTTGGCCAATTAAAGAGCCCCTGGGCATGTTGAGGTCCCCGTGGCTTCCATGCCTTCCCAGAGCCCCTTGCCCAGCCCCATCCTCCTGCCCCGCTGGCTTTGTGCCTGCTGGTGGCCTGGCCATTGTGACCCCTGGAGTCAGGGTGTGTCACAGCATTTTAAAAGCCCCTTGGCCAATTAAAAAGCCCCTGGGCATGTTGAGGTCCCCGTGGCTTCCATGCCTTCCCAGAGCCCTTTTCCCAGCCCTGTCCTTCCGCCCTGCTGGCTTTGTGCCTGCTGGTGGCCTGGCCACTGTGACCCCTGGATTCAGGGTGTGTCACAGCAATTAAAAAGCCCCTTGGCCATTTTAAAAGCACCTTGGCCAATTAAAGAGCCCCTGGGCATGTTGAGGTCCCCGTGGCTTCCATGCCTTCCCAGAGCCCTTTGCCCAGCCCTGTCCTCCTGCCCCGCTGGCTTTGTGCCTGCTGGTGGCCTGGCCACTGTGACCCCTGGATTCAGGGTGTGTCACAGTACCTGCCCCTTGGTCACTTGTCATGCCCCTTGGTGTGTTGAGGCCCCTGGGGCCTCCATGCCCCCCGTGGGGCAGGCCTGGGGCTTTCTTCTCCTGCTCGCTGGTAGGGGTGGCTCCTTTGCCATTGGCTGCACAGGCCTGGCTCTCTCTTCTGGGCACTTGTTTGTGTTTGTCCTTGTCTTTGTGGGTGTGAGTGCTGCAGCTTGTCCTTTAGGCCTCATGGCAGAGCAGTGTAGGGTAGCTTAGGCTGCCCAGCAGAGAGAGCCTGCCTGCGTGCCGTAGAAGGGGTTTTTTCCCTCAGTCTGCGAGCGGAGGGAGGGTCCTGGCTTGCCCCTTCTTTTGCAGGAGGCAGCGAAGCCGCCTGGGTCTGTGCCTGCGTGGCTGCCTGTCCTGCCGGCGAGCTGACAGCCCCGTAGTCGGGGCGTGTGTCACGAGCCCTGGAGCCCTCTGTCCCCCGGCCTTGACCTGTGAAGCTGCACGGCCTGGTGCTGAGTCTGGTTCCCGTTGCTGCGGGGGAAGGCCGAGCTCTCTGGCTCCCTGGGGGTTGACCCGCCTGTAAGCAGGCTCCGGGTCAGGGAGCCTTTGTGCTCCACAGGCAGCCTACGTGGGGTGACCGCCCCGCTAGCGGGGTGCGGGTCAGGGTGCCCCTGAAGCAGCGGAGAGAAGGAGCCTCCGTGGGCCTTTGGGACCAGGGCCGCCCTGTAAGTCAGGGCCCGGGCAGTGCCCTGGCGTCCCGGGCGCTTTGCAGTCCAGGCAGCGGCTGGAGCCCCCCGTAAGCAGGGCTGTGGTGCCTCTTTGGCCGCTGCTTTGCACGCCCAGCTGCCTTTGCCCAGAGAGCTGGCCTCCCAGCCCCCCTGCAGGCCCGGCTGGCCCTCTGCGGAGCATCGCTGTGGTGAGCCAAGCAGGAGGAGGAGGGTTTGGTGGAGGTGGGGGGGGGGGTGCGGGGCGGCAGGGGTGGGGAAGGGGTGCGGCTGATGCCCAGGGGAGCTCCGTGTGGGGGTCTCGGGGTCTCTGTTTCCTTTGGGCATAGGAGCTGGTGCTTCTTGCGCCTCTAACTGCATCCTGTCCTCCTTCCTTGGCAGCAGCTGGCTCAGAAGAGGAAAGCAGAGTCATCGTGTGGAGCGTCGAGGCCAGAGCCAGCGAGAAGAGGAGCGGCGTTGGGCTGAAGAGGGGGCGCGAGAAAGGCGCTCTGGGCAAAGGCACCTCCCCGTCCCCAGGGCGACGGTCACGTAAGAGCCTGGCGGGCACCTTTGGGGTGCCCTGGCCGGCTTGGCGCTGGGCGACCTCCCTGTAAGCAGGGCTGGGTCTTTGCTGGTGTTGGCTTTTTGCCCTCTTGCTCCTTTGGCTGCCCGGAGAGAGTGGCAACCCTGTAAGGAGGGTGAGAGCCACTGTCTCCGCCCCTGAGGGGGAAAGGGAGCTCGCTGGACCCCGGGCCACCCTGTAAGCAGGGGAAGGCCCTTTGCCCAGCCCTGTCCTCCTGCCCCGCTGGCTTTGTGCCTGCTGGTGGCCTGGCCATTGTGACCCCTGGAGTCAGGGTGTGTCACAGCATTTTAAAAGCCCCTTGGCCAATTAAAAAGCCCCTGGGCATGTTGAGGTCCCTGTGGCTTCCATGCCTTCCCAGAGCCCTTTTCCCAGCCCTGTCCTCCTGCCCCGCTGGCTTTGTGCCTGCTGGTGGCCTGGCCACTGTGACCCCTGGAGTCAGGGTGTGTCACAGCATTTAAAAAGCCCCTTGGCCATTTTAAAAGCGCCTTGGCCAATTAAAGAGCCCCTGGGCATGTTGAGGTCCCCGTGGCTTCCATGCCTTCCCAGAGCCCTTTGCCCAGCCCTGTCCTCCTGCCCCGCTGGCTTTGTGCCTGCTGGTGGCCTGGCCACTGTGACCCCTGGATTCAGGGTGTGTCACAGCAATTAAAAAGCCCCTTGGCCAATTAAAAAGCCCCTGGGCATGTTGAGGTCCCCGTGGCTTCCATGCCTTCCCAGAGCCCTTTGCCCAGCCCTGTCCTCCTGCCCCGCTGGCTTTGTGCCTGCTGGTGGCCTGGCCACTGTGACCCCTGGATTCAGGGTGTGTCACAGTACCTGCCCCTTGGTCACTTGTCATGCCCCTTGGTGTGTTGAGGCCCCTGGGGCCTCCATGCCCCCCGTGGGGCAGGCCTGGGGCTTTCTTCTCCTGCTCGCTGGTAGGGGTGGCTCCTTTGCCATTGGCTGCACAGGCCTGGCTCTCTCTTCTGGGCACTTGTTTGTGTTTGTCCTTGTCTTTGTGGGTGTGAGTGCTGCAGCTTGTCCTTTAGGCCTCATGGCAGAGCAGTGTAGGGTAGCTTAGGCTGCCCAGCAGAGAGAGCCTGCCTGCGTGCCGTAGAAGGGGTTTTTTCCCTCAGTCTGCGAGCGGAGGGAGGGTCCTGGCTTGCCCCTTCTTTTGCAGGAGGCAGCGAAGCCGCCTGGGTCTGTGCCTGCGTGGCTGCCTGTCCTGCCGGCGAGCTGACAGCCCCGTAGTCGGGGCGTGTGTCACGAGCCCTGGAGCCCTCTGTCCCCCGGCCTTGACCTGTGAAGCTGCACGGCCTGTTGCTGAGTCTGGTTCCCGTTGCTGCGGGGGAAGGCCGAGCTCTCTGGCTCCCTGGGGGTTGACCCGCCTGTAAGCAGGCTCCGGGTCAGGGAGCCTTTGTGCTCCACAGGCAGCCTACGTGGGGTGACCGCCCCGCTAGCGGGGTGCGGGTCAGGGTGCCCCTGAAGCAGCGGAGAGAAGGAGCCTCCGTGGGCCTTTGGGACCAGGGCCGCCCTGTAAGTCAGGGCCCGGGCAGTGCCCTGGCGTCCCGGGCGCTTTGCAGTCCAGGCAGCGGCTGGAGCCCCCCGTAAGCAGGGCTGTGGTGCCTCTTTGGCCGCTGCTTTGCACGCCCAGCTGCCTTTGCCCAGAGAGCTGGCCTCCCAGCCCCCCTGCAGGCCCGGCTGGCCCTCTGCGGAGCATCGCTGTGGTGAGCCAAGCAGGAGGAGGAGGGTTTGGTGGAGGTGGGGGGGGGGGTGCGGGGCGGCAGGGGTGGGGAAGGGGTGCGGCTGATGCCCAGGGGAGCTCCGTGTGGGGGTCTCGGGGTCTCTGTTTCCTTTGGGCATAGGAGCTGGTGCTTCTTGCGCCTCTAACTGCATCCTGTCCTCCTTCCTTGGCAGCAGCTGGCTCAGAAGAGGAAAGCAGAGTCATCGTGTGGAGCGTCGAGGCCAGAGCCAGCGAGAAGAGGAGCGGCGTTGGGCTGAAGAGGGGGCGCGAGAAAGGCGCTCTGGGCAAAGGCACCTCCCCGTCCCCAGGGCGACGGTCACGTAAGAGCCTGGCGGGCACCTTTGGGGTGCCCTGGCCGGCTTGGCGCTGGGCGACCTCCCTGTAAGCAGGGCTGGGTCTTTGCTGGTGTTGGCTTTTTGCCCTCTTGCTCCTTTGGCTGCCCGGAGAGAGTGGCAACCCTGTAAGGAGGGTGAGAGCCACTGTCTCCGCCCCTGAGGGGGAAAGGGAGCTCGCTGGACCCCGGGCCACCCTGTAAGCAGGGGAAGGCCCTTTGCCCAGCCCTGTCCTCCTGCCCCGCTGGCTTTGTGCCTGCTGGTGGCCTGGCCATTGTGACCCCTGGAGTCAGGCTGTGTCACAGCATTTTAAAAGCCCCTTGGCCAATTAAAAAGCCCCTGGGCATGTTGAGGTCCCCGTGGCTTCCATGCCTTCCCAGAGCCCTTTGCCCAGCCCCATCCTCCTGCCCCACTGGCTTTGTGCCTGCTGGTGGCCTGGCCACTGTGACCCCTGGATTCAGGGTGTGTCACAGCATCTAAAAAGCCCCTTGGCCATTTTAAAAGCGCCTTGGCCAATTAAAGAGCCCCTGGGCATGTTGAGGTCCCCGTGGCTTCCATGCCTTCCCAGAGCCCCTTGCCCAGCCCTGTCCTCCTGCCCCGCTGGCTTTGTGCCTGCTGGTGGCCTGGCCATTGTGACCCCTGGATTCAGGGTGTGTCACAGCAATTAAAAAGCCCCTTGGCCAATTAAAAAGCCCCTGGGCATGTTGAGGTCCCCGTGGCTTCCATGCCTTCCCAGAGCCCTTTTCCCAGCCCTGTCCTTCCGCCCCGCTGGCTTTGTGCCTGCTGGTGGCCTGGCCACTGTGACCCCTGGATTCAGGGTGTGTCACAGCAATTAAAAAGCCCCTTGGCCATTTTAAAAGCCCCTTGGCCAATTAAAAAGCCCCTGGGCATGTTGAGGTCCCCGTGGCTTCCATGCCTTCCCAGAGCCCTTTGCCCAGCCCTGTCCTCCTGCCCCGCTGGCTTTGTGCCTGCTGGTGGCCTGGCCACTGTGACCCCTGGATTCAGGGTGTGTCACAGTACCTGCCCCTTGGTCACTTGTCATGCCCCTTGGTGTGTTGAGGCCCCTGGGGCCTCCATGCCCCCCGTGGGGCAGGCCTGGGGCTTTCTTCTCCTGCTCGCTGGTAGGGGTGGCTCCTTTGCCATTGGCTGCACAGGCCTGGCTCTCTCTTCTGGGCACTTGTTTGTGTTTGTCCTTGTCTTTGTGGGTGTGAGTGCTGCAGCTTGTCCTTTAGGCCTCATGGCAGAGCAGTGTAGGGTAGCTTAGGCTGCCCAGCAGAGAGAGCCTGCCTGCGTGCCGTAGAAGGGGTTTTTTCCCTCAGTCTGCGAGCGGAGGGAGGGTCCTGGCTTGCCCCTTCTTTTGCAGGAGGCAGCGAAGCCGCCTGGGTCTGTGCCTGCGTGGCTGCCTGTCCTGCCGGCGAGCTGACAGCCCCGTAGTCGGGGCGTGTGTCACGAGCCCTGGAGCCCTCTGTCCCCCGGCCTTGACCTGTGAAGCTGCACGGCCTGGTGCTGAGTCTGGTTCCCGTTGCTGCGGGGGAAGGCCGAGCTCTCTGGCTCCCTGGGGGTTGACCCGCCTGTAAGCAGGCTCCGGGTCAGGGAGCCTTTGTGCTCCACAGGCAGCCTACGTGGGGTGACCGCCCCGCTAGCGGGGTGCGGGTCAGGGTGCCCCTGAAGCAGCGGAGAGAAGGAGCCTCCGTGGGCCTTTGGGACCAGGGCCGCCCTGTAAGTCAGGGCCCGGGCAGTGCCCTGGCGTCCCGGGCGCTTTGCAGTCCAGGCAGCGGCTGGAGCCCCCCGTAAGCAGGGCTGTGGTGCCTCTTTGGCCGCTGCTTTGCACGCCCAGCTGCCTTTGCCCAGAGAGCTGGCCTCCCAGCCCCCCTGCAGGCCCGGCTGGCCCTCTGCGGAGCATCGCTGTGGTGAGCCAAGCAGGAGGAGGAGGGTTTGGTGGAGGTGGGGGGGGGGTGCGGGGCGGCAGGGGTGGGGAAGGGGTGCGGCTGATGCCCAGGGGAGCTCCGTGTGGGGGTCTCGGGGTCTCTGTTTCCTTTGGGCATAGGAGCTGGTGCTTCTTGCGCCTCTAACTGCATCCTGTCCTCCTTCCTTGGCAGCAGCTGGCTCAGAAGAGGAAAGCAGAGTCATCGTGTGGAGCGTCGAGGCCAGAGCCAGCGAGAAGAGGAGCGGCGTTGGGCTGAAGAGGGGGCGCGAGAAAGGCGCTCTGGGCAAAGGCACCTCCCCGTCCCCAGGGCGACGGTCACGTAAGAGCCTGGCGGGCACCTTTGGGGTGCCCTGGCCGGCTTGGCGCTGGGCGACCTCCCTGTAAGCAGGGCTGGGTCTTTGCTGGTGTTGGCTTTTTGCCCTCTTGCTCCTTTGGCTGCCCGGAGAGAGTGGCAACCCTGCAAGGAGGGTGAGAGCCACTGTCTCCGCCCCTGAGGGGGAAAGGGAGCTCGCTGGACCCCGGGCCACCCTGTAAGCAGGGGAAGGCCCTTTGCCCAGCCCTGTCCTCCTGCCCCGCTGGCTTTGTGCCTGCTGGTGGCCTGGCCATTGTGACCCCTGGAGTCAGGGTGTGTCACAGCATTTTAAAAGCCCCTTGGCCAATTAAAAAGCCCCTGGGCATGTTGAGGTCCCTGTGGCTTCCATGCCTTCCCAGAGCCCTTTTCCCAGCCCTGTCCTCCTGCCCCGCTGGCTTTGTGCCTGCTGGTGGCCTGGCCATTGTGACCCCTGGAGTCAGGGTGTTTCACAGCATTTTAAAAGCCCCTTGGCCAATTAAAAAGCCCCTGGGCATGTTGAGGTCTCTGTGGCTTCCATGCCTTCCCAGAGCCCCTTGCCCAGCCCCATCCTCCTGCCCCACTGGCTTTGTGCCTGCTGGTGGCCTGGCCACTGTGACCCCTGGATTCAGGGTGTGTCACAGCATTTAAAAAGCCCCTTGGCCATTTTAAAAGCGCCTTGGCCAATTAAAGAGCCCCTGGGCATGTTGAGGTCCCCGTGGCTTCCATGCCTTCCCAGAGCCCTTTGCCCAGCCCTGTCCTCTTGCCCCGCTGGCTTTGTGCCTGCTGGTGGCCTGGCCATTGTGACCCCTGGATTCAGGGTGTGTCACAGCAATTAAAAAGCCCCTTGGCCAATTAAAAAGCCCCTGGGCATGTTGAGGTCCCCGTGGCTTCCATGCCTTCCCAGAGCCCTTTGCCCAGCCCTGTCCTCCTGCCCCGCTGGCTTTGTGCCTGCTGGTGGCCTGGCCACTGTGACCCCTGGATTCAGGGTGTGTCACAGCAATTAAAAAGCCCCTTGGCCAATTAAAGAGCCCCTGGGCATGTTGAGGTCCCCGTGGCTTCCATGCCTTCCCAGAGCCCTTTTCCCAGCCCTGTCCTCCTGCCCCGCTGGCTTTGTGCCTGCTGGTGGCCTGGCCATTGTGACCCCTGGATTCAGGGTGTGTCACAGCATTTTAAAAGCCCCTTGGCCTTTTTAAAAGCCCATTTGGCCAATTAAAGAGCCCCTGGGCATGTTGAGGTCCCCGTGGCTTCCATGCCTTCCCAGAGCCCTTTGCCCAGCCCTGTCCTCCTGCCCCGCTGGCTTTGTGCCTGCTGGTGGCCTGGCCACTGTGACCCCTGGAGTCAGGGTGTGTCACAGCAATTAAAAAGCCCCTTGGCCATTTTAAAAGCGCCTTGGCCAATTAAAGAGCCCCTGGGCATTTTGAGGTCCCCGTGGCTTCCATGCCTTCCCAGAGCCCCTTGCCCAGCCCCATCCTCCTGCCCCGCTGGCTTTGTGCCTGCTGGTGGCCTGGCCACTGTGACCCCTGGATTCAGGGTGTGTCACAGTACCTGCCCCTTGGTCACTTGTCATGCCCCTTGGTGTGTTGAGGCCCCTGGGGCCTCCATGCCCCCCGTGGGGCAGGCCTGGGGCTTTCTTCTCCTGCTCGCTGGTAGGGGTGGCTCCTTTGCCATTGGCTGCACAGGCCTGGCTCTCTCTTCTGGGCACTTGTTTGTGTTTGTCCTTGTCTTTGTGGGTGTGAGTGCTGCAGCTTGTCCTTTAGGCCTCATGGCAGAGCAGTGTAGGGTAGCTTAGGCTGCCCAGCAGAGAGAGCCTGCCTGCGTGCCGTAGAAGGGGTTTTTTCCCTCAGTCTGCGAGTGGAGGGAGGGTCCTGGCTTGCCCCTTCTTTTGCAGGAGGCAACTAAGCCTCGATTGGACTCTAGCGTTCTTCAAACTTTTGTCCATCCCCTCTAGGAACAGCATGTTTGACTTCCTTTTTTGTCATTCTTTACTCTTGCCTGTTTAATAAAAGCCTTTTTCAAACTTGGTGTTCTAGCAGTTTTTATACTTGTCTTTTCTGTTACATGATTAATCTTGTGCTATACCAGTTTGTTTTTTTAAAAATGTTTACCATCCCTGTTGTCTATTGCTATTCCATGGGTTATGTTTTTGACCTGAGATCTTCCAGCTGTCACTCAAGGTGCCCTGATGTGGTGTATAGGTAGGTAATGTTGCTTTATGCTTGGTGTGGCAGAGCTCTGGGACCACTCTTTCATGTCCAGAGGTGCTCCAGTTCCTGCATCCCTTCTCCCTCACCCCTCTTCCCTGGAAATGGGACTCCCTTGTGTAGCAATCCCACTGTAATAGAGTGTTTACTTGGACAGTGCTACACATTAATCCTTTTCAAAATTAAAGGAGCATGGTCTTGCTGCCCTTGGGCTTATCTATGTGTTTTATTTTCCAATTTTTCTAAGTAATTTTGGAAGCCTCGAGTCACAAAAATAGAGCGGATCAGGGAGCAGTGAAGCCTTGGGGTGTTTGAGGGGCTGCATCCAGGTGCTGGAGCTTTTTGGGGTCTCAAGAGGCTGCTTAATGCCCTGGAAAGCAGGTGAGGGTCTGCCACTGAATGCTACAGCCTCCTTTGAGCTGCTTTCATCACCCGCGAATACCAAGTTGTTTATTTAACACAGAGAGGATGTTGGTAGGTTGTTGGAAGCAATGCACAGCTTAATGAGCCATGTAAATTATTTTCAAAGAATAGGAGAGTCCGCTAATTGTAATGAATTGCTGTTTGGCCAGATCCCAAACCACGCTAGCAATAACTGCTTTCACCAGTGGTCTGGAGCTTCTGCACATGCTCAAGCTCTCCCAGGCCCTGTGGAGAGATTTCTTCCAGTAAATGCTGTTCACTTTTTGCATGAAAGGGTTTTTCCTGCTTTATCTCTAGTAAGGCTGCTTGTTTCTGCCATTTTTCAGCTCTTGGTAGCAGAGAAAAGTGCCTCAGAGCAGTTATGCTTGTCCCAGCATCTGGACGAGTTCAAAGTTCTCCTTGGAATTAGTTTTCTAATTTTCAGGTTATTAACACCCTTGTGCAAATCAGGTTTCTGCTAAATCTCCAGCTCAACCTCTTCAAAAACTGCTTGTTATTGGTAACTTGGTTCCAGAGCCTTGAGTTCTGGCTGGATGCTTGTAACCTAGTGAGATTCCATGACTATGTTCAACCTTTACTCCAGCCCTGTTCTTTTCTAGGTGACTGGGCAATTCCTTCATGGCAATAATCAAGATTATTTTTTTTTTCTTTCCCTTTATTTTTTAACTTTTACCCATGTATTTGGGTTTCTCTTTATGAGAGGTTTTTTGGCTGTGCTGTCTTTGTCAACACTGTCTCTTAGAGACCAGCATTTCAAATCAGAGGGTGGGCCTGGACAAAACAAAACAAAAAAGGCAAGAATTTCTTCAGGTTGTATTTTTCTGTGATAAAAATGGATGCACAGAGTCATCAAGTGACACTTCCTGTACCTGAAGGAGACTTCAGCACTTTTGGGGCTGGGCGCCTTTAGATTTCCGAGGTCTGGCTCAAGCCCCCAGAAACACCAAGTTCTCCAGCCTCCCACACAGGGGCAGTGAGTGAAAAAACTGCTTGGGAAGTGCTTGAAAATCCGTCTCTGCTCCCAAGGATTTATTGTTGTGGACTGAAAGGAACTGAGTGAGTAAGGCCTGCTCCCCTCTGGTGGTGTGGTGGGAGGGATGCGGGATGTTCAGCTGGATGCTGGGAAGGATGATGCAGAGAGCAGGGCTGGCTGGTGCCTCTGGCAGCAGCCACGTTCAGGCTCTGGGCAGGCAGTGCTGTCTCCCCCTAGGTCCCAGTGATCCCGAGTCCGTGTGGCAGGAATGCTGGGGAAGGCAGGGAGCAGGGGGAAGCCCTTCCTCGCTCAGCCCTGGTACACGCTCCCATTGTCCCTGCTAACAATGGGGGAGATGAGAGCGCTGGAGCCGATGACACAAGCTCAAGTGCAGGCAGCAGCTGGCTGTGAATTCCACACTGTGTGTGCTGTGGGACAGCCGCCTGCCCTTCCAGCACTGCACGGGGACAGCCCAGCCTGGGCAGCAAATCTACCTGCTTTTCTTTAACCCACTTCTTTCCAGAGTGAGGAGCTTCCTGGCTGGCTTGGAGCCCTGGGGGACCCTGCAGGCAGCTGCTTCCAGTGGCTCTTCACTGCAACTATCCATGGGACCTGTGTGGTGAGAGTTAACCATCCCAGCCTGACAGCTTCTTCATAAATAAGGAATGCTAATAAACAGTTTCCATTCCTTAAGGCCCAGCAAGTAGGAGGAGAAAACTGAGGGAAGCTATTTCCATGTTCTGTAGCTTGCATTATTCATTTCTCCTGAGATGCAGAGGAGAAAGCCAGGCTGGGGCTGGGGAGCAGCAGCAGTGCTTTGCTCTACACCCCTCTATCTTTCCAGCACCTTCCTAGGAAGCTCCTAGGGGTTTCTGCTTTCCCATACTGGCAAATTTCCCCAAAACCAAGGGGCTGAAGTTGCTCTGGTAATCAGCTGTCTGTCTGGGGCTTCTAATGCTGCACAGCCTGGCATCAGCCCCCATAGGTACTTCCTTTGATTGCCACCTTAAGGGAGGGGCAGGGGGCATGTCACAGGGTAAAGTGTTCAGCAGGTGCAGGAGGAGGCATCTTTTCCTGGTTCAAACTCTCTGGCCGTGTTAACTCCCACATGAAGAGTCCATGGGAGGTAGCACCCCTGCTAAGAGGCTGAAAGCATGGGCCTGGTGGGCCTCTCTGCCTAGGTAAAGGTTACCAAGGAGGAGCCCTGCAGCCCAGCCACCCTGCTGAGGCTGATGTGGCTGCTTGAAGCACAGCAGAGCCCAGGCCAGAGCTGCAGCAGAAGCCCTGCCTGCCCCTGTTTTCTGTGGCTGTGTGCAGGAGGGAGGGGAGCAGAGTCTCCTCCACCCCTGCTCTGTGCAGCAGTGCCACAAAGCCCAGGGGCTTCATATCTGGGCCACGCTACATATAGCATCCATGGGGCCTTGCTGGGCTCCCAGGGGCCAGTCTGTCTCCAATCAAGGGCAAAGCTCCTCTGCAGCCTCCCTTTCTTGTTTCTCCAAGATGGGGTAGGAAGGGTTTGGCTGACAGCAGGAATCCTTTGCAGCTCTCATGCCAGCTGGAGCTCTGGGGCCTGGCCAGCCTGCCAGGGGATGTGTGGGGGCAGGCACAGCTCTGTCAGGCAGGTGAGTGTTTCTATCAGTCAAGCCCAGAGCTGTGATCTTTGCCAGAGCTGCCAGATCAATAACGTGGATTCTCGGATGTCATCCCTCACTCCTCCATTCTGTAACTCCCAGCTCTAATGGCTTTGGAGGGGAATGTCAGGGGTCTCTCCTCTGGAGCATAGTTCTCAGGTCCTGGTAGCTGGGGACCTCATGTCTCCCCTCCCCAACAATTAGCAGGGGCGAGCAAATGTTGCTAGTAGGGACCAGCTGCTCTGTGGGCATCTTGCTGTCATGTTTTGAGCAGGACCCAGAGTGTTCTGCTGGGTGGTGGTCAACGAGCATGGGGGAGACAGAGGGACACTGCTTCCCCTGTTTGGGGGTAGGATGACAGCACGGGAGAGATGTTTTTCCTCTCAGGAAGGAGGTGCACCTCCCATTCTCCTCGAAGAAGGGCATCCCCTGCAGCAGGATGTCCTTGGGGCAAGGCCAGGTTTCAATTGCTGCAGCAGCACCAGACACCCAAGTCATGGTCCCTCTGCTCCCAGCCTGACTCCTGCAGCTACTGGGTACAGTCCTTGAGGTACTAGGAGCAGCGATGCCACTGACACACTCCAGCAGAGCAAGAAGGGTTCTCCACATACCCTGAATGTCTTTCCAGACAGGAGCAGTTTGTGTCCTGCCTCTGCCTGCTTGTCTGTCTGTCTGTCCTGCTGCATCGACCCACACCTGCTGGTATCTGCACTGTCTGTTCAGCTGCCTCCTGTTTGTGTTTGGCTGTCTGATCCTCTGCCTGACACCTGCCACTGCAAATGTTGCCCTCCTCTCCATTTTTGTCTGTCATTATTAGGTTTTGCTCCTCCCCACCCATGTCTTCTCCTTTGGCCACTACCTGGAGGCCTCTGCATTAGGTGCAACTCAGGGACTGCTTTTCTCTGGTTTGTGGAAGGCAGCCAGACTGAACTCTGCAGTGGAGGAACTATCCAGGCTGGAGAACCTCTGCAAGGAGCCTTCTGCAAATACCTAGGCAGGCTGCTCACTGCCAGCACTGCCTAGAAACTGCACAATCACTCCTGCCTCCACAGCACCACTGGCCCAGATTTTAAAGGGAGCTGGAATCTCTTGCAATGGGACTTGGGCAACAGCACACCTCCAAAAGCCAATCCCTCCAGCTGGAATTCCCTGGTTGCCTATACTTGCGTAGCTGGGGGTGAGGGTGGGGATGGGGAGGAGGGACAGCTTAAGGAGATGTGGGACTGGATGTCACAGGAACCCATGTGTCTGCACACGTGTGTGTGCTCATGGGTACGTGTGCTCCTCCATCCCAGCTGGGCTTGGATGCAGACCCCGTGCTTGTGTTTTTTGCACCCTGACAACAGCCTAGGTCCCTTCCACACCCCCCTGCCACAGCAGAGAGGGTCAGGTCTTTGCCCCTTCATGGCTGCAAACACCCTGGGCATCACAGCCCCCCTGGGTGTCCGGCCCTGTTGGAGGCAGCACACCCAGAGCCCATGCTGTGAGCAAAGAGCCAGAGCTAAGATTCTGTAGGATTAGCAAAACTCTGCTGCACAGCCAGCTTGCAAAACCTCAGCACTCGAATGTCACCTGGGATCAGGTTCTGCTGGAGCAGAATCTGACTTTTCATATCAACTTTCACCGTGCCAGCCCTTTTTGCAGAGCCCAGCCAAGGGGTGTGGGAGGAGGGGACCAAGCCCTTGTTTGTGTCCTCACTGCCACCAGTCCTGGGCTTCAAGCTTAAGGCCCATGGCCAATGGTATTGCAGACAGAGCTGCCATTCCTGCTGCCATTTCCCACCAGGAGGAGACCTGTGTTGCTTGGGCCTTTGGTGACATGGGGCAGGCTGGCCTCGTTGGGCACCTGAGCATTACAAATTTCAGGAGGGAGAATACCTACCTCCTCCGTCCCTCCTCAGCAAAGCCCAAGCCAAGCTGCTCTTCCCACTTCTGATGAACCCACCTTTCTGAGCAAAACAACTCCTACTTGGTGGGGGAAGCGTAGGGGGTTGGCAGCACTTCTGCACAGTCTGATGTTCTCATGGGAACAGGGATTTGCCCCGTCCCTGGAAGTGTCCAAGGGCAGGTTGGATGGGGCTCTGAGCAACCTGGGTTGGTGGGAGGTGACCCTGCCCATGCAGGGGGATTTGGAACTAGATGATCTTTCAGGTCCCTTCCAACCCAAACCCTTCTATGATTCTATCATCTCTTGCCCTTTCCCGTTTGCAGAAAGAGGGGAAAAGGACCAGAGTGGAAAGGGGGCCAAACAGGACCCTCCACACCACGTGAGTCAGGCTAGGTACCCCCTTTGCCCCCCACCCACGGGGCTGCTTTCCTCCCCGGGTCCCCACACGCCGCCCCCGCTCCGGGCTTGGACCGAGCCCCCCGGAGGGGCCTTGACGACGACATCCTGGGGCGGGGGCAGCCCCGCAGAGGCAGGTCCCCCGTTTCCCCCCCGCCCCACGCCGCAGGGCCGGGGGCCGACCCTCCGTGACGCCGCCCGGCACTGATTTGCTGGGGCCGCCCGCCCGTCCCTTCCCAAACTGCGGGAGCTCCGCACCGCCCACAGCCCCGCCGGGCAGCACCGGACAGCGCCGACAGCCCCGCGGCGGCAGCGGGCAGCACCGGACAGCGCCGGGAAGGTACGTACCGACCTGTCGGGAACCCCCGCTACGGGCAACCTCCCTCCCCGGGCAACCCCGGGCTCCTGGCAGACCCCCCGCCTCACCAGTCCCCCGACCCGGTAGCCCCTCCGAGGGCAGCCCCGCTCTGCGCTGCCCCGCTCCCGCAGCCCCTGCTCCCACAGCCCCCACTCCCGCAGCCCCCACTCCCGCAGCCCCCACTCCCGCAGCTCCCACTCCCGCTGCCCCCATCCAGCAGCCCCCATCCAGCAGCCCCCACTCCCGCAGCCCCCACTCCCTCAGCTCCCACTCCCGCAGCCCCCACTCCCGCAGCTCCCACTCCCGCAGCTCCCATCCCGCAGCCCCCACTCCCGCAGCCCCCACTCCCGCAGCCCCCACTCCCGCAGCCCCCACTCCCACAGCCCCCACTCCCTCAGCTCCAGCTCCCGCAGCCCCCACTCCCACAGCCCCCACTCCCGCAGCCCCCACTCCCGCAGCTCCCACTCCCGCAGCCCCCGCTCTCGCAGCCCCCATCCAGCAGCCCCCTCCTCCATAGCCCCCCGCCCCGGCAGCGCCTCTGCGGGCAGCCCCTCTCCGCTCTGTCCCGCTCCCCGCTGCGGGCTCTTCCGACCGGGCGGCCCCGGGGTTTGGCGGCGAGACCCCACAGGCTGCTCCCCCCGCCCCTAGAGAAGGGGCATGGGGGGCTGGGAGGGGGGCAGATCGCTGGGGGCCGCCGACGGGAGAGCGCGGGGAGGAGGGTCCGCAGCCCCCGGGTGGGGCGGGGGAGCCTTTTGCCCCTGGAGGGTCGGGAGGATGCTCTGCCCGCCCCCGGCCGCGGAGGAGAGGCTGCTTCTGGGGGGTTGCGGTCACCGAGAGAGATGTTCCCGTATTTTTTTTTTTGTCGTTGATCCCGGTTTCTTCCTCCCTACACCCCCCTCCCCCGCCCCCCTCCACTTCCCCGAGGATCGGGACTGCGGCATTCCTCCCCGGGCACGCCTGTGCGCGGGCACGCCTGTGCGCGCGCACGCTGCTGCCAGCCTCGCCCTGTGCCTCCGCTCCCTGCAAGGGGGGCAGCGGGACCCCCGACCCCTCCTGCCCCTCGCAGGGCCCGGGCAGAGGTGCTGCCAGCCTGGCTCTTCCCTGCACACCCGCAGGAACCCCCCGCCCCCGTTCTGCTGGCAGGCACCCCCGAGCACAGGCAGGCTCCTGTCCTGGGGCTCTGGTTTTCCCTCAGCCCATCAGTCTGGCTCTCTGCTCCCCTGCTGCCAGCCCACCTCCACCACCCCCACTGCCTGTTGGTCACGCTGGTGGGCACAGAGGGACCGCCTGAGCTGGTGGCAGAGACCACACCGGAAAGCTCTGCTCTGCAAGGGCTGGAGCTGCTCTGATGATATCATCTCTTTGAGTTCTGTCCCTACACAAAGCCCCCGGGATCATGCAGGAGCAAAAGTTACCTGGTTATGTCTGCTCCTGACACCACTCTCAGGAGGAAAACAGGAGTATAAGGGATCCAAGGACTTATGAAACCATATCTGAATGCATATATATGGAAACCCCCCTTTCTGGGAGCTTTTTTTGCACTGTTTTTTTTGGAGGAAACCCTGGCTATTACCTAGATAATGTCCCAGGACATTCAAAAAGGAGTGAGTTGAAGCTAAGAAATGACCAAGAAAGGAACAGGGTCCAGTTTCTAAGAACCCAGAGGAGATTCAGGTCATCTGCTCCATCATGCCTTTGCATTTGCAGCCTCTTGGTTCTGAAGACCAAACAGAAGGGAATTAATTCTTCCTCCTGTGTTCAGGGCCAGTGTTCAGGGTTGTGGACACAATAATCTTTTACAGCTTCAGAGTGAGCAAACGATTTTGGTATTTCCTCCTAGAATACTATATTAAAAAACCCAAAAAAATGCAAAGAAGAAAAAAACAGCTGGCTGTGCTGCAGGCAGTTCCCATCTTTTCCCTGGATGCTTTGCCATGCTCAAAGGCAGCAAACTGGGGGTCTGCTGTCCTCTCTGTCAGCCTGAAGTCCCACAGGGGTGGTAATTCACTCCCCCTCTTGGACCTGGCCCCGCATCTCCAGTCTGCAGGAGGGACTGCAGGGTGTTTGATGTGTCCTTCAGCCCTGGAGTCTGCTCTGCTGCTCCCCCCCTCCTCCCTCCATTCCGCATGTCTGCAGCTGGATTCCCCATGCGGTTGCTTGGCTGGGCTGCAAACCTTTAATTGATTTCTCTCGGCTGTCTCAGACTGTCAGCAGCTCTGGGGTTTGGTTGGCACATCCCTGGGTCCTCTATCCACCCAGACCAGGAGGCAGCCTGAAGGGAGAGGGACACAGGGACCCTGAGGGTAGACTTTGCCACCCCAAAACCCTTCCACCTGGCGGCTGAGCAGGCTCAGCTCCTGGAGAAGGAGTCTTGGCTCCCTGTCCAGCTGCTGTGTCCCTCCTTCTTGCTGCTCTTGGCCCCTTTCCCTCACTGCATCACAATGAGTCATCTTTGCTGAGCTCACCCGCTGGAGCTGCAGGGGGGCTGGCAGCCTGGGCACCCACCGGTGCCAAGGGAGGGTCCCTCACCTGGCAGCACATCCCGTGAGCTGCAGCCCTCTGGACATGATGAGCAGGAAGCGGGGGTGATTTTTCCTGCCTGTCCCTTGACTGGGCACCCAGCCTGGGCATGGGACAGGAGGGGAAGGCAGCACATGCAGGCCTCACTGCAGGCAGCTGCAGGTCTGTGCCAGGCTCATTTTATGTCTGCTGAGGGGAATCCAGACAGGGAAAAGGGATCCATGGCTGGCATTGCCTGGGGATACAGAAAGGTGACACTGGCTGGACACACAGTGCCTGATTCCCTGGCTCACTTCCTGTGCAGTGGTTCAGACATCATGATGAGGAGCAGGCAGAGGAGAAGAGGCAGCCTGCCCACCTGTGTGCCTGTGTCTGCACCACCACAGCTGAGTGCCAGGGCTCTGCTCTGACTGACCACCTCTCTTTCTCCCTGCCCAGGCTCCCCTCTCAGTGACAGTCACAGCTGGACACCTCAGCATAGAGATGAACCCCACTGTGGGCATCGCTGTCATCCTGACAGGTACAGCCAGCAGATGCACATCCCCTCCCTCCCCTCCCAGCCCAGAGCAGCCAGGCAAGGGCCAGGAGGCTGCATGGACCTCCTCAGTGCTCCCTGTTCCCTGTCCAACCCCTGCTTGCCTCTCCCAGTCCTCCAGGCTGCCCACTGCCAGATGATCAAGGACCTGAGTGCCTGCTTGCTGGGCCAGAGCCTGCGGGTGGACTGCCGTTATGACAACAAAACCAGCAACCCCCTGACCTACGAGTTCAGCATCACCAAGGACAACAGGAAGCACGTCATCTACAGCACCATCAGCGTCTCCGAGAACGCCTACCGGCACCGAGCCAACAGCACCATGCACAAGAACCTGGTGTGCCTCTACCTGCAGGGCTTCACCACCAGTGATGAGGGTGTCTACACCTGCGAGCTGAAGGCCACCAACGACTACACCGGCAACCAGATAAAGAACATCACTGTCATCAAAGGTGAGATGGGTGGTGGTGCTTGGTCTCAATCCTTCCTTCCCTTTGGTAGGGGCAGCAGAGGAAAACACAACCCCTTGGTGGTGTCCCCAAACCCTCCTTGAGCCCCGTCAAGGTTTCCCAACCCTTACCTGCCCTTTCCTACTGCAAGCAGAGCAGTCAGCCCCACAGGTGCCCTCACTCTGCCCCATCACCCCTGCCTCTCTTGGTCCCCACTTTGGGTGCATTTCCCAGGTGTCCCCCCATAGGTGATGCTTCATAGTCAGTCCCAGCAGAGAGGTCAAGCCTGTTGGTGAAGGACTGAAGAAGTATGTGGTCCAGAATGGAAGCAGAGTGGGGATTTTCCACACTTGGGTCCTACAGGAGCAGCCCTCCAGTGGCAGAGCCCATTGTCTTACCTGGTGTCACCTTAGTGAGGCACGGGCAAGGTTCTCTTTCCCAGGATCCCTGTGCCCACGAAGCTTTGCCACAACATGGGGACAAGGTGGGAGGGGAAAGAGTCAAGGGGCCAGGATGGGTTTTGCTGCACTTCTGGGGCAGAGAAAAGGCAAGAAGCTGAGTCCCTGTACCCTTCACAACACCTGACCCCTCCTCCCGAGGGATTACATTGCTGCTCTTCCCTCCCTCCCCATTCCCTGTCCCCACAGACAAACTGGAGAAATGCGCCGGCTTCAGCCTCTTGATCCAGAACACCTCGTGGCTCCTGCTGCTCCTCCTTTCCCTGCCTCTCCTGCAAGCCGTGGACTTCGTGTCCCTGTGAAGAGCAAAGCACACACGCACACACACACGCGCGCACACACACACACGCACGCACACACCGAGTACCCCAGCGAACCCGCCTCCCCCGCCGGAACGCAGCCCTTGGAAAGAGAAGCTGATCCATTTGGAAGAAGTGAAACCTCTCTGTGTTATCTCTATATAGCCGTATATCTAACGCTAACCGCCCCTCCCCAGCCCAGACCCACCCCCTCACGCACCCCAGCCCCGCTCCAAGCACGGGGGCGCCGCTGGGCAGCACCGCTCCCCCCACCGCACCTCCCCGCTCGCCAGGCTGGCTGGTTTGCTCATACTGGGAGCACTGGAGCCTCACCACACCTCCCCTCCTCCCTCCCTCCCTTGCCCACTTCTCCCATCCCTTTAATTTTGGGGGGTTTGCCTGTTCTCGAGTGGGGAAGACAGCTGGATTGGCAGGTAAGAGAGGGAGGTGGTGTGAGAGCGTGGGGAGGGGTCTCCTTGCTGGGTGCTGTGCCCGCAGCCCCTGGAGGAGACGCGGCTGCCAGAGTCCCCAGCCCGCCCTGCTGGCCAGCCAGATGACTTACTGATTTCTCAGTCTGCTCCTCTTGCCCTGAGTCACCCCGAGCTGCCACACTCAGGAGCACGGGCTCAGGGCAAGTAGGGAAGAAAGGCAGCAGGGGTGGTGTGGGATGATGCTGGACCCGGCCAGGTTGGGAGGAGAGAGTGGAGCAGGTCTAGGAGACACCTGTCAAATGTCCCTGCCTCCTTCAGGCTCTTTTGCAGCCCCAGGACAGGGAGCTCCTTGCAGAGGTGCTTTGGCAATGAGTTTTTTCCTAATCTCTTTGGTTTGTTGTTTGTTTTTTTTATTTTACAGCTGAGCTGGAAGTGGGGCCTCCTCCAGACACTGTCTGGGTACCTTTGGGTTGCCTGAGCCAGAGACACCACTTGCTGTCCCCAGGGACCAGCCCTTAGCTGTGACGAGAGAATTGCTGCCAGCACCCGCTGGCAGTGCAGGCAGAGCCTCTCTGAGCTGACCACAGCCCTGCCTTCACCCCTGCTCCCCTCCTTCAGGACCCCGGAGCTGGATCCAGGCAGGCTGGGAGGGAGGGAGCTTCCCAGTGGGAGTGTGATCCCAAGGTCTCTGCAGGGATCTGTTGAGGAAACATCTGGGAGCCTTGATCCTTCCTCATGGCACACATCCCCCTGCCTGGCCCTGGCTGGGCTCAGCAGCCTTCCCTCAGGGCAGTCTTCCATCAGTCCCACCATGGTGCTGGGAGAAGCCCGTGTGCCCCCTCCTTTCTCCCTCCTCATTTCCCCATCCCCACTTAAGAGCAGAAGAGGATCTAAGTGCAGCCCAGCCCTTGGTCTCTGCCTCAGTAAGTCCAGGACCTCCCCAGGGTTCAACAAGAGCTGGGAGAGGGATGCTGAGCACAGCCCCACACCCACCACCCCTGGCCTTGCCTGATACCCCACAGAACCCCAGGGGAGAGCAGGAGAAGATGCAGGCAGGAGCATCCACACCCACGAGGTGAACCCCAACCATTCTGAGCACCCTCTGCAGCCTGGGCTGTACCCAGGGGCTGAGAGCCCCTCACAGCAGCTGCTCCCCTCTCCTTGCCCTCCTTCTCCAGGCACCACCAGCTGCCTCCTGCTCCCGTGCCCCTTCCCTGCCTGCTTGCTTGCTGTCTAGTGCTGCTGAGCCCGCATCTAAGCTGAGGTCTGGCTGCTCCCTGGGCTTGCTGGTGAGCACTGGGGCAGGTGCAGAGCCCAGCAGGCAGAGCACAGATACGTCTCCAAGTCTCATTTATTTTTGTTTTATTCTATTTTGGGGGGGGGTGAACATTTGTAGTTGTTTCCACAGCTTGTCGTATAAACCCAGATTCTGTTAAGGGGGACAAAAGGAAAACAACAAAAAAAAGGGAAAAAAGCAAAAAAAAAAAAAGCAACAACAACGACGAAAAAAGGCAACGACAACAACAAAACTCTATCCTCCAGGAGTGTTCCTCTGTCTGCACAATAAAACCCTAGGTTGTGTGTTGGAGCCATGGCCACCCGTGTGTGCGGCGGTGGGGTTGGGGGGCCGTGGTGGGGGTGGGCTGCAGTGAGGGGGGGGTGGGCAGGAACAGCCCCCTGGCTGTGGGGGTCACACTTCCCAGGCAGCCCCTGCTGTGCCTTCCCAAGGTCTCCAGCAGCTCCAAGCCCTGTGGAGTGAATCAGGCAGGGGCCAGACTTGCCTTTTGCCCAGGGAGGGTGACCCCCGCTCCTGGAGCACAGACCCCTGCACCCAGGCCCTTTGTTCCCATCCCCACTGCTCCCCAAAGCCCCCCCACTCTCTTTGCCCCATTGTGAGCTCAGGGCCAGAGCTGCTGCCCACCATGTCAACAGGGGGGCAAAGCAAGGTAGGTACCAGCAGGCATCCTGAGGCTGGTCCTGGCCCAGCTACCCTCCAGGGAGGGAATCGCTGGGGTGGGAACAGGGCTGGGTGTGTTTCTGCCCCTGTGGCTGCCAGGAGCCCCCACATCCTCTGGAGCAGCTGGAGCAGCTCCCTGCCCAGGGCCAGGATGGCACCCTGGGCGCTGGAGACCACAGGGCACACCCTCAGGTTTGGGAGCAGGACTTGCCACCATCCCCTGACACCCTTGGTCACTCTCCCAGAGTGACACCCAGATGCGTCCCTTGCCTGGCCCTCCCTGTTTAAGGGCTGGAGCCAGGTAGGAGGGAGGAAAATGCCACTATAATTGCAACCCTCCTAATTACCCTTGGCAGGTGCTCGCTGAGTCACAGCCACCCAGGTGCCAGCGTCTCACCAGCCACGCCATGCTGGGCGGGTCAGGGTGGGTGCCCTGGTGTCCCCAAGGAGTCATGAGGGGTGGGTGGTCCTGTTCCTCCACCACCAGGCTGGCTGCCCCATGCCCACCTTTGCTGCAGGCTTAGGAAGCCCTAAGGCTTGTCCCACGGGGGGAAAAATACCCAGACCATCTCCTCCCCTTAGTGTTCTGCTGCAGACCTCACTGGCAGCCATGGGAACCCCCTCTTTCTGCCTCCCTGGCCCCCACACTGAGCTGTGTCCCACCCTGCTCCCTCTCTCAATCCCTCCATTTATTGCTTCCCTTCTGGACCTCCATCTCCCTCCCAAATCTCTCCCTTCCCCACACTTACCCTCGGTTATCCTTCTTCATTCCCACACCCTCCCCTTCCTCCGCAGCCTCCTCTTCCAGCACCCCCTTGCCACGGGCCACCAGCCCCCTTGGGTTCACGTCCCCTTTAAGCCTCCCTGAAGCTGGAATGCGAGAGGAGCATTTCGGCGCCCCGTGAGGTCAGATAAAGACACTATATTTATCCAGCCCGTAACCTGAGCCCTGAATTTCTGCCGTGGTGTTTTTCAGTGGCCCCACAACCCTCCAGCTCAGCCCCCTCCGGACATTGTGTCCATTCCCTGCAGGGTGGAGGAGCTGAGCCTGGAGGAGTTGGCCTGTCCCCTCAAAGGTCTGGGTGCTGCCGGCCCCTCCACATCATCCCCTCTCCTCCAGCCCCAAAGGGAGTGCTCTGAGGAGGCAGGATTGGCTCAGACCCACGGGCATCAACCCCAGGGCCAGCTGCTTGTCCCCTGCCATGCCAGCCTCCTGCCCCTGACCGGCCACCCGACCCACACACAGGTGAGTGGAGGGGGTGCCGTGGGGACACCGGCCCCGGGGAGGGGGCTGCAGCATCAGAGACTCAGAGGTGGCAGCAAAACTTCCACCCCTCGTCCTTCAGCTGGGTGAAACCACAGGGGTTGCAGGCTCAGAGTTCATTTGGCAGCTCCTCTCCACCAAGCCACGCTCCCTGGCACTCCCCTTGTCCCCCAGCCTGGGCAGAGCTGCCTGCTCAGGTGCTTCCCTGGGGTCCCTTCTTTTTTTCCACCCGCAGACCTCAAAGCAAGAACAAGCCCCAGGTGTTACGTCAAGGTTCCCTGTGGGTTTTGGGGTTTTACTGCTTGGGGGGTGGCCCAGGAGCAGTGAGGAGCAGGTTCTGCTGCCAGGTGGGGATGTGTCAGCAGCACAGAGTGAGTCCAGGGTGATGACTCCCTGGCCAGCACACGTGGCTTGGAGTTTGGAGGGTTCTCAGGCAGCAGTGGCTGGTAGGGGAAGGGCCCTGGCCAGGCTGGGCCCTGGTTGCATGACCTTGGGCAGGTCCTGTCCCTCTGGGGGGTGCGAGTGGGTGGGGGGCAGTGCTGGAGCCAGGGTGGCTTCTCCCCGGGTGCTGGAGCAGGGCTGGGAGAAGAGCTGCTTGCAGCACCCCAGGGCACTGGGGTCTCTATCTGCTGGTGCAGGACACCCCTTGGTGACTGGGGCTCCTTGCAGGGAGGAAAGGCTTGGCAGCATTCCCCTCCAGGGCTGTCAGGGACACTTTTCCTAGAGGGAAATGCAGGTGCACAGAAGGATCTCTTGCCTCTGCCCCCTTGGGAAATGGGCAGCAGGGTGTCCCACCCTTCCAGCACTGCCAGGTGGGCACAGAGCCCCTCCACCCCAAACCACTGGCAGGCTGGAGCAGGCAAGGTGCTTCCCACAGGGTTCACCCTCTGGCTCTGCTGTTGTGGGCTGGAAGCTCCGATGTCACCTCCAGGCTGGGACATTGTGTCTCAGAGGACACAGCTCCAAGCCTGCGTAAGCAAGAAGCAGCTGTGCTGTAACACCTTGGATGGAGCCAGAGCTGTGTAAGCTGAGCCTGCCCTGGGGCTCCATGGCCACCGAGGTGACAGCTGCCACCGGGCCACAGGCAGGAGGGTTCCAGCAGAGGTCAGAGAAGGAGCAGGGTCTCTGCTCCCTCTGCCTCCAGGGAGAAGGGTTTGCCTCCCAGCTTTGGGCTGAGCTTCCCATAGGGAAGGCTGCCAGAGCTGGTGGCCAGGGCAGGATGCCCCAGCAGCCCAAGAAAGCCCCATGGTGGCCCAGGTGCTGGTCCCTGGCCCTGGTTGCTGGCCGGCCACGTGCTGAAAGACCGGACATACCCGTGCCTCAGCTTCCCCTGACACCCCGGGAGGATGATGAAGGTGCAGGAGGCTTGAGTCAGCCCCGGCAGCCCCAAGGGCTTGGCCAGGCGGCAGGAAAGCTCAGCACTGTGGCAGGCAGGGAGGGGCCAGGCAGGTCAGGAAGCCAGGGGAGGAACCGGGGTTTTCTCACACCCCCTCAGCTCCTCCGGCTCCTGGCACGCTCCGCTCTCCCGCAGCCCTGGGGTCTGCTCTGGTGTGACATGAGGACTCAGCAGCCCTGGCAGCCCTAGCAGATGTGGCAGCCCTCCATGGTAAGACCTCTCCTCCCACAGGGCCAATGGGTTTGCTGCTGTGTCTGGGGCAGGTTCCCCATCCCGGACCTCACATCCCTCCATCGGCTCCCCCGCACCCCCAGGGCACATGGTGCCTTGTGGAGACCTGTCCTGCTGCCAGGAAGCACCGGCTGCCCTCCCATCCCGAGCCAGAGGCTCTCCTGGGGCAGGTGCACCCTGTGCACACCCAGGGGAGCTGCTGCTGGAGCCAGAGGTGGCACGGCACAGCTGGGAGGGCACAGGCACCACTGGCAGCAAGTGGTGGCACAGGGTGCCATCCAAAGGACAGGCTGGTGGCATGAGGCTGTCCCAGTACTGTGCTGCCTGTCCTGAGCCCAGGCAAAGGGAACAGGGAGCTGGGGCAGCCGTGAGTGGGTCCCACGCCAGGCTGCTTCATGTAGCTACCAGGCATGGGCTCCCTAGGGCTCTCAGTCTGGTGCCCATGGGGGATGCCAGTCCCTTGGCCAGGGTCCCACATCCCTCTGAGTGAAATTCCCCACTGTGCATCTGGAATCCTGGCAGTCAGAACCACTCCTGTGCCCTCCTGGTGCCAGCAAGAGTGGCCACAGCCTGGCCAGGAAGAGCTGGGTGTTTTGTGGAGTGCTCGCCTGGGAGCAGATTATTCACCCTTCAGCCTCTGTTCCCAAACAGGTCTGTGCACTCCTCCTTGCTCTTGCTTGTAAATAGTTTCCCCTCCTCTGTGGGATGATTGTTCCCCGGGGAATAACCACAGCACCCGGGATGCAGCCAGATGGCTGGAAAGCCAGGCTGCCAGCCAGGAGGCCACGTTGGCTGGATGATGCTGCTCCCAGCAGGAGCTGCTGCCCCTAAAAACATTCCCGGGGCACTTCCACACCAGGATGAGGTGGGCAGGGGTGGCTGGGGAAGCTGACACCACAGCCACCTCACCCCTTAGTCCCGGGGTCTGTGGGGCCAAGGGGCTGGTCCCTGTGCTGCAGGGCTCCCTTCGGCCACTCTGGTTTCACAGGGATCATTTTCCTCCTGTGGAAAACGCAGGAGACACACAGGGTGGCTGTGGCAGGGAGGCTGAGGGAGGGGGACTGGCATTCCCGGGGACTCCTGGGCTCTGATCAGGACTTTGAGACCCCTCCAGGGTCAGGCAGGGAAGGATGCTGTAGTGGATCCTCCCTCCGGGAATCCAGCACCCTTCCCCAGGCCTGGCTGTGCCAGGGCCGGGCCAGGCACGGTCTCCCTCACCTCCCAGCTTGGAGCAGGGCCAGAGCCCGCCCAGGCTGGGCTGGGAAAGGCCTCTGAATCAGGGTCATCTCCCGGGTGACTGGCGACTCGGAGCCACATGAGACGCTGTCCTGCCAGGGAAGGGACACCAGGCACCCAGGGAGCTGAGCTCCAGCAACGCCAGGACAGAGGAGCCCGGCTGGGGGTCCTGCCCACCCCCCCGTGCCAGCAGCAGCCCCGGGACAGGTAGGGAACCAGACATCAGCCCTTCAGCCTGGCTGCCCAGAGCAAAATTCCCTCTGGCTCCAGACAGCCCACAGCCCCCCCACAGCCTCCCAGGGCCTCTGGGTGGTTGTGGCTGCACTGAGGGCTTCACCCACTGCCTGGTGCTGTGCTCCAAAGTGGGGAGCAGGGATGGATGGCAGGGACTCCTGCACTGACTTCCTGAGCTTGCCTCAGTTTCCCTCTCAGCCAAGCACAATGTGTGTTAGCAGTGAGCTGGAAATGCCAGCACCCTGCCAAGCCCTGATGCTTCATCTGGATAACCAGAGGAAGGTGTTGGGCTGGCTGGATCAGTCCATCCCCCCTGCCTATCTCAGCAGAGTTGGGCCTAAGCATCATGAGTATGATTAGGCAACTGCCTCCTATCTGGAGGAGGCACTGGGGACACCTCTCCAGCCTCAAGAGTGGGGCAGTCATAGAATCATAGAATCATAGAATCGTAGAATCGTAGAATCGTAGAATCATAGAATGGTGGAGGTTGGAAGAGACCTCAAAGATCATCAGGTTCCAACCTCCCTGCTATGGGCACTGGACCAGGCTGCACAAAGTCACAGGATGCTGTGGCAGGGCTGGAACAGAGGTGACTGCTGCAGTCCTTGGCTCTGGTGACTCTGGGTGCTGGGATGCTGGGTGCCTCTGGTTGTGCTCCAAGGCTCCCTTCTGTGTGCCTGAAGGCACACAGGTGGCAGTGCCAGCTGGCTCCTGCTCTCCAGGAGGGCTGGCAGGTGGCAGGAACCATGACCACACTGCACCCCACAGCTACCTTTCCACCCTTCATTCCCTGCCTTCCCTTCTGCCTGCTCTTCCCTGGATCTCGGGGCAAGGAAGGAGCCAGTGAGCTACTGGGTGGGTGCTGCTGGTGGGTGCCCCATTGTGCTGACTGTGGCCTGTGGAAGCTGACCCCTGGGCTCTGTCCTTGCAGTCGATGCCTCCAGGAGAGCTTAGTGAGCCCCAGCCTCCAGCATGTCCCAGCTCTCCTCCACCCTGAAGAGGTACGTTGACTCCTCCCGCTATGCCGAGACCACCTACAGCAAGGTGCCCAGCGGCTACAGCTCCTACACCTCCTATGGATCCACCTATGCAGACAGCAGCAAAATTGGCTTCAAATCCAGCTACCTGGCCTCTCCCCGCTACCACCACACTGGGCTGTCCCCAACCAGTGGCTATGACAGCAGCCGGGTGCCCCTGTACCCCGACTCCAGCATCCACCTGAGCCCCACCTACCTCCGTCCCCAGCCCCGGCCAGCCGGCGCTGGGCTGAGTGGGGGTGGGTGCTACACCTTTCCAGGGTCCCCCAGCAGCCCCACGGGCTACCTGCCCACCACATTACCTCTCAGCCGTCACAAATCCATCAGCCACTCGGACCTGGCCCGGGAGTTTTCGGGGCTGCACACCTCAGACACTGCCTACCCACCCAGCCGGGGCCGCCAGGAACTGGGTGCCCTGCAGGGGCTCTATCAGGCTGCTGCTCACTCCGACTATGTCCGTGGATACCTGGAGAGCTACGGGAGGAAAAACAGCCAAGGCAGCCACCCCACTGTCCCCCTCAGCCCTGGACAGGCCGCCCATGGCTCTGCCCTGCCACCCTCGGGGACCCGCTGTGCCAGCCAGCCCTGCGAGAGGAATGATGGACACTGTGACGTGCCCACCCGGGACCCCCTGGTAGGTGGTGCCTGCTGGGGGTGGGGGACAAAGCCAGGCTGTGCTGGGGTATCTGGGCTGTGCTCACTTCTGCTGAGCTCAGGACATCTTGTGAGCTCTCCCTGGGGATCTCGGTGCCCCGTGCCTGGGTTTCTGCATCTGTGCCATGCAGGGCTGGTGCTGACTCCTCAGGCTGCCCTTGCTGGCACAGCAATCCTGGGCCAGAGCTGCTGAGACAGCCGTGAGCAGGCAGGCAGGTGTCCTCTGCAGGGCTGTGCTCCTCACTGCCTGCACCCCTGGGAGCACACACAGCTCACAGGGCTCCCCACTGGCACCCTGGGGCTCTGTGCTCCTCACTGCCTGCACCCCTGGGAGCACACACAGCTCACAGGGCTCCCCACGGGTGCCCTGAGGCTGAGGGTGCCCGTGTGCTGGCAGGAGGATGTTGCTTCACCTTCCTGCACCTGTGTGTGACAGTGAGTGATGGCACCTGCCCAGGTGCACACGTGTCTGTGCGTGGTCACATCTGTGCGCCGTGCCAGCACCTTGTCCCCTTGCAGCTGGCTGTGCCCACAGCCCCTGCCCTCTGCTCCCTCCCAGCACAACGCGGGGCTTCTCTAGAGGGTTTCTTGCTGCCTTGTCCCCAGGAGACACCCAGCTGGGAACGTGGGTTTGGCTGGTGCTGGCTGTGGCAGCAGGGCAGGTTTATCACCCATGCCATGACGCCTGATCCCTGGCACAGTCTGCTGCTGCCATCTGGGGGGGTCTGTGCCCCAGCCCCCAGCCCTGGGCCGTGGCAGCCAGGGAAGTGGCAGTTTCTCCAGGGCAGTGGCTGCTCCCTACAGCATCACCTGTGGGAGCAGGTACCTGTGCCCCAGGTGGCAATGGGTGCTGTGCCATCCCCAGAGCCTCAGCCCGGGCTGGGAACAGGCACCAGGCACACAGCCCTGCTCGGACGCACAGGGGAGCAGCCTGGTAATTTTCCACTCAGATTTCCTTCCAAGATCTGGTCAGGCTCTGCCCGTGTTGTCTCCCGCTCTCTTTCCAGCCTTCATTCACCCATGGTAGAAGCTTCTCTGCCCTAGTCCAGGGTCTGACCCGTCCGTTGCTTCCCTGTGGCTATGTCCCACTGCCAAACTGGGAGGTTAAGAGCTGGGGGGGGTTCTTTTCTGAGGGAGAGGGAGGGGAGAGGAAGCTCTTTACCTTTCCAGTCAGTGCCCTCACATCACTCCCTGTGCCCAAGGCCTGGGAAAAGGGCACAGCTTGGAGGTCTGGCCCATGCCCCTGGTCTGGGGTGGCACAGCCAGAACATTTGGTATGGAGGGGATGCAGCCACTCCTGCCTGCCACGTGCCCAGGACTGGATGTCAACAAGAAAAGTCTCATCCCTGTCCCTCTGGAGACATCCTGTTCCTGGCAGGGCTGGCTCCCCTCTTCCCTCTCCCTGGCACTCACCCGGGGTTTTAAACACCCACTTGAGTCCCCAGGCATGAGAACAAGGACAAGGGAGGGGCTGTGGCATCACAGCCTTGTTGCCAGCATCTCTCCTGCCCCTTCCCCAGCGCCCTCCACCCCAGAACCAGCTGCACCACATGCAGTGCCTTGCCCTGCTCTGGCACCTCCTGTGCCCACCCTGCCTGGCCACTGGCCCCCAGCCCTGGGGCAAGAGAGCAGGTTTTGGGGGCCAAGTGAGTGAAGGAGTGGTGCTGTGGAAGGGAATTCCTGCCTCCCCCCCACAAGCCATGGTAGGGGGGACCAAAGGGGGACCAAGCAGCCACCACCAGCCATAAGGACTCACTAAAGCCACTTGCCACCACTATTAGGGCAGGGTTCTGCCCCCCCAGGTGCCCACTCACTGCTCTGGTGTGGGTGCTAGCCTACTGCCATGGGATGGCCATGGGGCAGCAGGGGGTCCTCCCAAACCACAGCCTTGTAGTCTGCATGTGAGCACCAGAGCTGACAGGGCTTGGGAGCTGGCACAGGGTGCTGGGCTGGGCACTCGTGCCAGGGCAGTTAGGGAAGCTGGATCAACGACACTGGCTTAGGTTTCCTTGGTGCTTTGATGGACACACCTGCAACTTTCCATTCCTGTGCTTTTTTGATTTTTTTTTTTTTCTCTCCCCCCTCCCTTTTCCCAAGCTGGGAAGCAAATGTACGGATGGTAAAACAGACTGGGGTGCCCGTGGTCGTGCCGGGTGCCGGAAACAAGCACATGTTGCAGCCCCAGCTCTGCCATCGGTTCTGCCCCATTACCCAGCCCCGGGGGGCAGTGCCAGCAGCACCCGCTCCCACCGGAGCCAGGACGTGGTGAGGGTGCCTCAGAGCCTTTTCCCATCCCTTCTTCCCCAGCCACCTCCTGCCCCCGCACCTCACAAACCGCCACCCAGAGGGGTTTGCAGCCTGGCAGGTGATGGTGCCCACCCTCCTGCGGGGCAAAGGGAGGAGGAGCGAGTGGCTGTGCCCACTGAGCTGCCAGCAGGGGTAGGAAAGGTTGGTGGAGGGGCAGGACCGGGGCTGTGCCGCCCCATTAACCACCCTGAGTGAACATAGGGTCAGAATTCTGGCCGGAGCCACCCACAAAATCGCCGGCAGCTCTCCACAGCGCCATCCTGAGCAGCTGACGTCTCTGGCCTGCAGCCAGCCCTGGCCCTGCTTGCCTTCATGGTGCCAGCCGGGCCCGTGGCAACCTCTGCCTGTGGCAGAAGGTCACCGCTGCAGAGGGGACAGGTGAGGACAGGGAGCTGGCTCTGGGGCAATGCCTTCTCACCCAGTGAGAATGCCTTCGCTCTCTCCTGCTCCAGCTTGACCCCAAGAGCCACTCAGGCTGGAGGGGAATTTGGTCCCAGGGTGGCTGGTGTCACTGGGGCATGAGGTTCAGCAGGGGATGTGGCTGAACATCACCCCTCTTGCTATGGAACCTGCCCTGCCAGCACCCTGCATCCCTAGGGAGGGTGCTGCACCACCACCCCCCTGCAGGGTGCTGGGGGCAAGCTGAGCACCGGGGCAAACCCTGCCCCTTGCCTACCCACCCTGCTGCAGGGCAAGGGTGGCAGGAGCCCCCCCCGGAGAGCTGTGACCTGTGGGGCTGTGGGAGTGCCCTGCAGGGCACCCACGCAGTCTGTGGGGTGTGCACCCCCCCCCCCCCCGCCCCGTGCACCCCGTGTCCCTGCCTGTGTACGGTGTACACACCAGGGGTGTGTATATACACACACCAGGCAGGCAGGGATTACGACAAAGCATCCTGTTGTGATGCAAAAAGCCCTGGCCCTGCAGATGAATAACGCTGCAAGATGCCTCCTCAGATATTTTTGCCGGTGCCAAAAATAGTCTCTCTCCCTTCCTCCCTCCCTCCCTCCCCCCAAAGCCAGCCCCTCCACCGGCTGTGCCGAGCTGGCACAGCGGGCAGGGGAGGCTGCATCTGCAGCAATTAGGATTCAAACAGCAGCCACTCAATGGGGGTCTATGGGTGGAAGGGGGGGCTGGCACGGGAGGAATGCGGGCTCTGCTCCGTGCCTCCAGCAAGCCTGGTGAGGCTGGTGACTCTGGCTGTCCTCGGAGCAGCCCGGCTGCACTCCCTGACTCGGTTGCCCATGGAAATTTCCCCCAGGCGGGCGGGTAAGACACCTGGGCACGGGCAGCAGCCGCAAGGCTCCGGAGCTCGCCCCGCTGCGGTCAGAGAGGTGAAGCAGAGGGAGACGCAGCACTGGGATGCAGGACACCCGGGCTCCCTGCCAGCCTCCACCTCTGCCCTTGCTGCAGGAGAGGAGCCAGAGCCCTGCCTGCTCTGTGCCTCAGTTTACCCAGCGCTCGGGAGGGAGGTGGCAGATTGGGGGGGCATTTGATCCACGTTGGATTTAGAAGGAGTTTTTCCCCAATGAGCTTGGTGCTGATGCATCTCCCCCAGAGAGCTGGGGGTACCACTGTCTGCTGCTGCAAAATCCCCCCCCCAAATGGCAGTGCCCAGGAGCCTGGCACTGACTCTGCAGGGAAAGCACATGCCTGCGAGCCCCACAACCACCTCAGCCAGCCCCTCCCTGGCCGCAGGCACCTCGTGCACCCCCACGCTGTGGGAGCGTCCCGGTTTTGGCGAGTGATCCCCAGCTGGGGCAGACCCTCTCTCTGCCGAGCGCCCACCCAGCTCTCGCGTGGGCCCAGCGTGAGCACAGCATGCCAGGGGGGGACCGGTCTCATCAGCCCCGTTCCCTGGGAGCCTTGTTCCCTCCGTGATGCCAGAGGGGGACCGGGGGAAGGCTTCCCCCCGGGGGAGACCCCGCTGCCGAGATGGAGCCGAGATGTACGGGGCTTGCACCGGGGGTGCTGCCTCTGCACCCCCTCCGGTGCCGGTGCCGGGTTCCTTGTGCTGGGCTCCTGGTCCCACGGGCACAGCCGCCCCTCGCGGTCCCCCCTGGCTCCCGGCTGGCTTGTACCACGCGTGTGCGGGGGGGGGGGGTGGGCTGGGCCGTCACGGAGCGAGGCTGCCGCCTCTCCTCCCATTTGATGTCAGAGCCGCTCAGGTGCCGTCAGTTCCAGAGCCGGCACCGGCATTTGCACGCCCGAACACGGCGAGCCCGGGTGCCTGACCCCGTGTCCCGGGATTTAGCCGGTCCAGGGACAGGGCTGCCCCCTCGGTACCCCCCGGCACCCCCCCCCGCTGGCCCTCCTCTTGTCGCCGTGCCCGCAAGGGCCACCATGAGGGACTCCTACACGGTGACGCTGCCCGAGGAGCCCCCCGCGCTCCCCGACCTTCACAAGGACCTGCGTCCTCGCACCTCCATGCCGGGGTCCCTCTTGGTCTCCACTTTCGTCGGGCTCGTCCTCAACAAGACCAAGGTACGAGCCCTGGCGCTTGCCTGCAGCCCCTGCCCCTCCAGCTGGGGGGCAGGGGAGGGGGCGTGGGGAGAGGGCAGCCCCTGCCCTCTCTGGGGGGCATGGGGTCCCCTGCAGCAGGATGATGGGGGTGCCCGTGGGTGGGTGTCTGTCCTGGCTGGCCCTGGGGTGCCCCGGTGTCCTGCAGGAGGGGCAGGGAGCAGGTGAAAGCACGTGTCGGGACACCTGGGTCCCTGTCCCAGCCCTGCCCCTGCTGTGACCTTGGCCAAGCCCCGGTGCCCCAGCCTACCCACGGCAAGAAAGGGACTCCCGGCCATGCTAAGCCCCTTGGCTCAGGCCCCCAAAACCAGAGTGCCAGGGCAGATCTCTGCTGGGGGGACAGCAGAGGCAGGGGCAGGCAGGGCAGGGTCTTGTCACTTATGTAAGTCTGGCTGCTCCAGCTCTCCTGCTGCCCCAGCAGACACTCTTGGCGTGTGGATCTGGATGGGGCAGGATAGTGCCGATCTTGTCCCTTGTCCCCATCCCCTCTTCCCTGTCGCCCTCCTGCAGTGCAGCCTCAGGGACTCCCCAGCCACCGCCGCGTGAGCCAGCTCTCCTTCCTCTGAGCAGGGCCGTGTCCTACATAAAGCTCTGGATGGGCGAGGGGGATTAGCTGGAGTTGAGTCACCCAGGGGAGGGAAAACCAGCAGGGGGAAAAAAGATCTCAGTGCACACAGAGCTTGTGCCGTGTTATGGGAGCACCCAGCCCCCCCCAGCCCAGCCTCAATCCTCCCCTGAGGTTGCTCCAGGCTCTGGGGGTGCAGCCCTGGCCCGGTCAGGGAGAGGGAGAATGTCAGGTCCACAGGGATGTTTGCACCCACATTGAGGGGACACTCTGGTCCTTCCTGGCACACAGTGGGAGCTGCTCAGTAGGGGCAACTGGACGAGCAGCATCCTGGTGGGGATGTCTGGGGTGCATTGGGGCAGCGCCCAGGAGCTGCTGGTACCCCTCCTGCCCCAGCCTGCTGGCACCCCTTGCCCAGCTGAGCCTGCACCCTGACCTGGGGGGTCCTCACCCTGAGTTAAGCAGTGGGATTGCCTTACACCTCTGCACTGCCACCCCTGTTGTCACTGAGTGCCGTGGCCAGCCACAGCTGGGGACACCCCTGTGCTCTGGGGACACTCGTGTGGCACACAAGGTAGCTGGTCAGTTGGGCAGTGGGGCCACATGTCCCTGCTGGTGCTGGTCCCCCTGCGGTGGGTGATGCCTGCACCGTCGCTAAGGAGCACGTGTAACTGGATCTGGGTTATTTTGGGCTGCCGTCAGGGCTGGGTGCTCAGCACTTCCCACACACACACCAGCTGCTGCTATTTCGGAGCTGCTGGGCCCCCTCCTCTCCTCCCCCTCCTCAGGCTTGGGGTGTTTGCCTGAGGGTCCTTAAAACCTGCTCAGACTGGGAGGCAGGATTAACAGTCTGACCCTGTTGGCCCCTGCTCTGGGCAGGGCTCTGAGGAGGTTCACCCCACCACTACCCTCTGTGCCAGACTTGCATGCAGAGCTGGGAGCAGGACCCCTGGGCTCCCACCACTCGTCCCCACCGGCGTGTGGTCCCCGTGTCTGCTTGCTGTGAGCCTGCCCAGCTCAGGGAGCCCCTGGGGCCCTGGAAGAGCCCCATGGCACAGGCACAGGCCAGCGAGTGGTTGGGAGGGCACTGCTGGGCACACAGCCCAGTCCCCCGGGGTTGGCTGCTGCTGCAGGGCTGGGCTTGCACTTTCCCAGGTGGACTTTATCCGGCAAAACAGCCGTGCCAAAGTCTGGGCTGTGCTTGTGCAGGGTGTCCTGGAGGGGGACACCCAGCAGGAATGAGGCAGGTAGTGGTGGGGCACTGTGTGTCTCCTGAAGCCATGGGGGCAGGCGTGGGGCACTGCTGCTCCCAAGCTTCCCAGGGCACAGGGCTGGCAAAGGGAGGGAGCAGGGGTGGCTGGCGTGGCTGTCACAAGGGGCATGGGGCAGCACTGTTGTCAGGCTGGGAGAACTTTGAGCTCTGTGTGTTGTCCTGAGGAGCAACAGCCGGGTGAGCAGGATGAGACAGCCCAGCCATGGCTTCCTACTGGGTCCTTGGCCACCATCCTCCATGCAACTGGTGCAGAGAGCAGCTGTGGTGCTGGCTCTGTCCGTGATGCCCACAAGGGGATGGGACCCCTGCTTGCGCTCGAAGGTCTCCTCTAAGTGGATGCCAGTGGCACCGTGGCCCCAGTGGGCTGCCCACAGGCACAACAACCCCCCTCTGCCAGGCTCTGTCTCAGCCCTGTTCCCTCTCTCTGCAGAGCTCCAAGGTGGTGCAGGGCCTGACTGGTCTGCGGAACCTCGGCAACACGGTGAGTGCTTCCCCAGGCTCCCGGCTGCGCGGCCCCAGCTCACGTTGTGCTCTTCTGCAGGCACAGCTGAAGGGTGGTGAGGAGCCCTGCCCCTTCTCCTCACCCCCACAACCCACACTCTCACCTCAGCAGCTCCCTGCACCCCAGTCCCCAGCAGTGCTGGCTGAGGAAAGGGTCCCCATGCTCTGCACTACTTCATCCCTCTCCCCTGCCCACCCACCCCGGGTGTCCCCCTGCCACCGCCTGCCTCCTCTGCCTCCCGTTGCCATGGTTTTCTCTTCTGCCTCCCCCAGTGCTTCATGAACTCCATCCTGCAGTGCCTGAGCAACACCAAGGAGCTGCGGGATTACTGCCTGCAGAACCAGTACCTGCGGGACCTCAACAACAACAGCCGCATGCGCACCGCGCTCATCTCAGGTACCCGGCAGCCACCAGCCCCTGGCTCCCTGCCCTGCAGGGCTTCCCTGCAGCACAGCCCTGCAGTCTGTCCTCCTCTTCTGGGCCACCCCCATGTCCTGGGGGATTCCTACCCAGATGCCAGTGCTTCTGGGGCAAGGCACAGTGCTGCAGGCACCCAGCTAGTGGGAGGATCTGGTCCCCTCTCCAGAGGGGATGGGACGGGCTGCCAGGACTTGGGAATGGGGTGCTGAGCTGTCCCCTGGAAGGCACAGCAATGCCAAGCCACCAGGGCTGGCCAGGGCCAGCTGTGCCACTGACCTGCCTCTCTGCCCACAGAGTTTGCAAAGCTGATGCAGCTGCTCTGGACCTCATCCCCCAATGAGAGCGTGAGCCCCTCTGAGTTCAAGACGCAGATCCAGAGATACGCCCCCCGCTTCGTCGGCTACAAGTAAGGGGTGACAGTGCAGGGGGGGCAGGGAGGGAGATGAGCTCCTGCCACCACTCACCAGCCGTGCCCCGTGTCTTGCAGCCAGCAGGATGCTCAGGAGTTCCTGCGGTTCCTCCTTGATGGGCTGCACAGCGAGGTGAACCGTGTGCTGGTGCGGCCACGGGCCAGCACCGACACCCTGGACCATCTTCCGTAAGTGCTGGCTGGGGTGGAGGCAGGGGACAAGCCCCGGGGACAAGCTCACTGCCTGCAAGCCATGCCCAGGGACCATGCAGGTCCCTCTAGGCCAGCTCATGGGGGGTCAGGGTCCCCCAGTACCACTGCATCTCCCCATCTCTTGCAGCGATGACGAGAAGAGCCGCCAGATGTGGAGAAGGTACCAGGAGAGGGAGGACAGTCGCATAAGTGGTGAGCAGGGCTGTGGGGACAGGAGGGCAGGGCTGGGCTGGGCGTGGGGCTGGGAGCTGGGTGGTCTCACCCTGCTTTGTCCCACCCCCACCAGACCTCTTCGTTGGGCAGCTGAAGAGTTCGCTGACCTGCAGTGAGTGCGGCTACTGCTCCACAGCCTTCGACCCCTTCTGGGACCTGTCCCTGCCCATCCCCAAGGTAAGGGGTCCCTGCTGACCCCCGGCCCCTTCTGCCCTGCACACCCTGTCCCTGACTCATGCTGTGCTCCCACAGAAAAGCTATGGGGAGGTGACCCTCATGGACTGCCTACGGCTCTTCACCAAAGAGGATGTGCTGGATGGGGACGAGAAACCGGTAGGTGGTGTGGGGCTCAGTGACAGGGGGGCTTGTCTCGGTGCAGGCTGGGCCCCTTTCCCTCCATGCCTGTGTTCCCAGGACTGTGGGCTCCGTGCCTGGTGGGGCTGGCCTCTGCCCTCACCCTCCTCCTCCTGCTTTTTGCCTCCCACAGACGTGTTGTCGCTGCAAAGCCAGGACGAGGTGCACAAAGAAGTTCAGCATCCAGAAGTTCCCCAAGATCCTGGTGCTTCGTATCCTTCAGGCGGAGGGATGGGGCCAGGGGGTGCAGGTGGTGGTGGGGGAGGCAGGGCAGGCAGTTCTTCACAGGCTCCCCTTTGTCCCTCATCTCCTTGACGTGCCCTCCCAGACCTGAAGCGCTTCTCAGAGGCCAGGATACGAACGAGCAAGCTCACCACCTTTGTCAACTTCCAGCTGAAGGACCTGGACCTCCGGGAGTTTGCCTCGCAGAGCTGCAGTGAGTACCCAGCCCTCCGTGGCTCCAGCCCAGCCCTGGGCTCCCAGCTGGGTGCCCTTCTGCCCCCCCAGGGTGCTGAGCCTGCAGTGGGTGACAAGCTCAGAGGGGTGGGAGCTGCAAGGTGCCAGTCCCTCCCAGTCCCAGCTAACTGCTGGCATGTTGGGGGGCAGCAGCCAGCCCAGCTGAGCCCTGCCCTTGCTCCCCCAGACCACGCCGTTTACAACCTCTACGCCATCTCCAACCACTCGGGCACCACCATGGGGGGACACTACACTGCCTACTGCAAGAGCCCCATCTCCAGCGAGTGGCACAGCTTCAACGACTCCCGGTGAGGCTGCAGGGGTGGCTGGCTGCAGGGATGGGGGGGTTGTTGAGCAGGGGGGCCCTGCCCACAGCACCCCAGTGCCTCCTCCCTCTTGCTGACAGCACATCTCCCCCTCTCTGCAGCGTTACCCCAATGTCATCCAGCCACGTCCGCAGCAGCGATGCCTACCTGCTCTTCTACGAGCTGGCCAGCCCGTCCTCCCGCATGTAGCCAGCCAGCCCTGCCTCCCGGGGGACCCCTGTGCCACCCTGCAGAGCCAGCACCTCCAGGTTAAGGCCACTTGCCCCCCAGGTGCGAGAGGGAGGTGAAGAGGAGAGACCCCGAGGTGGCTGCAGTGGGAGGCTGGAGCAGACCCCAGGCAAGGACACCCCAGAACTGAGGAGGGCAGCCCATGGCAGGGCAGGGCCCAGGCAGCTCAGGCACCTCCTGGTCACTGGCATTTGATTTTTACCTTGGGGTATGTTTTAGTTTCTTGATTTTTTTTTTTAATTTCTGCCCCCACCCCCCCACCACCCCCCTTATTTTTTTCTTCTCCTTTTGTTTTGGTTTTTTTTTTTGTTCTGTTTTGTTTTTTTTTTTGTTGGTGTGTAATAAAACCACTGAGCAAGGGACTCTGCGGGCATGGGGCTGCCTGCCCCATCCACCTCTGCTCCCCTGGGGTTGCACCCAGAGCTGGGGACCCAAGGGAGCCTCCCTCATCGCTCCTGGCCTCTCAGCACTCCCACCCTGCTCAGCCATCCCAGAGGATTCATGAACTGCTCCCAGCCTCCTCCTGGCACTTCTGAACCTCCTTGCAAAAGACCCTTCAGCTGCCTCCGTCCTGGCCCAGGCAGCAGGGCCCCACCAGCTGCCCCTGCACCCTCCTCAGAGCAGCCTGAGTTCAGGCCCAGACTCATGGACAGGAGAGAGGAAAACATTCTGTGGAATTATGTATTTATCATGGACTTCACTCAACCTGGAGCACCCCACTGCTTCCTGGCTCTCCAAGGACTTGTGCCAGGGGATGCTCCAGGGTAGGTTTTTACCTTCCTCCTCATACGACGGTGCCTTAAACCATTTAGGGGAGTGGGAGGCCATTGGGGTTGCACAGGAACATCTGCCTTGTGGAGGAGAGGGAGGGGAGGACAGTGGCTTTCCAGGACTACCTGCAATTGGGGCTGTGATCAGGAGCCCCCCTGGGTGCCTAGGGATTCACATCCCCACCCACCCTGCTGCTCTGTCCCACAGCTAGCAAACGCCAGTGGCCTTTTTAGCCTTTTCTCTTAATTTATTCTCCTCCCCATCCTGCCTTGCTGGAGGTGCAGCAGGAGGAGAGATGGGCCTTGACCCAACACGATCCCAGCCCCAGCCTGCAAGGCAGCTATGTCCAACCCAGCAACCCAACCTGCTTCACCCTTTCTGGCCCCGTGGGCACAAGGCTGAGCACTCTTGCACCTTGGAGCATCCCACCCAGCCTGGGACATGCTGGTGGGGCTCAGGAGAGGGCAGGACAGGATGGAGGGGCTGCCCACGGCAGGTACCGGACTGGGGCAGCGTTGCTGCTTGGCAGGTGGCTTGTTTACTGTGTAAGCAAGATGGGTGGGAAGTCTCTTGTACAAGGGAGACTTGTGCAGGAATAAATTTTAGCTTGAACAGAGCGCCGTGTACGTTGTGCTTGTCTCTGGGTGGGCAGAGGAAGGACTGTGGCTCCAGCAGGAGGAGGGGAAGTGCCACCAGTGTTGGGGCAGCCTGCCCCAGAGACCCAGGAGCACCCATTCCTCAGGGCCTGCCTGGAGCAAGGGAGCAGGAGCCAGTCCCTCTCTTCCAGCCACCCACAGTCCCCAGAGGCAGGGGGAGCCTTTCCTCCTCCTCCAGCCCTGCACAGCTCCCCAGTGCCCATGCTCTTTCCCCAAAACCCCTGAACAATGCTCCCTTTCTCCCCTGCTTAGGGACTGAGGCAGGCACGGAGGCATTAAGGGGCAGCGGGAATGCAGGTGGTGGGGCTCAAGGCTCTCAGAGCTGGGCAGGTGCAAGGGAAGGAGGGGACACATTTATCCTGGGCTCCTCAGCACAGCCCCTCAGTGCCACCCTGCACCAGCGGGGTGCCCGGAGGCAGCAGGCAAACAAAGCAGGGTCCCCAGGGAGGGAGAACAGGCTCCCAGCAAGAGGGTACAAGCTTCCCTTCCCCTTTAAGACGCTGGTTCTCGGTGCCAGAGCCTGACCTCCACATCCTCAGCTGAGCTGGATTAACGGGACCGGGGGGGGGGGGGAAGGGCCCTGCGGGGGGGACTGGGGCTGTCGGCTTCTCGGGGTTCCCTGCACTTGCAGCGCTGCCAGCATGGCCCGGGGAGCTCCGCGGGGTCTGCAGGTGGGGTGGCTGCTGTAGGTACGGCTGGCACTGCCCACCACCCGTGGAGCGGGGGTCCCCACGCGGCCCCGGGGGCCAATGGGGGCAGCTGGGGAGGGGCGGGCGGTGGGGCAGGCTGCTGTGCCGGGGGGCAAGGTGTGCCGGGGAGTTTTTTAGCCGGGCTGCACCGGGATTGCCCGCCGCGATGAAAGACTTCACCGAAATCACCCTTTGCCCCGAGGCTCTGGACCACAGCGAGGTAGGGCTGGGGGTGCCACCCGCGGGTGTCCCCATCTTCCCCTTTGCCTGCTGCTCCCCGTGGTGCCACCCGCCCTTCATGTCCTACAGATCGAGTTCTGCAACCCCGTCTTCGAGGGTGAGGAACCCCAGGATACACCCAGCACCGAGAGACCACCAGACGAGGACGGGACCGGCCCCGCGCCGCCCCCCGACGGCATCGGTACCAGCCTGGGGGGCTGTACACAGGGCCCTGTCCCCGGGGCCCCCGAGGAGCAGCCAGGGGGCTGGGAGCAGGGTGGCAGGGCATGCTCCCCCCAGGACTCTAGGGGCACTTAGGGGACCCTCTAGCACCCTGGGGACAGGCAGCTGGGGCGTGCTCAGCCAGTTGTGCAGGGAGGTGGCAGGGTGGGGTTCTGGGCAGCAGCACCCCAGCTCTGCCTGCTTTCCTTGCACCCCCTCCCCTGTCCCACACACAGGCCAGCACCTCTGGAGCCAGGCAGATTGGCAGTACCGTGCAGACTGCAAGTTCACCTGGCTCTGCGTGGCTCTGATGAGCACCGTCCTCCTCTTCCTCATCTCCCTCCTGCTGGGCATCGTCATCCACCGTGAGTTGTCCGAGCAGGGAGGGCTGGGGGACGGGCTGGGGCTGTGGGGTGAGGGACACAGAACCAGCTCAGTGTGGGAGAGGGGCACAGGGAGGGTATCCCTCCTACCCAGGACCTCCCAGGCTCTGCCCATCGTGAGGAGAGTGCTTCATGCACAGGAACAAACCTTCATCCACCCCCCTGGCATGTGACAAGGTCACTGAGCCCTGTGAGAGCTGTGTGGGATCCCCTGGGACCTGCACGTGTGTGGGATAGGGTGGGAGCAGAGGGCACTGAGCTGGGTGGGCTTCCCAAGCCCCTTCCCCACACTGCAGCCGTTTCTCCCTGCTGGAACTGAGCTGTCCCTGCTCTTCCCTGGGCACAGAGCTGACGTCCCCACAGCCACCCAGTGCCCCAGCTGCAGCCCTGCCTGCCCGTGGCACCATCACTACCACCACCACCACTGCAGCACCCACCCAAAGGGACTCCCTGGCCCCCAGGACAGCTGCCACCCCAACGCAGAGCTGGCTGCCCACAACCAGCACCCCAGCAGCAGGTGAGACCCAGGCAGAGCAGCATGCCAGGACATCAGTGCCCTGCAGCACGAGCTCGTGCCCACCCTGTCACCCCTTGCAGCCTGTGGTGGGACCCTGCGGGGCTCTGAGGGCTCCTTCAGCTCTCCCAACTACCCTGGCCCCTACCCACCCGATGCCCTCTGCATCTGGCACATCCTGGTGGGCCCTGGCCTCACCATCCAGCTGAAGATGGAGACGTTCAGCGTGGAGGGCACAGCCTCCTGCCTCTTTGACCGCGTGGAGCTCTACGAGGAGCAAGGGGCCAGTGGCACAGATCCTGCCCCAGCTCGGGGGAACCCGACCAGGTAGGGCCCCCTCAGACCCGGGGAGGACAGCAGCGCAGCGGGGAGGGCGGGCAGTCTCACCCCTGGTTGTGCCCCCAGGTTTTGTGGCAACGTGGCCCCCCCGACCTTCAACAGCAACTCCAACCACCTGCGTGTCACCTTCATCTCGGACAGCAGCGTGGGAGCCCCGGGCTTCAGAGCCCACTACCGAGCCCTGGCCCCCAGCCAGAGTGAGTTCCCCTCACCCCAGGCACTGCCAGGACTCCTCAGGGTGGGAGGGTCCCCTGAAATGCCCAGAGCACTGAGGGTGCCCCGGGGGGGGGGGAGACACCACCAGCAGCCCCCCTCTGTCTCTGCTGCAGAGAGCTGTGCCTGGGATGAGCACTTCTGCGACCAGGGGCTGTGCCTCCAGCTGGGCTTTGTCTGCGATGGCTTCCACGACTGTGGGGACAGGAGTGATGAGGCCAACTGCAGCCTGAAACACAAAGGTTGGGCCAGAACCAAACCTCCCCCCTCCCCACCCCGACCCTGCAGCCCACTGCCCCCCCACAGCGCCCGGCCAGACGACACGGGGATGGGCAGTGGGAGTGGGGAGATGGGGTGAAGAGAGGAGGGGGTAGAGCTGCATGTGTGTGTGTCCCCAGAGTGCGGGGGGACACTGACCGCCTTGGAGGGACACTTCTCCACCCCGAGCCATCCCCAGCCATACCCACACCAGCAGGTGAGAGGTGGGATGGAGGGAGGGTGAAGAGCAGACAGGGAGGAAAGCCACCCCCTCTCCTCCCCTGGGGTGAGCAGGGGGTGTCCCTGCCCATCCTCACGGGTGCGGTGGCTGCCCCCTGCCCTGCAGCTGTGCCTCTGGCAGATCTCGGTGCCCGTGGGCCACGTCATCGACCTGCACTTCCACAACTTCAGCCTGGAGCCCCACGAGGACTGCAGCTTTGACTTCGTGGAGGTGCACGACAGCGCAGGCACGGGGGCTGCCAGCCTCGTGGGCAGGTGGGACCACCAGCCCTGGCACCTCTCCCACCCTGCTGCCCCAGCCTGGCTGCACCGGTGGCTCAGCTGGGAAACTGAGGCACAGGGTGGGCCGGTGGGTGAGGAGGAGCCACCGCAGCCCACCCTGACCCCGTCCTTCCCCCCGTGACCTGGCAGGTTCTGTGGCCACCAGCTGCCACCCACCCTGACCTCCTCACGCCATGTCATGACCGTCCTCTTCGTGGCAGACGAGGGAGTAGCAGACGACGGGTTCTTCGCCACCTACCAAGCCCGAAATGCCACAGAGAGTAGGTAGCCAGGCAAGGGGGACTCTGCAGTCACCATCCTTCTGGAAGTTTGTGGTGCCAGACTGGATAAAGCCCTGGTCAAAAAAAAATAAATGTCCTCACACCATAGCTGACCCTGCTTGGAACAGGACGTTGGGCTAGAGATCCATGGGGTCCCTTCTGGCCTGAATCACCCTTGGATCTTACTCACCCTAGACATGGGGATGTGGCTGGAAGGGCTCACCTGCACACAGGCGTGATCCATCACCCAAAAGACCCAGAGAATTTGGGATGCCCCTAGGCTGGGCCAGTGAGAGTCACCTCTTGCCCATGGCTGCTGGGTGGCATTGCTCTGCAGCCACTCGCCTGGGTGTCCCCTGGACAGTGACCAAGAAGAGCAGAGACAGGGGTGGTCAGCATGGGCACAGACTGACTCCCAGCAGGGATGCCAGCTGCCACCAGCACGACCCAGGCCATCCTGCTCTCTGCCCACATCCCAGCTGGTGTCCTACAGCACTGGCCCCTCTCATCTTCCAGAGACCTGCAGCCCCACGGAGTTCTCCTGTGGAAATGGTGAGTGCCAGGCCCTGGAGTCCGTGTGTGACGGGTGGCACGACTGTCCTGATGGCACCGACGAGCTGAACTGCACTGGGGTCTCCTACCCATCCTTTGGTGAGTGCCACCCCAGCCCACCTGACCCAGGAGACACCAGAGCTGCCCCACCGCTCCCACCTGCCAGAGGCATTCCTGGTGGGCACCACTGCTGCTAGAAGAAGTGAAGCACCTCGCTCTGTGGCAGGGTCTGTCTGTGAGCCTGTGGAAGTGGAGATGTGCCTGGGGCTGGGCTATAACACCACCTCCTTCCCCAACATCTGGCTGACCATCCCAGACCAGGAGGGAGCTGCTGAGGTGCTGCAGGACTACCAGGTGAGCTGCCCGGGGGCTGCCCGTGGGGCTGCCCTCCCCAAGCCCCCCCTGTGCCCTGCTCACTGCCACTCTCCTGCAGACACTGATGGAGCTTGCCTGCTACCAGCACCTTCGCCTCCTCATCTGCAGCCTCTTTGTGCCCAAGTGCATCCCTGATGGGGGTGTCCTGCAGCCCTGCAGGGCTGTGTGCCTGGCTGCAGAGCTGCGGTGCCAACAGTCCTTTGGCCTCCTTGGCATCCTCTGGCCCATCAACTGCAACATCCTGCCGGACTCCAGCGACCCCATAGAATGCTTCCAGCCCTGACCTGGCAAGAGAAGAGGAGCAGGGGGATGAAGCAGCCTGCCCAGAGCTGCTCCCTCACCCCAAATGTCCCTCCCGCTCTCCCTCTCCCACAGTTGCTGGGGTGGCTCCCATCAGTAGAACCCCCTTGCCCAGCTCTTTGCCTGCCTGGGGTCAGCTCCTCTGCTCAGCACTCAGCTCAGTGCCCTTGTGCTTGCCCAGAGGACCAAGTCCTTAGAGAGCAGGTGTCCTTCCCAGCCTTGCTACAGGGAAAGGCTTGTGCTGGAGGGGCTGTGCCTACAGGTTGGAGCTGTGCTGGGGACACCACTCCAAGTCCTCCTGCCAAGCAGCAGGATGGTGGCAAGAGGGTTGGATGTTACCTCCCCATCCTCAGCCAACCCCAGGTGTGTTTGCCAGAGCTGTGCATGGTTCCCAGCCCACTTCCCTCTTTCAGCCTCTCCAGGCTGTGTGTGGGCTCTTTCTGGCAGCCCTCAGCCAGCTGCCAGACTGGCAGGGGAAAGGTTAATGCTCCCCAAATGGAGCAAGGCTGGGCCAAGGTGAGCCAGGCTGCAGGAAGAAAGGCCCAGGTCCCACAGCCCCAAAGCCAGCAGAATAAACAGCGTCAGCAGCTGACAAACCCAGTGGAGCTGGTGGCTCATTTGAGGAGGATCTGTGCAGGGGTCCTGCCAGATCCCAGGGGAAACTGAGGCATGGGCCTAGGGAGGGAAGACAGGGTTGGGATGGGGGCTCCGAGCAGGAATAGAGGGGCACAGGGGAGACTGCCTGGCTGCAGGAGAGAACAGGCTGGTGGCTGTGCCCTCCATGGGCTGGGGGGCTTGCAGGGCCCCAGGGAGATGGATGGGTCTCAAGGGGGTGAGGCTGGCAGCCTCATGGTGCAGGGAGAAGATCCTCCTCCAGCAAGGACTGTGGCCCTGCTGGCTGAGCTGGCTGTGCTGGCTTCAGGCCACCCTGATGGCCACAAGCCTGGCAACACCCCCTGACCACAAACCAGCTCCTGAGCCAGCCAAGAACAACAGCCCCTTCACACCTTGGGAGAGAGGAGCCAGGTGGCTCCCTGCCAGCACCCAGCCTTGCCCTGCAGCATCCAGGGCAGGAAGAGCTGGGCCAGCAGTGTCACCCACACTGCTCTGAACACCAGCAAAGGGAGGAGAAAGCCAGCTGTGCCAGCATGTTTCCCACTGCCCTCATCCCCCCTGGGTGCAGGGGAATGTCCCTACTCAGGCTGACTGGGAGCAGGATCCACTCGGGTCAGCAGGGCTGTTGCCCTGGCAGCCAGCACAGCACCACTGCTCCCACACATCCTCTCCTGCTCTGGGGGCTCAAGCCCACCCTGTTCTTTCACTCCCAGCTGCTACAAGCTGGCTACCAGGCGCGGGGACTCCCCCTGGCCACAGGACCGCCCCACAGCTCAGCCTCTGACCGTGTCCCTTGGATGCACCCAGTGCTGGAACGAGTTAAAGACAAGCCGGGAGTGCCTTCGAAAGCCCGGCACGCTCCCAACTTTGTCGCATGCCCCGGTCCCCGAGGGCTTGCCCTGCTTCCCGGAGCTGCCCTGCCTGCATTCCCACCTGCCTGCTGCTGCCTGGCACATCCCTGCCCGCTCGGCCCCACACGCTGCCCCCAGCCCCTATGCCAGCATCCCCCCCTGTGGCTCCTGCAGCTCCCCGCGGGTGCTCCCGGGGCTGGCACTGCCAGCCTGAGCTCCCCCTGCCATGCTCCCTGCCTCAGCCCTGCTGCCAGGATGGGGACCTGCACACCCCGAGGGCTCCCTCTTCCTTCTCCCCCCTGCCTGCCTTTGCTGGGTTTCCCTCCCTTGGCCTTTCTCTCTCCTCCTGCCTTTAACCTGCTGCCTGTTTTTCTCTCCTTGCCCTTCCCTCTCTCCTGCTGCCCGGGTGCCCACAGCCGAGGTGGTTTGCCCTGCCTGCCTCCTCCTCTCCCTCCACCAGGCTGTTTGTCTCACTCCTCCCTTCCCCCCTTGCTTACAGCACTTCTGACACCAGGGGATTATTTTTCTTTTTCCCCTTGTCTTGTAGCTTTTGGCTCCCAAGGCCCTTGATTTCCTTTGGATTTTGGGAGGAGAGACGTGAGGAGGAGGAGGGGGGGGGGGGGCGGTGGAGAGGCTGCCTTTCCTAGGGCCTTCGTCAGAGCGAAGTGCTCGGGAAGAGCTGCAGCTTCCCAAGCCGGAGAGCAGCGAGGAGCTGGGGCAGGAGCCGTGGGATCGCAGTGAGTGGGGCTACCCGGCTCCGACTGGCCCACGCCGGGGGGAACTGGGACTCCCTGGGAGTCCCGACTCCTTTGCCTGGGTGGAGAAGAGACACTTTTCTCCTCCTTTTCCTCTTCGTTGCAGCCGTCACGTCCAGGAGGGGGGAAGAGAGCAGCTTTCCCGGGGCAAGGCCACGGGGGAAGGGGCCAGCGCTGGCCTGGGGGCTGCAGGCGTGGGAAGGGCTGGGGGCAGCAGGGTGGTCCCCAGCAGCGGGGGTGGTCCCCAGCAGCGGGGGTGGTCCCCAGAAGAGAGGGGGTGGTCCAGCACGGCCGGGGATGCTGCAGCCCCATCCCGCCGTGCCCCGGGGAGCCAGCCGGGTGTGGAGCAGAGCTGGGAGCAGCAGGGATGCTGCCAAGGGCTGGGTCGCAGCACACAGCCCCACGCTCCCCGAGCTGCTGCCACGCCACGGCACCGCCCCGGGGGTGGGGGGGGGTGCAACAACAACACCCCCCTCCCCACCCACCCACCCACCCGCTCACGACTCGCAGCTCACCCACTGCCCCCTCCTGCCAGCTGCCAGCCCAACGGCCTTCCCACCACCAAGTCTGGCAGCTCCCACCTCGAGCAGCCCCCAGAGCACACGCAGCAGCTTCATCACCTCCCTCAGGAGCTGTCCCGTGGTGGGCACTCTGGTGGGCTTCAGGAGCCTGTGGTGGCACAGCTGGCAATGGGGACGTTGCAGCAGGTGCAGCCAGAAGCTGTGGGGAGCAAAGGGGAAAGGAGGGAGGCACAGCCCCCTCACCCACTGCTGGGGGCTGCAAACCTGCTTCCCAGCCCTCTTCACTGAGGTCCCCTGAGCTCTCCCACCTCTCTGCCCCCTTCCAGCCCTTCCACGGCAGACAAGATGAAGCATTTCTTCCTCCTCTTCCTCCTCGGGCTCATCACCAACTCCTTGCAGATCGAAGACAACAAGATCCCCGGGCTGTGCTCGGGGCAGCCGGGCATCCCGGGGACCCCAGGCCTGCACGGGGGGCAGGGTCTGCCAGGGAGAGACGGACGAGACGGCCGGGATGGGGCGATGGGGATGCCAGGGGAGAAGGGCGAGATGGGCCCTCCCGGTAAGAAAGGAGACATCCTGGCTGGGGGAGGGGGACCTGCTCTGCTCTGCCCTCATGCCAGGGGGTGAGCCGTGGATGCTGGCACAGCAAAAGTACCTCTTTCATGCCACCACCACCTTTCCTGTCCTGCCTGTGGTGACCCTGTGCTCCCTGTCACTGGCAAAGCTGCACTCCTCCCCATCCCCACTGCCATTCCTCTTCCACTCCCCCACTTTAGGAGGACTCACCAACTTTTCCCCTGAATATGGCTGCATCCTCCCCCTGGGGTTTCTCCCAGTCTTTGGGGGCTTCTCTAACTCTCTGTTGATGCTGTGCCCAGTTAGCACCTCCATCTCTGCTTTCTTCTGGTATCTGAAAGGAGCCTGTAACAAGGCTGGGGAAGAGCTGTTCACTAGGGCGTGTAACAATAGAACAGGGGGCAATGGTTTTAAGCTAGAAAAGGGTATATTTAGGTTGGCAAAAGTTCTTTAATGGGAGGGTGGTGGATCAGTGGAACAGGTTGCCTAGAGAGGTGGTGGAGACATTCAAGGTCAGGCTTGATGGAGCAATCTGGTCTGGTTGGAGATGCCCCTGCTTATTGTAGGGGGGTTGGACTGGATGACCTTCAGAGGTCCCTTCCAACCCAAGACATTCTGTGCTTGTGCTGCTTCCCCAGGCAGAGCACCGGCCATGCTGGGCCTTCACCACCTGCACCCCATGGAAGTCTTGTCACCCCGGCGGGCTGGGCAGGGGCAAAATGTCAGGGGAGGGGGTGGGTTTGGGTGGGTGGTGGTGGCTTAGAGCTGATCCTATCCCTCTCCTGCTCACCCCAGGACCACCTGGCCCCCGTGGGGAGCTGGGCAGCCCCGGCCTGGATGGGGCGCACGGCGAGAAGGGCGCTCAGGGGGAATGTGCCGTTGCCCCCCGCTCCGCCTTCAGCGCCAAGCGCTCCGAGTCCCGCAGCCCCCCGCTGGCCGACCAGCCCATCCTCTTCGACGTGGTGCTCATCAACGAGCAGGGCCACTACGACCCCACCACGGGCAAGTTCACCTGCGAGGTGCCTGGCCTCTACTACTTCGCCGTCCACGCCACCGTCTACCGCGCCAGCCTCCAGTTCGACGTCATGAAGAACGGCCAGTCCGTCGCCTCCTTCTTCCAGTACTATGGGAACTGGCCCAAGCCCACCTCGCTCTCGGGGGGTGCCCTGGTCCGCCTGGAGCCCGAGGATGAAGTGTGGGTGCAGGTGGGAGTGGGGGACTACATCGGCTTCTACGCCAGCGTCAAGACCGACAGCACCTTCACTGGGTTCCTGGTTTATTCCTACTGGCAAAACTCGGCCGTTTTTGCCTGAGCCTGCCTTTGGCAGCAGCCAGGGCATATCCCCCTTCCCTGCCACCCCGGGGAGGGGGGCAACAGTGCCAGGGTCCAGCTGGGTGGGAGCTGGGACGCCAGGAACCTCACCCTGCTCCGCTGCTTCCCCGCGGCAGGGCAGGAATCCGGCCCCTCTGCTGCCCCCCGGGGTGGGGGGAGAACATCCCTTCAGCTGTAGAAGAGCTCAATATTATCTCGGGCACCCGGCTCTGGGGTGAGATGGTGGCCCCGGTGCCTTCGCTCCCTCCTTCAGCCTCAATAAAGGGGTCTCAGCCACCTGTGTCCCTGCTGCCTGTACACGAAGCCCTGCCCGGGGGTCCCGAGGCCAGGAGGGGACAGTCCTGGGCCCCTGGATGGGGCGGTCCTGGGACACGGGGGGGGACGGTCCTGGGCCCCTGGATGGGGCAGTCCTGGGCCCCTGGATGGGACGGTCCTGGGACACGGGAGGGGACAGTCCTGGGCCCCTGGATGGGGCGGTCCTGGGACACTGGGGGGGACAGTCCCGGGCCACTGAAAGGGACAGTCCTTGGGCCACCACCCGCGACAGCAGGACCAGCGGGAGCCACTAGATGGAAGCATCGCCGTCCCTTTCGCGAGGGCACCGGGCGCTGCGACATCGTCCCCGTCCCCCCGAAGCCTCGGGAGGGGAGCGGGGACCGGGGAGCTCCCCCCCCCTACACACACACACCCCAGGGTGCCTCGATTCCCTGCTGCTCGACGGCGGGGACCGGACCCAGGCCGTGCTGGGCCAGAGGGTCCCGTTGCCACAAGGAGCAGCCCGGGGGGATCCGAGGGTCCTGGCCCCAGGGGGGTGCGGGGCTTGCGGGGCCCCTTCTTGCCCCCCCCCCCCCCCTCAACCCCCTTTGCCAGCCCCGCGCTCCAATGTGAACGCCGTGACCCGCCTCTGAGAAAGGTCCCTATTTTTAGCAGGGCAATGAAGAGCTTCCTCATTCCTGCCCAAAAATAGGTCCCTGCTGGGACCAGCCAGGGAAGGGGGCTTGTTTGATTTTTGGCCAGGGGCCGAACTCCTCAATGAGCGGGCTGGGGAGGGATGCTCTGCCCGGCCGTGGGGTGGCAGCTGGGCTGGGCTTCTCTCTTGGCCAAGACAGCAGGACCCTGCAGGCTCCCAAGCAGCCTGGGACCCCCTTACAGACCGGGACAGTTGCCTCTCCTTGGGGCCAGCTCCCCTGCTGCCCCCCAGGCCGTGCTGCACAGACCCTGCGGGGCTATAAAGCCATGCCCAGCTGGGATGGACAAACCCTGTGGCCCTGCCAGCTCAGCAGCAGCAGCAGTGTGGGGGGGTCAGCCTGTGTGCCCCTGCTGGGGGTCAGCACTAGCCCCTAAGGGGGCTGTCAAAGCCCCACAGCCCCCCATCCTGAAACTGGGGACCACACAGGGATCTGGAGCCCAGGGCATGTCACTGCAACCTGCCTGGCTGTGTGGTAATGGGGGGAGATGCAGCCCAGGGGTGCCAGGGGTTACCCCCAGCCCACAGGGGGTTGTGGAGGTGCTGGGGGGCTGGAGTGAAGCCTCACTCCCCCCCTGGGGTGCAGAGGGGCTCCTTGCAGGCTCCTCTCCCCAGCATGAGCCTCGGGATTGGGTTACAGCAGGAGCTTCTGTTTGGGTTGAGATGGGTCTTTTTTTTTTTCTGTAAGCAGAGCCACCCAGGGACAAACAACCCTGCAGAGCAGATCGATGGATGGTGCTGTCTATTCTGGGAGGAATAAAATGTCTTTTCTTGAGACAAGGCCAGGAAAGGTATGTGGGGGCTGGGAGCATCCTCTGGTCCCTGTCATGGTGCAGGGGAGCACAGCAAAAGGCAGCCAAAGCCACAGCACTTGGCACAGCAGTTCCTGGGCTCTGCTTTCTTGGAGGTGCTCTTGGTCTTCTGGACATTTTGTCTGGGATCACTGTGAGGTTCTGCTAGAAGCCCACAGAGGAACACCAGTGTGCCTGCTGCTGCCAGGAGAGGATGAGGATAAGCAAAAGATAAGGGAAGGAGACCCACAGGAGACCTTGATTTCTGGCAAGTTTCTAGTAAGCTTCAGCTTCTTCTAACAAGCTCTACCAGCTGCCCCTGATAAAAGAGGGTTTGAAGCCCCTGCTCCAGCTGAGCCCAGGTCAGGGAGGGGCCAGTATCCCTTAGGAGTGTGAGGGGGGAGCCCATATAAGGGCCAGGCTCAGAGCACAGGTGCTGTGGAGCAGCTGGCAGGGGCAGCAGTTTGTGCAGAAAGGTGGGCTGGTGGTTTGGTTTCTGTGGCTTTGTTTTTATTTAAAAAAAAAAAAAAAAAAAAAGTGCCAGCACCTCTTCCCAGAGCAGAATACATGTTCTTGGCACACTGAGGTCACTGTGCCCAGCAGCCATTGGAGCAACCCTTCCTGCAATGCTGGAGGACACAGCCTGGCTAGCCCTGAGCTGCAGAAAGTGCTTGGGGCCTCCTGCTGGGGCTGGGACTGGTGCATCTGGCTGGCATCCTGCAAGGGATGTGGGGCTTTTCACATCTTCCAAGGGGAGGAGCTGCTGGAGGAGTTCAGCAGGCTGTGTGGCATCAGAGAGGGCATGGAAGAGATCAGCTGGATCACCTCTGAGACCCTGCAGCTACCAGAGCCTAAACCTTCAAGGATGGCAGTTGAAAGTGGAAGTGCCTGCTGGTGAAGGTTGTCCTGGTGACTCCTGGCAGCACAAGGATGTCTCCTGCTCCACCCAAAAAGCTTGTGGTTATGTGTATAGATTCCAGCACCCTCATTGCTGAAGGGATGCAGGAAGCTCCAGTCATCTTCAGGTGACCTCTGCCAGCTGACCTGGTAAGGAGAGCTTTAAACTGGGAATGGCAGGGGAGGGGACAGTCCTCACTCAGGCTGGGACAGCAAAGGGCTGTCCATCTGCTGCTGGGAGGGTGATCACACCCTGGCCCAGGCTGCTCAGAGAGGCAGTGGAGTCTCCATCCACGGGTTCAGTCAGACCCCAACAGCAAGGGGGCCGGGCTGGCTGATCTCCAGCTCCCTGCCAGGGAACCTTTCTCAGCCACGTCGTGTCCCCAGAGCCTCAGCACTGGAATTGCTGCCGTGTTCCAGGAGCCGGTGTGATTCCCCGGGCCGAGCTGCTAATGAGGGAGCCAAGCTGGTGCCAGGAGCAGCCCAAAGCCCCCCCGTGGCTGGGCTGCTGATCGTCACCTGCTCCCTCCCTGCTGGCCTGCTATCATGAGCTGCTCATGCTGCTGCCCATCTGTCCTGCCAGCCCCCTGCTCTCAGCCAGACGATGGTTGTTGTCCCTGGGGCTGGGGTGTTGCAGCTGGGCTGACAAAAGCATCCCGGGGATTTTCCCCATGGCCCGGGGGTTTTCAGCAAGCTGTCAGCTCCCACCTTGCCAGTGCTCCTAAATTGGAGTCAGCCTCACAGCATCACGCTCCTCCCTCCCTGGGGAAAGGGAAGAGGGTCTTGGCATTGTGATGGGCTGAGACCAGCCCACTCAGCTCACACATGAGGCTTCCAGGCAAGCTCTGCAGCGGGGAATACCCCCTGCAAGGCCTCCAGATGTCATGCCCTGGATGGGTCTGTGAGCCCTGCTGTTGCTGGACACCCTCCCCAGGCAGTGCAGCCCTGCACCAACATCAGTCCCAGGGACCCTATGCCTGCCTGTGTCAGCTGGGAGCTGGTTGCATCTTCCTCCTGTAATTGTTTGCTGCTTGGCCAGGGAGTGAGCCAAGTGCGTGCAGGATGGCTCCCCAGGGGAAAGCTGTGTCCTTCACATCCTGTCCTTCCTTGGCTGCAGTGGCCTGAGGCAGCTGAACACCCTCTCCATCCCCCCCCCGGGGCTGGTGGAGGGCTGGGAGGAGGACCCTGCCCATGTGTCCCTCCTTCCTGGGCCTTGGCAGAGCAGCATTCCTGCAGCAGATGTCTGTCCCTTTCTGGCCTCCTCACAGCCCCTCTCTCCCCACTGTGGTTTTCAGCCAGGGTGTGAGAGGATCCTGGTTAAAATTAGCTAGTTTTGCTGGCCTGGCTCTGCCAAGGCAGGTGAGTTCAGGGCAGGGTGAGCCAGAACTCCTGGGGTCTCTGCCCATCAGGGTCCTGAAACGTTTTTCCAAGCAATTTACAAGGATGCTGGAGAAGCAGAGGGTGCTTAAAAGCACACAGCAACCCTGCCAAGAGCTCAGATCGTGGCCAGGCAGTAACTTGTGCAGCAAATGCATCTGCTCACCAGCAGCCCAGTGCTGCTGAGCCTTCCAAAGCCTTCCTGTGAGGCAAGGCTGAGCCCACTGCTGCCTGGGGCTCCACAGCTCCCAGTGCTTTGGGTGCTGCCTCCATCCCCAGGACACTCAGGCTTGCCAACACCCTCCATCCCTAGCAGCAGGACATTGAGGTACCAAGGACACATAGAAGCAGGGATTACACATTCCTGTGGATGTTCCTACCAGCCCAGGAAACTTTAGCCCCTCTGCTCTGGGCTGCCCAGGTCCTGGGGAGCTCCTGCTCTGGAGGATCTGAGCACTCAACAGCTCCAAGAAGGAGGAGTGAAGATGCCCACCAGCCCTGGGCCCTTGCCAGGGAGAACCACCCCAGCCACTCAGCCTGCTCCTGGGCCCAGGAGAGGCTGCAGCACCAAACACACCCCCAGACACTGGCACGGGTGCCTGGCAAGCTGCATTCTCTGCCCCTTTGCACGGGCACACCCACAATCACCTCCTCTGGGGCTCTAGATTAATCTTTGGGGTTCAAACACCTCCAGACAAGTACCCCTGAGCTTGCTGGTGGTGCCAGCCCTCCAGTTCTGACCCTCAGTGGGGAGTGATGGCCTTCTTCTGGAGCTCAGAGAGGACATCCCACCTCACCCAAAGGAATCCCTTCCCAGGAATGAGGCAGCTTTTGGTAAAGGAGATTTTATTCTGCTCAGGATCTAGTCCATAGTGCAAAAAGTTAAACTTAAGGCAAAGCTTTCTCTTTGTTGTATAAACAGGCAGCAAACAAAACAGGCTCTAAAACAACAAGCGTGGCTGCTAGAATAGAAAAAGGGGTTGAGGGGAGAAACTGCAGTCCTGGGGAGGTGTCCCTTGCCCCCCTGTACTTCACGTAGGAAACATTGCACCCCAAGATCCATGAGCTGGTCCCAACCAACCCGCAGTGCCTCCCAGAGCAAAGCCACCCTCCAGCCAGATTGCATCTTGCCACAGCTCAGCTCTACAGGGCAGAAGTGTCTCCCAGCATGGCCTGGCCTCTCTGCTGCCTCTGTTTTGGCTTCAATCCTTTCTGAAGAAGGAGAACAGAGAAGGAAGACCTGCCAGCTGCCTTCAGGCTCTTGGCCTGCAGTCCAGGAGACAAGACTTTTCCCAGTCTGGCTCCAGCCAAAGCTGGCTGTGGTGAGTGGTTGAGCTCAGGCAAGCAGCTGGAAAAGGAAAAGCTTTTTAGTGCAAGGTCCTCTTGCAGCCCAGCAGTTTCTTGGAATGGTGCTGGTTGATCAAGCTGGGATGAGCCATCTCAGCCCCTCTCCCCCCCTCCAACCAGGACTGGATACTCATTAAGACTCCAGGGGACACTTTTAAATAAAACTAGCTACATTTCTACAAAGAGTAAGACAACAGCAGTGTAACCCTGCCCAAGTCAAAGACAGCCATGGTCCTGGGACTGCTCCATGCACACCACTGCAGATCAGCAGCACAGATATGCAGAACTTGTGCCTGGAGCTGGAATGTCTTGATGGCTCCCAGGAGCTCTGGGGTCCCCTCTCCTGAAGAGTTACTCCCTCCAGCCAGCCCAGGAAGCAGCAAACACTCCTGTGAACCACCCAGTTAGTTCCAGGGCACTCTGAGCCTGAAGAAAATGTGTCATATCCATAGAGGATTCTCCAGCACCAGCTCAGATGTCTGCTGCTGCTGTTGTCAGGGGTGTGGGCACAGGCTGGCCAACCACCCCTCGGGTTCCCCAGGCACCACCACTGCCCCTCCCCATGCCAGTAACCTGATGTGTGCTTGCTAGACTTGCATAGGTGATGTGTGGAAGCAGAAGCAACACTGAGCTCTGCAGTCAGGGAGCCCACGTTCCTCACGGCTCCTCATTGTCCTGGCAAGGGCAGCAGGAAGCTCCAAACCCCACAGCGTGGTGGCTGGGGTGCTGAAGTACCCCAGAAACCCTGCTCTTCCCCAGCTGAGAGCCAGGCTCAGCCCTCTGGGGGCAAAGCCTAAAAAATCTCCCCAAGTGTGCTCACTCCCCCCTTCCCAGGCATCTCCCCAGCTCAGGTGGTGGCAGGAGGAGGCAGAGCTCTGAACACAGCCTGCAGAACACAGTCTGCCAGGTAGTTTTCTGATCAGATGGTGGGGGGGAAAAAAACAACCCTCCCTTGCCTTGCACCAGCCCCTGAGATTCCCAGGAGGGCACAGCCTGTAACTGTGCCATCAGCTTTGGCCAGGAGGGGCCAGAGCTCCTTCCTGCTGCACTCTGCAGGCTCCAGCTGACAGGTCCTGCAACAAAACAGGTTGTCAAGAAGAAGAATAACAATAATCATAATAAAAAGAGTAACTCTCTCAGCCTGATGCAGAGATCAGTTATTGTGCTTATTAGCAACAGCTACAACCTAGCAAAGGTGGCCAGCAGACACCCCCCCCCCCAGCCTTTTGCCCACTCAGCATCGCCCTTAGTTCTCTGAAAGCTGCTTGAGGCAGCCCTGGGGAAGTTCTGCTTCCTGGGGAGTCCTGCTTCCTGGGGAGAGGCAGAGCCAGGGGTGCCCTTGTGGGGCAACGACCCCAGCCACCCCCTCTTCCTGCGTGTTTCACAAGTAGACATTGAGGGTCTGGAGGATCACCTGGCGGCAGAGCGGGCAGTTGCGCTGGTAAATGGCCTGTTGCAGGAGGACCTCTGTGCACTCCTGGCACAGGCACAGGTGCCTGCAGGGCAGGAGCAGGACTGTCTTGGTTTGGTCTTGGCAGATGACGCACTTCTTCCGCTCCTCTTGTTCTTTCAGCAGCATCCAGGGGTCGTTCTCCGGGCTGCCCTCCCCATCCCCCGCGGCCGCGTTCAGCTGCTGCCTCCTGGCAGCTTTTCCCCAGGAGGAGCCTGGTTCCTCCCTGGGGGGCTGGAGACGCTCAGAACTTCGACTCAGAGCGGGTCTGGCCTGCGGGACCTGCGCTGCGTCGGGCTGCTCCTCCTCCCGCTGGGCTGGCAGCTGCCCCAGCCCAGCCACCCCCAGCCTGCCAGGAGCCACTGGTCTGAGGGTGGGCACAGCTGCCCCTCGCTGGTTGCTCTCCCGGTTGATGGTTCTGCCTCCTCGGCTCCAGTTGGTCGCCTGCAGGCTCCAGTCCACCAGCCTGCGCCAGGCCTGGGAGGTCATGGCCATTCCCAAAGTCAGGGCTGCCAGCTGGTAGAGCCTCCAGACGTCCCGCTGCAGGCGGTGGTAGGAAGGCAGGGTGTTGAGGTAGCCCAGCACGTAGCCCGTCAGCGTCCGGAGCAGCCCGGGGTTGCAGAGAAAAGCACCCACCGCCAGGATGAGGAGGAGCAAGGCCAGGCCGTAGATGTTGACAAAGAAGACGCTGACGAAGAGCTCGGCCGCCGCGGCCAGGAGCTTGAAGGCCAGCTGGCAAGGCGACCAGAGCAGGATGGAGAGGGCGATGGCCCCGCTGGAGACGTGAGCCAGGAGAGCGGCCAGCAGGTCGCTCACCCGCAGGAACGGCCCCGCCAGCGAGTCCCAGAGAGCCGCCAGCAGCGTGAAGAGGTTCTGCGCGCCCAGCAGGCAGATGTTCACCAGGCTGTTCACCAGGTAAGCCAGCAGGCTGGTGCCGATGGCCAAACCCTCGCAGAGCTGCCGAGCCACCCCCTGCCCCCAGCCCAGCAGCCCCCCCAGCCCGCGCTGCAGCAGCTCCCGGCCCCGCAGCCCCAGGTGCGACAGCAGGTGTCCGGCCGCCTTCAGCCCCTCCAGACCCCCGCAGCAGCCCCGCAGCAGCCCCCCCAGCCCGCTGCTCGCCAGGCACTGAGCCGCCCTGCCCAGGGAGCCCGCCCACAGCAGCAGCCCGTCCCAGCAGGCCAGCAGCCCGGCGGCGGCGGCGGCGGGGAGGCTGCAAGCGGCGGCCAGCAGCCAGAGCAGCGCCGAGACCAGCGAGGACACCAGCAAGAAGTTGACGTCCAGCAGCAGCACCAGCAGGTCCAGCGCCAGACGCAGCCCGCGGAGCAGCACGAACAGCAGGTCCATGGCCGGGGGGTGTCGGGTCCCGGGGGGGGTGTCGGGTCCCCGGGGGGTTCGGGTCCCCGGGGGGGTTCGGGTCCCCGGGGGGGGTTCGGGTCCCGGGCCGCCCCGTCGGGCCCGCAACGGCGCCGTCAGCCCAGCCCCCCGCCGCTGGGCGCCGCCATCTTGGCTGCGGCTGCCGCGGGAGGGCGCGGGCCAATCGGCTGCCAGGGCCCCGCCCCTGCCCGCCGCTCATTGGACGGTTCGGAGGATGCGGGGAGGGAGGAGGAGGAGGAGGGGGTGGGTCTTGGAGGGGGCGTGGTTTATGCGGAGTGAGGCGTCTCTGATTGGTTGTTGAGCCGGGTTGGGCCACGCCCACTAGCGGGTATTTAAATGGGGAGCGGCGGCCACTGGAACGGGGGGAGCTGGGGGGGAGCCAGAAATACCTGGGGGGGGTCCTGGGGGGACCTGGGGGACCTGAGGGGGTCCCTGGGGGGACCTGGGGGGACCTGGGGGAATCGGGGGGGGCCTGAGGGGGATACGGAGGTCCTGGGGGAGGATCCAGGGGTACCTGAGGGGGTCCTGGGGGCCTGAGGGGGTCCTGGGGGGACCCAGGGGGGACCCAGAAATACCTGAGGGGGTCCCTGAGGGGGTCCTGGGGGGACCTGGGGGAATCGGGGGGGCCTGAGGGGGATACGGAGGTCCTGGGGGGGGATCCAGGGGTACCTGAGGGGGTCCTGGGGGCATCGGGGGGAGCCTGAGGGGGTCCTGGGGGGACCCAGGGGGGACCCAGAAATACCTGAGGGGGTCCCTGAGGGGGACCTGGGGGAATCGGGGGTACCTGAGGGGGATCCAGGGGTACCTGAGGGGGTCCTGGGGGCATCGGGGGGGGCCTGAGGGGGACCCAGGGGGGACCCAGAAATACCTGAGGGGGTCCCTGAGGGGGACCTGGGGGAATCGGGGGGACCTGAGGGGGATCCAGGGGTACCTGAGGGGGTCCTGGGGGCATCGGGGGGGGCCTGAGGGGGACCCAGGGGGGACCCAGAAATACCTGAGGGGGTCCCTGAGGGGGACCTGGGGGAATTGGGGGGACCTGAGGGGGTCCTGGGGGGACCTGGGGGAATCGGGGGGACCTGAGGGGGATCCAGGGGTCCTGGAGGGGGACCCAGGGGTACCTGAGGGGGACCTGGGGGAATTGGGGGGACTTGAGGGGGTCCCTGAGGGGACCCGGGGGTACAGCAGGACGTGGAGGTCGTGAGGACACCCCTTCCTAGCCCTGCTGGCAGCAGCACATGGGACAGGCAGCACCCAGAGGATCACACGTGTGATGAACGTGCTCGGCCTCTGCGCGTGTGCCAGCAGGGTCCCCTGGGCTTGGGAGCGTTTGGTCAGCCCAAGGCAGCGCTGTTGTCTTCCCCCACCCCCCCTTTCCAAGCAGTTTCCTGCAGGACATCCCAGAATAAACCCATGGTCGTGGCTCTCGCTCAAGGTTACAGCCCCAGAAGTGCTCCTGTCGCCCCTCCTGGGCAGGGCATGGGGCTGCCAACATCTCTGGCCTTCACCCTGCTGTGCTCCAGGACGTGGCCCAGCCCGGAGGGTGAGGATAAGCTGAGGGAAATTCAGCCCCAAAGCCCAAGGCTTTTTAAGGAAGGGGAGAGCAAGCAGAGCGGGTGACCCACGGGAAAAGATCTCTGCAGCCTCAGGAGGCACCGGCCAGCATGGAGCCCCAGAGGAAGGCACTGCACCCCTGGGGATCAAGGGAGGAGCCCCGAGGGAGCAGGACAATGGGATCCCCTTCCTGCAGCACTTGTTCCCCCTGTGGAAACCCCGAGCTGGGGCAGGACCCTGTCCTGGCACACCCTGCATGGGCTGATGCTGCTCGGTGCCATGGCTGGGCTCCTGGGATGATATATCCCTCTGTGTGTGTGTCTGTCCCCAACCTGGGGTCTGTCCTGCTGGCTGGCCCCCTGCTAGCCCTGTCCCCTCCCTGCCTGGCCAGTGCTGGCCAGGGGATCCCCCCGTGGTGAGTGTGTGCCTGGATCCCCCCCGTGCTGTGCCTGCCCACGTGATGGAGCCAGGATGCTTTCAGCATTTATGGTCATGTTTGGATTTCTCATCGCTTTACCAAACAGGACAAGGGGAAGGAAAAAAAAAAAAAGAGCCTAGTCAAGGGCTGGGTGTGCCCAAATAATTCCCAGCCTCTGGCTGTGCACCTGCCTCTCTTGCTCTGCTCTCACAGCCTGCCAGGGTCCCTGCTCGGGTGGGCCAGAGAGAGGGGCTGGGGGGGGTTTGGAGGTCATGGCAGGGCTGCTCCGTGCTCGGGGGGGCTGAGGGGAGCCTGTGCCTGCCCTCCCCTGCTGTGGGGTGTCTGGCTCTGCAGATAGAGCACCCAGGGGGTGGGTTCAGGCTGGGACACCCATTTGGCTGGAGCAGAACAAGCCCCCAGTGGAGGGTGCAAGGAAGGGAAACACCAGCCCGGGACCCTGAGGGGGGGGGAAGGAAGGGACCTTGCCAGGGTGCCAAGCAGCTGGGCCATGGCCAGGACCCCTCCTTGCGAGGTCCCCCCCAGCTGTCCCTGCACTTGATGGAGGTCCAGGCACAATGCCACAAGGCTCCCAGCTGTGCCTGTGGCAGCTGCTGACAGCAGGATGGGGTGGACCCCCCCCCTTCCCTCATCAGCCTCTCACTGGGCATGGGATAGAGGGGGCTCTGCTGTAAACCGGGCTGCACTGGGGTTAACTGGGACCACCACAGACCCAGTGCTGGCAGCCAGCCTGGCCGGCTGCTGCATCATGCTTCCCAGCTGCTTTCCCGGTGCTGAGCTCACCGCAGGCAGAAGCATTTCAGGGAAACAGCAGTGTCTGTGGTGCTTGAGGAGCTTCTCTGGAGCGAGGCGTGCTCGGGGAGTCATCAGGACCTGTGCTCTGAGGTGCAGACTTTGTGGAGCCGGGGGCCGTGCTGGAGCTGCTTCCAGTCGGATCCCGGGCAGGTTCCAGCAGGCTGACTGGGAGGAGGCTGCGGGTGGCAGAGGAATGGGAAAAATGAGGCAAACAAAGGGTTGGCAGCGCAGCTTGCAGCCACGGAGCCGGTGCTGGGGACCACGGCAGCTCCCTCCAAGCCTGTCTCCACGGGGGGACACGCAGCTTCCCCAGCCCCAGCATCTTCCCACACTTCCCTTTGGCATTTTTGCTACCCAGACACATCCTGCCCTGCTGCTGCCCGGAGGCAGGAAGGGTGTTTCTGGGGATGTGGGTCCTGCTGCCATCACACCAGTGCTCCCAGCACACTCATGGCCAGCTGGGACCATCCCCAGGGTGCCCACACCAGTGGATCCCTGGCTGTGCAGCAGCCCCAGTGCTTGGGAAAAGCCATCCAGCATGGTCCTCAGGACACTGCCCAGCAGCCTTACCTCAGTTCCCCTCAAGATGCCCTGGCCAAGGGCTGGGCAGATGCCTCAGCAGGCTGTGGGTGCCACCAGCCCCTCAGGCCAGGCTGGAACAATAGGTCATTCCGCTGCATCCGCTCCAGGAAAGTCCCTTGTCCCCACTCGGGCTCAGCTCCAGGATGGCGTGGCTCCCTCTTCCTCTGGCCTTCCCCTCACCTTGGAGGTGCACGTGATGGGATCCCTGGCACACACATCCCTGCCCACGGGGGGCAAGAGCTGGCACCCACCCTGCCTGCTGCACGGCCGAGGCTGCCATGGAAAGCCCTCAGAAATCCCCAAGGAATGTCCCTGTCTCCCCCCAGTGTCCTGGGGAGCAGCCACCTTCCCTGCCTTTGTTTGCCCAGCAGACGTGTGGAAGAGAGGGAGCACGAGGGCTGCCTGTCCTATCTCTTGAGGTCTGTGTGGCTCCCCACAAAGGGAGCTGGGATATCTTTCTCCTCCTGGAGCCTGGCCAGATGGCCCTGGGAAAAGCAATTCCTCTTCCATGGGAAAGTCCTGCGAGGAGAAATCCCTGCTCGGCCCAGCCAGCCCCACAGCTCCCCTGGGCCCTGGAGCTCCGGCGTGTCCCCAGGGCTGTGGGGCTGAGCAGGGACAGTGGAGAGAGGAGGTGGCATGAGGACTGTGCCCTGCTAGCTACCTTCTCCCGGGCAGCCCTTGCCTGGGAGCCCGTGCCCTGCCTTCCCCACAGCCCCTCAGAGGGATCCCCCCCAGCCTAGGGGTGTGAGAGGGGCTCCCCCAAAGCTGAGGCTGGCCTGGCCACCTGCCTGGGGCTAATCTCTCTTGCTTGAATGTTTGCTTGCAGTTGTTCCTAACGAGCCATCCTGAAGACAAAGCAGGGATGAAGACCTGGCGCCGCAGGACAGTGATGCTGGGTCTCCAGGTTGCTTTCCCAACCCCGGGTGACACGGAGCACAGGGTAGGGATGTTCCTCCTCCCGGTTCCTCCGGGGAGCCGTGGTGAGAGCCGTGGTGTTAGCAGGGCTGACCCCTGCCCGCCTCTCTCTCGCTGCCCGTGCCACAGGGATTGCCACACGGGCACCGGCAGCAGCTGCTCCTCCCGGGAATCCCGCTGCCGGGACCCTGGTGCATAATCCACCCCATTGTGAGGGGGAGTGCCCGGCCCAGGCCCATCTGGAGCCGAGACAATGGGGCTTTTTTTCCGGCCGGTGCTGGGGTTGGAGTTGGGGGGGGGGGGAGGAGGAGGAGAGAGACCAGCTCCGAAGTCTTCCTGAAGGAAAAGGCCGGTTTATAAATAGCTGTCCCCGGGCTCCCAGCTCCTGCCCCATCCGTTCCCCAGCCCCAAAGCCTCCCCCTTGCAGCAGGGCTGGGAGGGCAGCCTGGGGCACAGACCAGGACGTGGCTGTTTGCACCGTGTCCCAGGGCTGCACCTGCTGCAAGCCCTGGGGAGCCTGCACCCCCCGGGATGTCAAGTGACAGGCCAGCCCTGGGCAGAGGGCTCCTTCCCCCTGCACCTCGGTGGTGTCCCTTGGCTGGCTAAGGTTTCTCCAGGAGTGCTCTGTGTCCCAGCTGTCCTTGTCCATCCGTCCCGCACACACAGCGAGGGTCAGGCCGTGGGGCAGGGTGTGAGGGCAGGGTCTGCAGGGCTCCACAGCCTTCCTTGCCACCCCTGTTGCTGCTCCTGGTGGAGCGTGGCCAAGCCCATGTCCCTCACGGGGGAGCTGGGGCTCCTGGCTCCATCCTCTGACAGGTGGCACCATCCCTGAGGAGTCCGACGGAGGCTGTGGCTGGGGTGGGGTGACCATGGGCCAGCTTGGCCCCTCTTTGGGGCTTTGCCAGTCCTCTGCATCCGCCGAGCCCCTGGCCATCTCCCTTCAGCTGCTCCAGGAGCTTGTCCTCCTCCAGCAAAGAGTTCTAGATGTCATCTTCCTTCCCCCCTTCCGCTCACGTCCGTCCTTCCTTCCTCCGCCCGCCCAGCCCCTCGCCCAGCTCCCACTCCCGGCCCCTCCTAAACAAAGGCTCCGTAGCCATGGTTAATAATCCCCACATAAAGGCTCTGCAGAAGAGGAGAGGAAGGAGAGGGGAGACACAAAGAAGCCGCTGGGAGCCCAGCCGAGGAAGGAGGGGGGGGTTGTGGAAGAAGGCGTTTTCCTGAGCTAAGGAAGAGGGTTCCAAGAGGTGCACAGAGGAGGAGTGGAGGTATCCCAAGGCACATCTAATGCCCTGTTCCTCGTGTTCCTTCACACAGGGAACTGGGAGCCAGAGGTCAGCCAGCCCAGGCAGGTCCCTGTTATCCCAGGCTGCACTGCAGTGTGCGAGCCCTAAAAGCACCCCAAAATGCAGCACCAGGGCCAGTGGGGAGGTGCCCCAGAAGTGGTCATCCTCATGGCACTGCCATGCCCCGGTGCTGGGGAAGAGGCAGGCAGATCCTGGGCTGTGTGGGAAAGCAGGGTGCTGGCCTGCATCCCATCCATCCCTTCCCTGGGGAACGGGGCCCCTCTTGGCCCTGCCAGTGTTGTGTGAGGAGGTGCAGGCCCGGGCGGATGTGGCAGCAGCTTCTGTCCTGCAGCCTGATTCCATCTAGCCTGCCTTCCATTCCCTCTCCCTTCCATCCCTCTCCCTTCCATCCCCATCTTCCATCCCCCCTCCTTCCATTCCCTCTCCCTTCTATCCCTCTCCCTTCCATTCCTCTCCCATCCCTCTCCCTTCCATCCCCCTTCCTTCCATCCCTCTCCCTTCCATCCCTCTCCCTTCCATCCCCCTGCCTTCCATCCCTCTCCCTTCCATCCCCCTGGAGCTACACAGGAAGCTGTACCCGCCAGCAGCTCATGGCTCAGCAGCACTGGCAGGGGGCTTGCTGGGAGGCAGCTGGCACGCAGAGCACCCCAAAGACCCCTCCTGAGCCATCCGGGCTGCTCTGGGCCCCATCAACATGGTCAGGGGATGAGGAAGGTGTGAGGCCCCCTCGTCCCCACCTGGGACGTGCTGAGCAGCGTGTCAGGGCACACACAGCGAGAGCAGAGCGCTGCCTGCATGGCCTGGGTGTCTCCGATAGCATTGCCAGGATCCAGCCTCCCTGGGAGGGCAGGGGAAGGTGGAAGGGGCTGAGGTGGGTGCTAGGATGCAGGCTGTGCCCATCCCCAGGTCCCACACCTGGCACTGCACGCTGGGCATCATTCCCCTCTGGCTGCGGGGAGCCAGGCTCAGCGGGAGCCAGAGAAGAAAGGCAAATGCAATTACCCGCTTCCAGATTGTGCCTGCGACTTGTGATGCTCAGATAACGCAGGGGTAATCTGCCCAGCCCCGGGCAGTTCCCAGGTTTCCAGCAGAGAGGAGCGGCTGTGCCGGCAGCTCTGCCAAGGGTGGGTAAATCCCACTGCTCCAGGGGGCAGAGCCGCCTGCCTGGGCACAGCGCTTCCAGGGGGTGGCAGGAATGTTGGAGGAGGAGGAGAACAGCGGGAACCGCAGCTTCCCTCTGCTGCTGGACCGCGGGAGCTGCTCCCGGTGCCTGTGCTGGGGCAGGGACCAGCGCCCTGACCTTCCCACCCTGGCTGTGTGCATGGGACAGCGACACGGGAGCCTAATCCACACTGTTTGTTTGCAGAGCAGGCAGCGGGGGCCGAAGCCAAATCCATTAAGCTAGCAAAAAAATAAAATAAATAAATAACAACAATAAAAATAGGAAGGCATGAGCTCAGGCAGCAGGAAGGGAAGATGAAGGTGGCCAGCCTGCTGTGCTCCCCAGGCAGAGACCCTCTCCCCCAGCCCACCCTTCCCAGCAGGAGGATTTCATGCCAGTTGTGAGGGCAGAGGGGCCTTGCTTTCCAACCCTGCCCATCTCCCCCAGAGCCATTTAGTTTGGTAAGGGGGGAAAAAAATACATACAAATAATAAGATTGCTTCAAAGTTAAATGCTCTGGAAAGCAGAAGCCCAACCATCTAGAGGCACAGCCATTGCAGTAACAGTGGGAGGCTGTTTCAGGGGGGCACGCTCCCTCTCACAGGGTTTGGCCAGCCTGTTTTCTCCAGGGAGCAGCACGGCCCGTTCCAGCTGCTGGGGAATTTTCTGCAGAGGTTTTATTAGCAACATTTTGCTTTATTTTTACCACAGAATAGATGGCGTTGGCACCAGAACAAAATGCACCAGCAAGTGTGTCATCTAGGTTCTCCTGCTTGTTTGTGTGTTTGACTGGGTAGCCTGTTTCCCGCAGGAAAGCAGGACCCCCCTTGGGTCCTGTTCCCTCTCAGGGTGGCATTGGCAGGGCTTAAATCCCAGTGTTTTGTGCAAAAGGCAAGATCCCTTTCCCTCCTCCGAGGGGAGCAGAGCTTGAGGCTCCTCAGGTGCAGCAACCTGCCCTTTTGGAGGGAGAGGAAAATGTGAGCGTGTTGTCAGGGGATCCCCAAGGTCTGGGCACCAGCTTGGGGGGTGGCTGTTCCCATTGCAGACAGGGAACTCCTGCCCCTGTGCAGCATCCCCACAGTGGGGCCAGAGAGCAGCTCGGGAGCAGCCTGTGCATGATGGCACAGTTCCCTTGCACTTGTTCCCTCCTCCCCAGGGAACAGGCTGCCTGGGAGGAGGCCTCCCCTCTGCAAGGTCTGTATGAGCCTTATCACTGCCCGGCATTGCCATTTTAAGTAACTAATCTCGTGGGGGAAAAATTTAATCATTTCCGATGAATCATCAAGTCTCTTTGGCTGGAATTCTTTTGAGGGGAGGGAGCTGGTCAGGCATGAAACCAAGGCAGGAGGAGGGCACGGGGAAGGGCTGCTGCCTGGCACCAGTGGGGGAGTGGGGCTGGGGGCCAGCACAGGGTTTGCTGGTGCTGGAGGTTCTGCTGGTGCCTTGGGGGTGCCCAGGAGAGATGCTGTGGCCCAGGGGAACCTGCAGCCCAGCCCCAGGGTGGCTCAAGGTGGTCAGAGAGGTGGAGTCTGCGTTGCCAGGAGGGTCAGAGTGCAGCTCGTGCTGCTGGAAGAGCAAACGGGAGAGAGGAGGACATGCTTAAAGTTCAGAGCCCCTGGACTGAGAGCTGGAGGAGAAGGTTGTCACTGCTCCCCAGAGACACTGGGGCAGCCCTGGGCCTGTCCTCAGGTGGGGTGAGCACAGGCCAGGGAGCTTTTGGGAGTCTCGTGTGAATGTGGAGCAAGAGTGTGGGGAGGCAGAAGAGGGCTTTGAAGAAGAAGAAAACCCCAGTGCTTTGTTCCCCCACACAGCCCTGATTGACCCAAGGGGAAACCGAGGCACAGAACCAGGCTGTGACAGGCCAGGGGCACCGGACCCAGGTGTCCTGCATGGTTCCCTGTGGGTAACTCGTAGCACCTGGGGAGTTTGTTTTGCTCCCTCAGGCGTGTTGCAGAGCCTCTCTCTGCTGCTCTGTTTGGGCTGGGTGATTACCCCTGGATAATAGCAGCCTTGTGCAGCCCTGACAGCCACCCCCCGCCCCCGGGCCGGCCCCGGGCCAGCCCCCAGCCACCGCAACCAACGGCTTTTCCACAGCCCCCCCCTCCCCATTCAACAGCTGCGCGGGGGCTCTGGTCACAGCTCCCTGTGCCCCCCCGAGCGGGGGGGTCCTGTCTGGAGGACAGGGACCGGCCTTTGCAGAGTCTCCCCGTGGGGCTGGGGGGGCTCTGTGGGGTACAGCAGAGCCTGGGGTGCAGACCCTGGTGACCTGCCTGGGCTGGTACCACCTTCGTGTCCCCAAGGAGCTGCCCAAGGAGCCCACTGCCCTCAGGTGTCCCTTACAGCCCAGGCAGGGGTGAGGAGGGGTTTGCTCCCCCTGTTTTTGAGTCCCTCTCTCTCTGAGTCCCCTTGTGCAGGTTCAGAAGCTGGGGCTGAGCAGAGGAGCTGTATTCACTGATGCCTGTTAAGTGGGACTCCTGGGGGGATGGTGTGTCCCCCCCGCCCTTTTCCAGCATTCCCCAAAGCCCTGTGCAAACCAACCCGACCCCTCCGCCGGCTTCGCAAAAGTGTTTTCCCACCCCCAGCGCCCATCAGTCTGATGGGATCAGCCTGTGCGAGCCCGGGCAGGCAGGGCTGGCAGGCTGCAGGTCTGCGAGCCAAGCTGGAAACGAGCCCCTCCGGCAGAGCTGGAAAACAACAGCCGGGGGTGCTGGGGGGAGCGTGTGCGGGGGGCTCGGAGTTACCGACCCGTCTGGAGGGGCTGCGGGGGGTCCGGGCGCTGCGGGGCTGGGGCGGCTGCCGCTGGGGGGTGGTAGGGGGCCTCGGGCGGTGGGCAGGGACCTCGCCTTCCTCCTCCTCCTCCTCCTCCTCCTCCTCTGCCTGACGTCAGCCCGCGGCCCCGCTCAGTCGCGGCCGGTGGTGGGCATGGCTGGGGGGCTGCGGGCGGCCGGGCTCGCCCTGGGCTGGGGCTGCTGCCTCCTGATCTGCTGCGGTGAGTGGATGTCGCGACAGGGGCTGTGGAAGGGGGACTGGATCTGGGGAAGGAGGGGACGGGATCTGGGGAACGGGGACGGCCGGGTCAGCGCACCTGCGGGGCGGGACGCGGGGGCTTCGCCGCTCCCGGGCAGGGATGCACTTTTGTCCCGTGTTCCTAAGAGGAAAATTGGTTCTGTCCTGGCTCAAAGCAGGGCTGCGGCCCCGCACTCCCTCCCGCACTGCCCCTCGGAGGGTGCGCGGGGGCTGCTCCCCGTGCGGAGCTGGGCTCTGCCGGGCTTCCCTTCCCACCGCCGGGCTGCGAGCTTCGAAGGGGGGGTTTCGAGGGGAGGCAGCCGGAGGGGTCTTGCCCGCAAAGGTTGGTCCGGAGCCAGCCCAGGCAGCCAGCAGAGCTGACGCCCTTGGGGCGCTGGCTGGCTTAGGGCCAGGAATGTTAAAATTGTGGTGCCGGGGGAGGCGGGGTGGGAGCTGCCCCCTCGAGCCTGTGTCCTCCCCTGCACGTTCCAGGGCTCCGAGGGGCTGGGGTTGGGTGTGGAGAGTCGGGAGCGCCGCGTTCTGTTCTCGGCGCCCCTTGGTAGCCCCCCGAAAGGTGAGGGGTGCCCTCTGCGTCCCCGGGAAGGCTGGCCCGGTGGCCGGGGAAGGTGGCTGGGGCAGGGCAGGCTCCTGGGGCCATGCTCCGTGGGGCAGAGGCAAGGGTGTTGAGGGGCAGGGTGCCCGCACGTGTGTTCATTGTACAGCTGGGTGAGTTAGTTGAATTATTAGGAAGCATCCACCCCTTTCCTTCTAAGGAGTTTTTTCCCTGAGCCCTGTGTTTCTCTTGGCTTTTTTTCACGCCTTCTTTTTTTATCCTCTTTCCAGTCCATTTTCACCCTCGGGAGGGAGGCTGTGTTTCCTGCCCTTCCCTGCTCCCAGCAGCGTTCCCTGCCTTCTCTGCGGGCCAGGGAGTGGTCCCGGTGTGCTGGCTGCTCCTTGTCCCTGCCCAGCCACGCTGCAGAGGTGGCCCCAGGCGCTGGGGAAGCCTGCTCTGGCCAAGGCGCCAATAATAAAAGTGATGAAATAAAGCGGAGCCAAAGGCTTCCACCCCCGGCCCGTGCTGGGATCCCCTTCCTCACAGCACATGTGCCGAGCGAGGACTTTATTGGCTGGCGGCGTCAGTGTGTTTGCAAGCCCAGCCGCGGTGGGAGCGTTGATGCTTCCCAGAAGCGTGAGGGGCCACAGCCAAGTCATTCCCAAGCAGGCTGGGGGGCTCACTGTGCTGCTGGGGTGAGGGGCTGAGCCCACACTGGAGCTGCCCAGTGCCACCTCCTGCACGGCAATCTCCAGCCGCTGGAGAGGTCTTCGTGGGTGTTGTCAGCTGGCTTGCAGGGTTGGGGGTTGTGAGCTTCTCCTGGCGCACATGGCTGGGTCCTGACGAGCTGGTGGGGTTGGTTTGGGGGTGCACGGAGCTGGTTCCTCCTGCAGCAGAGCCTGGGCTTCCTCCCCATCCCCAGCACGGCGAGGGCTGGGCTGGGGCGGAGGCTGCTGGGCGCTGGTGGTGATGCTGGTTGCTGTGGGGCTGGGGCTCTGCTCCCTGTTTCTCCTCTCGATGAGGAAGAAGGGGTTCAGGTGATCCCGCTCCATGAGAGCTGGGGGGTTCCCTGGGTCGGGGAGCTCTGCTGGAAGGGTGGCCTTGCCAAAGCAGAGTGTTTGTACTGGGAGCAGGCAGGATCTGGCCGCAACTGGTTTCCCCAAGAGGGGAAAAGAAACCCTTGGAAACCTCCAGCATCCCGCGTACGGCTCCAGACCCCTGCGGTGCCCCTCCTCTCTCTGCTCCGTGCCGGGGGCTCCGTGCCGGGGGCTCTTGCACCGACGAGGCATCGTGCTCCTCCTGCCCGGCTCCCCGCACACCTCGGCTCCGCAGGAGGCTGGCGGAGAGGGGAGGAGGGGGGGGGCCTGTGCGACTCCCCACCCCCTTCCCCGGCTCTAAAAAGCAAATCTTTGTTCTTCTGGAGCTCTGGCTGCCGGCCGGCTGTCCGCCAGCCAGATGGAAAGGCACGGGGGCTCTCCTCCCTTCCCGGCTTGCTTGCTGCAGACGGCGTCCTCTCCACATCTCCAGGTCTCCCGATGGAGCCGTGCCAGGCTCTCGGGCTTGCACGGTGCAGGCTGGAGCTCAGCTCTGCTGCTGGGCTGCTCCACGCCTGCCTGGTGGGTCTCCAGCCCTGCCCAGCTTCCCAAATCCCACACTGGGCACAGGGGAAGCATTGCCGTGTCCCCAGAGCCTGCTGTGCCCAGTGCCCCTCCAGCCTGCCCACGCACAGCAGGCTGTGAGGTCTTGGGGATGCTGGAGGAAGCCTTGTGTCCCCAGTGTTGTGGGGGGCTTTTGTCCCTGCTGCCTGCTCCTTCCAGCCCAGGAGAGGGCTAGGATCCAGCCTGGAGAGATGGGGAGCCATGAGCCCTTGTTCCAGGCAGAATGGGGGGTTACAGTGTCCATGTCCACCTCCTCAAGGGCAGTGGATGGGTGGGAGGGACGTGTGCCTCATGCCAGTCCCAGATGCCAGCCATTCTCCAGCTCTGAGCTCATGGTGTCGGCTGCTCCTCTGCCTGCATGAGGGCTCTCATGCCCAGCGGGTCAGCAGGACAGGCCAGCAGCTCTCTCTCCCCCAGGGGTGACCCTGCAGCCAGGGTGAGTGCAGGGGGCAGCTGGAGCACACCCCAGCCCCAGGTTCCCCCTAATCCGGGGGTGTCTGGCAGCACCAGGCAGCCAAGTCGTGGCTGTGCAGGTGGGCAGGTGCCTCTGGGGCACAGTTATCTTTTACTCTGTGCTCTCTGTCCAGTATCCTGACTCCATGCTTATCTTTGGCACCTTCACCTGTTTTTCTAGCTCCTCCTTTCCCGTGCAGTGCTTTCCCTCTCCCTCTTTGCTTAGTGCCAGCTGCCCTGTTCCGACGGGATGGGCGAGGGCCAAAAAGCTGGCTGTTGGGGTGTCCTCAGGTGGCTAGTCCTGCAAGCGGGGGCCTTTGTTGTGGCAGCAGGGCTCCTGGCTGTGTTTTTGTCTGGAGTAGGTACGCGGTGGCACAGCCCCAAGAGCGTTTTGTGGGCACAGCATATTACCCTTTGAAGCTGCCTCGCAGGGGAGGCTGCAGTGGCTGTTACCAGCGGCGCTATCAAGGGAGCTGTTGACACAGCTGGCTTCCTCCAACCCCTCCTCCCTGCTCCCGTACCTGGGCCAGACAGTTGGCCCTGTTGCTGGGGGACAGGCTGCTGTCCCCTGCAGGGCTGCCTGCCAGCCCAGGGCGTGCAGCCCCCTCCATTTATATATTCTTTTGACACCTGGTTGGTGGCAGTGGCACTCGCAGCCTTGCTGTGATGCAGCCCTGGTCTCTGCTGTGCCCAGCTGGGGCTGCTCTGCCCTCAACCCCTCTGGAAGATGCTCTGTTCCCTGTCCTGGATCAATAGCCTTCCCATACTGCTCTGGAACGTGGCCAGCAGTTCCATTACTGCTGCAGGCTGGGAGGGAAGGTGGGGTGCTGGGGTGGGCAGGCTCCGCTCACTGGGTGTGCAGGTTCCTGGTGCCACCCGTGCTGTGGGTGGGCAGCCCTGGGTTGGTTTGGTGGACAGGGAGCAGCGAGGGGCTGGCTTTGGGTCTGCTGCAGGGGTGGGTGCTCCAGCTGCTGGGTTCTGGGGTTCCTGACAGCGCTGGAGCTTGGGGAGGGATCTGGGGAGTCCTGTCTGTGCCACAGCCCCGTGGTGGTCAGGGGCATGTTGCCTCCCTCTTGCTGTGGAGGGGGAAAGTGAGCAGCAAGCAGCTGGATGGTGCAACCCTCCTGAGCTCCTGCCCTGTGTGCCCCATGGTGCTGCAGAGGAACACAGCTCCCCATTCATGCCCCTGTGCCCGGGGCACTGCGGGGGCCGTGCAGGCTGACGTCAGGGCTCCAGTCCCAGGCCATGGGAAGGTGCAGCCTTTTGCTGCCAGCCTCAGGCTCCAGCACCCAGCCCCTTGTCCTGCCTCTGCCAACCTCCTGACACCTCCGTGCCTGGCCCTTGGGGACAGTCAGGGGTGGTGGGTGCTGGTCTGGGGAACATGGTGGCAGGAGCGGGGTTGTGCACTCCTGGCTGGGGTTGGGACATGGGGTCTGGGGGGGTGGTGGCCCTTCAGGGGATGGAGATGGGGACAGGCCTGGGCTCAGCTCCCTCTCTGGGTCTGCCCCACAGCTGCAGCCAGCCAGCTGGAGGTCTCCATGCCAGCAGTGGTCGAAGTGGAGAACGGGGGCACAGCCAGGCTCGAGTGCGACTTCCACGTCCCTGGAAATGGTTCCTACAGCCGCATCGACTGGTTCTATGTGAGTGCTGACCTGCGAGGGGGGGAGGGGGGCTGGAGGGGGCAGCCAGCCCCAGGCTTGTGGGCTCATCAGCCTGGCTTGGGCTTTGCAGATCAACCGCAACAGCCGGGTGGAGGTGTGCCAGGTGATGGGCGGCCGGATCCTGGAGGAGAGCGCGGACTACGCGGGGCGGCTGTCGCTGGGGGAGGACAGGGCCCTCTCCATCAGCAGGGTGACAATGCAGGATGCCAAGACCTTCATATGCCACGTGGTGACAGACAGCCACGGCACGGCCGAGAACCACACCGAGCTCCATGTCTACAGTGAGTGAGGAGGATGGAGAGCAGCCTGGCCATGCAGCTGCTCTGTGGGGCTGGAGGGGGGTCCCATCCCATCCCTCCACATCCCATCCCTCCACATCCCATCTCATCCCGTCCCTCCTAATACATGTGAAGTGGCTTCTCTTTCCAGAGGTCCCCGAGGTTCCTGAGATTGTGGCCAGCTCAGCAGGCATCTCTGTGCAGAGCAGCAGCATCCCAGAGGTGAAAAATAGGCCCCCACCTGGAGGAGGCTTCCAGCCATGCTGGGATCCCCACTCCCCTCTCCCCACGGGGGCACCCCATGCTCAGGGCTCTCTCTGCCACCGCAGATTGCCCAGTGTGTGAGCAGGAACAGCTTTCCACCCCCCAATATCACCTGGCACAAGAATGGGGAGCAGCTGCAGCCAGAGGATAAGAGTGAGTTGGATGGGGACTGGGCATGAGGATTGGGGTGGGGGATTGCACCTCCCTGCTTGGGAGAGGGGTCGAGGCACTTGTACTATCCAGGACCTTATCTGGAGAATAAGTCCTATGAGGAAAGGCTGAGGGAACTGGGATTGTTTAGTTTGAAGAAGAGGAGGTCAAGGGGAGACCTCATTGCTCTCTACAACTGCCTGAAAAGAGGTTGTAGGGAGGTGGGAGTTGGGCTCTTCTCCCAAGTGAATAATGACAGGACGAGAGGAAATTGCCTGAAGCTGCACCAGGGGAGGTTTAGGCTGGATACTAGAAAGAATTTCTTTAAGAGTAACAGTGGAACAGGTTGCCCGGGGAGCTGGTGGAGTCACCATCCCTGGAAGTGTTTAAGAGAAACGTAGATGTGGAGCTTAGGGATGTGATTTAAGCACTGAAGGGGTAAATCAGGTTATGGCCGGGGGGGTTTAGGTTACAGTTGGACTTGATGATCTTCAAGGTCCATTCCAACCAGGATGATTCTATGATTCTAACGGGGGGGGACTGGCAGCCCGTGGCCATCCAGGGGAAGGGAGCCCCTCCTTGCCTCCCCGTGGCCTGGGAACAGCAGGTGTGTCCCCTGCAGTGGTGAAGGTGATGGCCACGCGGACGCGGGAGTCGAGCGGGCTGTACACGGTGAGCAGCACTCTCTTTGCCCACGTCACCCGGGAGGACCGCAGCTCCCGGTACCACTGCACCCTGCACTACTGGCTGCAGGGACAGAGGAGGACCCTGGAGTCCCGGCGGGTCAACATCACCGTTTTCTGTGAGTCAGGGGCCGGGAGGGCTGGGTCTGCTGCCCGGTGAGGCCCTGCGCCCACCCACCCTGTTCCCTTCTCCCCCAGACCCCGCAGAGCACATGAATCTGCACGTGAAACCGTCCCCGGCGCTGGTGAAGGAAGGGGATGATGTGCAGCTGGTCTGTGAGGCTGATGGGAACCCAGCACCTGTCTTCAGTTTCTACAAAAGAGAGGTGAGTCCCCGCAGGGGGGACCTGGGCTCCTCTCCCTTGGCAGGCGTCTCGTGTCCTGGCTGTACGGAGGGTCCTGGGGAGTGGGGTGCAGTGGCTGGGGTGGGGGGTGACTGTGTGGGGCTAAGGGCTCTGCTTTCTCCCCACACTGCCTGCAGCTGGAGGACAACTGGCAGGACCTGTCCTCTCTGTCAGAAGCCAACACCGGGGTGTTGAACTTGCACCATGTGACTAAGAACAGCAGCGGCTTGTACAAGTGCCAGACCCTGGACTTGGATGATATGACACAGATGGAGAGGGATGTGGAGCTCGTTGTGAACTGTAAGAGAAGGGGCTGGGACCCTGCACACCTCATGGTGGGTACCCTGTCCCCTCCTGCTCATCCTGCCCTGGTTTCCATTCCTCTCCTAGACATTGAAGGGGTCCGTGTGGAGATGGATCCATCCTCACCCATTCAGGAAGGGGGAAGTGTGAGGCTGAGCTGCAGTGCCCACAGCCCCGTGGCCCTGGCCTACCAGTGGGAGAATGAGAAGGTAAACAGGCATCTGGGTGTTGCCACACACAGGCTTGGAGGGCCTGGGCTTTGCAGAGCCAGGAGCTTGCTCCTTCTCTCCTGAGAGAGACCACCAGGGGTGGGATTCCCCCTTGCATGGACCTGGGTTGTCCATCTGTACCTCTTCACCTGCAGGAAGGTCCTGCGCTTGCACAGTCCCTTGTTGTGTGTGGGAGGGGGGGGGGGCTTTGGGTCTGCCACAGAGCCTGGAGAGCTGGGTGCTTGGGGGCTTATTGCTGGGACATCCCTTCCCAACAGAATGTGAATGTTGGAGAAGGGAACGAGCTAGTACTGAAGAACCTCACCTTCGAAACCTCCGGCAACTTCAGCTGCAAAGTGACCGCACCGAGCGTGCAGGGGCTGGAGCAGACCCAGCAGGTGGCCGTGGCCGTGCACGGTAAGAACCAGGGTGTAGGAACCCTGCCAGCCTGCTGGGGTGAGCCCTGTCTGCCCAGCACCAGCCCTGGGAGCCACTGGTGCCTGATGTGCCCCCCTCATCCTGCAGGGAAGCCACGGATCGTGGCCATCAGCTCCCCCCTGTACGTGCGGCAGGACGAGGTGGTGAACCTGACCTGCAAGGCCATCGGTGTCCCCTGGCCCTCTGTCCAGTGGAATGTCAAGGGGATGGTGAGAGCTGGGTCCAGGCTGTGGTCTCTGGGGGGCTGCACCTTGCTTTGGGCACTGACTCCTTCGCTGCTTCCCCCCCGTCCACAGGCTCACGAGTCCGTTGAAAACCAGCACGTCACCAGCAACCTGACCGTGCGTGTGAGCCGCGACCTGCTGCAGGCAGGAGCCACGTGCAAGGTCTCCAACACCCTGGGCTTCATTGAGGAGCGCATCCAGCTGCTGGGTGAGTCTCGGGCACTGCCCTCTGCCCCAGGAGCCCCGAGAGGGATCAGTCCCCCTTGTTCAGGTGCCCTGTGTGCCGTGGCTGAGCTCTGTCTCTTTCCCTCCCTTCTTGCTCTACCAGTGGGGTCCGTCAGGAAGGGTCTGTTTCTGCACCACGAAGGGTGTGTGCATCCCTCAGGCTCTGCAGGAGCCTGTCCCCAGTGGGAGTCACACTGGGAAGGGAGCCCTGACTGCTGGCTCTTGCACTGCACCTCTCCCTGCTGCTTTCTCCCTGCCAAGCTGGGAGGGAAACAGAGGCTCTGGTGGGAAAGCTGCCTACTTTTGTCCCCAGCCTGTAGCCCAGAAAAGGCCACCACCAAGTGCAGCTTCCCAGGCCTGCTGGGCAAGGAGGCAAAGGGATGGGCTGATGTCTTGCAGGAGCCCTGTAAGCCATCCTGCTATGGCAGCTGGGAGCAGAATGCAAAGTGTGTTCATACAAAAACTGCCCTAACGGAGCATTTTTGTACTGACACCTGCATCCTACAGGGAGCTGGAGAGGCACCAACTGGAGTCCCCTTGGGTGCTTTCTTGGGGGAAAGGGTCTTCTCCTTGCCCTCCGGGGGGGTGCAGCGATGCAGAAGCTGGAGTGGATCAGGGTGGGGCAGGAATTAACTTCTTCCTTCCCTGTGCTGTTTAGATCAAAAGACACCAGAGAGCAAAGGGGTGATCATCGTGGCCATCATCATCTGCATCCTGGTGGTGGCTCTGCTGGGCTCTGTCATCTACTTCCTGCACAAGAAAGGCAAGATCCCCTGTGGCCGTTCTGGGAAACAGGACATGTAAGCACCACCCCTGCCCTGCCAAGGGAGCCTTTGGGGCCAGAGGGGCTTTGCCATCACTCATGCTTCCCATCTCACTGCACACTCTGCTCCCTGCCCGAGGTGGAGGGAGGGCAGCAGTGCAGCCTCGGGGGGCACCACGCGGGGGGCTCGGCAGTGCTTCCAGCTTCCCACAGCCTGGGGGTCTGCACTGTGCTCGCCCCATCCACACAGGGAGGTGACGAGGAGGACAGCAGAGTGGTAGAGCAGCCAAAGGGTTCCCCTCCCCATGGAGGGGGCCACGCAGCCCAAAGCTTTCCCCAGATCTGGAGCCTCTTCTCACCCCTGACCTTTCTCTGCCCTGGCCCCACTCCAGAGCATCCCCTGAGATGGAGCCCCCAGGGCTTGGCCTCGCTCAGCCCGGCCACCTGCCCTCTTTGGTATCTCAACCATGTCTCAAAATTGTCACCTCCCTCCCTTAGCACAAAGCCAGAGGCACGTAAAGACAAGATTGTAGTTGAAGTTAAGTCAGATAAGCTTTCCGAAGAGGCTGGGCTCCTGCAGGGTGCCAACGGCGAGAAGAGATCTGCCGCTGACCAGGTAGGACAGCGTCGTGCACTGCCCTTCCCCAGGGCCAGGGCTGCTCCCGGGGCTGGGCCTGGAGCTGAGGTAATTCATGCTCCTCTCCTCTCTGCGAGCTCCTCTCCCAGCACTCCCCATGCTGCACAGGCCTCCATCATCCATCATCAGCGCTCAGGAGGGGCTGTGGGAGGGTGAGATGGGGCCGTGGGAGGGAGGAGAACCAAACCTTCTCTCTCCACTCCAAGGAGGTAGGAGAAGCCTTTCCCTGAGCACGAGCAGCTCTGCTCTGTGCCAGCCCCAGGCAGCTCCAGAGGGGACAGTCCCTGCCCTGCTTGGTACTGTCTCCTCCTCTGCTCCCTGGAGCAGGAGCCGGGCTCCCAGGGGGCTCTGGGAGAGGGAACTACATAAACATCTTCAGGCAGGAGTCAGAGCAGAGGCTGGAGGAGTGGGCTTTGCTGTGGCATCTCTGAGCCAAAGCTCTTGGTGCAGGATGAGAGGAGTCTCCTGGGCTGTGTGCTTTCCTCTCCCCAGGGCTTGAGAGCCACAGAGGGGCTGACGCAGCTATTACAGAATCACAGAATGGTTTGGGTTGGAAGGGATCTTAAAGACCATCCAGTCCAACCCCCTGCATGGGCAGGGACACCTCCCACCAGCCCAGGTTGCTCAGAGCCCCATCCAACCCGCCCGTTCTTCCTGTCCATGCTGGACCATCACGGTGCTGAGGCAGGGCATGACACCTGTGCTTCCTGCAGAGCCATAGGATGTGGCACCTGAGAGACAATCGCCCCTGGTCCTGCTGCCTGCGTGCCTCATGCTCACCCCTCACCCTGCTGCAGTTAGTCCCCACGGGGTAGCCTGGGCCACATCATGTTGCTGCCTGTCACCTGCAGCAGAGGACCTGGTTTTATTCACCCCTAATTGCTCTTTCCCCCCCCCCCCCACCCCCTTTCTCTTTCCATTTTGTCCGACCGAAGAGCGAGAAATACATCGATCTGAGAAACTAGAGAGGGAATCTACTAAGTGCTTTCTTCCTTCAAAACTTTTCCTGCTCTTGGATTGCCTTGTCCCATCCCCTGCTCCAGACCAGGACTGCCTCGCGGCGCTGAGCCCCGGCGTGCAGGGGACACCCCTGCCTCCCCTCTCTGATACCTCAACCGTGGTGGGCTTGCAGGTTGTCAACTTAGCAGCAGCAAAGCCAGACCTTACTACTCCAGAGAAGCCAACAGCAATATTAAGAGAGAAAGATCCCGTTAAGCTCCCTGGTGGAAGGATTGGAGGCTTTTTTTTTTGTTCTTCTTTCTTCAGGAAGTCTGTCTTGTACGTGCGCGGGAAGGTTTTGATGTGTTTTTGACCCCAAAACCAGCTCAGAAAAGCTGGTGAAGTTTTCCTGTTGGGATGTCCCAGGCACGGTAGATGTAGTGGTGTGCAGGTTAGATGAGCGAGGGCTGGAAGTGATGTGTTGGAGCCGGGTGTGCCTGCTGGGGAGGTGGTTGTTAGTGCTTTGCTTTTCCTTTCCAGCTCTTCTTGTCCTGTTGGTTTAGTCCTGGCAGAGCTGTGATCCCACGGGAGGGGAAGATGGGGCAGAGCAAGGAGAGGGAGGGGATCTCGGGTTTGTAGCCTTGCTGGCATGAGGGGAGGGCTTCCCTTTCCCCAGGGAATTGGGTTGATTTTAGGGGGACTGCACAGCTGCTGCCAACGAGAGGTCCTAGAGCCCCCCACCCCCTACATTTAAAACTAAGGAATATTAGGCCAGGGCCAGTTGTTGATGTCTCAGGGTTGTTGTTCGTTTTGTTGTGTTGTTTTGTTTTGTTTTAAAGTGCTGAACAGTTCAGTTCCCAGCCCCCGGTAAAAACCTGGTTGATTTCTGTGCTTTGGTGTGGCACCTCTGTCCCCAGAGTGGTGGAGAAGGGAAGGTGGGTGAGCAGCCTGCCTTGACCTTGCTGCTGTCACAGCCCGTCCCCAGCGCTCCGCCTGCAGCCACGGCTCTGCCCCCTCCTCCAGAGATCAGACCCCCCCATCTCCAAGCTCCCAGTGCTCTGCTGTGCCCCTCCCCAGCAGCCCCTCAACAAGGGGGGGGTGTGGTTGAAACCAACCCTGGGTGAGAGGAGAAGTGTCCCCCCCCTGCACCCCAGCCCCTCCGCCAGGAGCGGGGAGCCGGGCAGCGCCCTGACCAGCCACGAGCTACAACTCCTGAGCTACAAGTGTCGTCCAAGCAGAAGCTTTGGTTTATATATATATATATTTTTGTTGGATTGTGTGTAAATTTCCATCAGTTTGGGGTTTTTTTTTTGTTTGGTGTTTTTTTTTTTTTTTGGTCTGATCCTTGCAAGGTTTGTTTGGGTTTGTTTGGTTTTTTTTTTATATATATATATATGAAAATAAAGTACCAAGTTCAAAGCTGGGCTCTTGAGTGTGTTCCTGCCAGGAGCAGCTCTCCCCCTGGATGGAAAATCCCCTGCTCCATACTAATAGCACTGACAGCTAATTAGGACACTAATAACTGCCAGTATTAATAAATGTGTATTAAATAAATATGATAATTTGCAATAAATACGATGGTAAACATGTATTAAATAAATATTATGTTTCCTAATAGATAATTATAGTATTAGATTGTAATATATAATTGTATGACTAGTGATGGTGGGTACTAAAAGATAATAGAATTTAATAGATCCCAACAGGAGAATCTTGTTAGTTGTATTAGTATCTATATTAGCTATTAATAGACTTATTTAACAGCTAATAAAGATATTTATCACTAGATTCTAATAAATAACAGGACATTATAGTAGATAATTGTGTTGACAGCTACTCTAGAACCTAATAGATCATAGAATCATCCAGGTTGGAAAAGACCTTCAAGATCATCAAGTCTAATTGTCTATTAATAGATAATATATAGTAATAGATATTAAAGGACTTTTCCCTTAAAGAATTCTAATAGATTATTCAAGTACTAGCTATTCTGCAACCTAATAGAAGATTCTGGTTGATATGTTCTAACACATTTTAATTGGTAATGGTTTTAATACCTAATACAGATGCTAAATGAAGTAGTTAATTTATTACTGCTAATAGTGATAGATTTTAATAGTTGTAATAGTACTAATGCAGGTAAGAATAGATAATTCTCTTAAAAGATAATTCTGGATTATGAGGCAAAATCCTATAGCCAGCTACTAAGGGTAGTAGTAAGAAATTTCATTCATTAATTCTAATAGACAATGGAATTAATAACTTCTATTAATAATTCTATCATGGTTATAGATTCTACTACATTATTCTAATTGGAGCTGATACAGGTTCTAACAACTGCTACCTCATTACACCCCCTGGTGATGAACTTTAGGGGATCACTTGACCTTAAGTAACAACCAGGCTGGATGAATTTGATGGGCCAATCAGGAACAGGCTGGCATAATCATTCAAACACATGCAAATTAATCAAACACATGCAAATTAAACGAAACGGTTGCAGAAATTCCCGCTATCGGGTCGCAGAGTACAAATTGATAGCTGGGCTGTTTTCAGCTAGATTTAAATTGCATTTGAATATATTAAAACCCATGCAAATTAGGCAGGACCTGGCAGAACCTGTTGTAATTCAAGCACGGGCAGACGTGGAAACAGACACCAAAAAAAGTCTCTCTCTGGATAAAAATGTGCAGCAGGAGCTGGCAACGTCTTGGCACGGCGCCGAGGTGACGTCGAAGCTGCCACACCCCTGCAGAACCAGCCTGAAGCTGGCAGCTGCCAAAACCCCAAACGCTGGGTAAAAAAAAAAAATCAGGCAAAGTTTGGCAAAATCTGGCAAAATCTTGGCACGGTGCCAAGGCGAAGTCGAAGCTGCCACACCTTTGGCCTTAGGTAACCCCATCTGTCCCAACTGGACCCCCAATAACCTCAGTTGACCCCAATAACCTCAGTTGACCCCATGTGATGTCTTTGAGGGTCCCTTTGACCTTAGGTAACCCCATCTGTCCTCATTTGACCCCCAATTAACCTCAGTTGACCCCAATAACCTCAGTTGACCCCATGTGATGTCTTTGAGGGTCCCTTTGACCTTAGGTAACCCCATCTGTCCTCATTTGACCCCCAATTAACCTCAGTTGACCCCAATAACCTCAGTTGACCCATGTGATGTCTTTGAGGGTCCCTTTGACCTTAGGTAACCCCATCTGTCCTCATTTGACCCCCAATTAACCTCAGTTGACCCCAATAACCTCAGTTGACCCCATGTGATGTCTTTGAGGGTCCTCTTGACCTTAGGTAACCCCATCTGTCCTAATTGGAACCCCAATTAACCTCAGTTGACCCCAGTAACCTCAGTTGACCCCATGTGATGTCTTTGAGGGTCCCTTTGACCTTAGGTAACCCCATCTGTCCTAATTGGACCCCCAATTAACCTCAGTTGACCCCAATAACCTCAGTTGACCCCAATAACCTCAGTTGACCCCATGTGATGTCTTTGAGGGTCCCTTTGACCTTAGGTAACCCCATCTGTCCTCATTTGACCCCCAATTAACCTCAGTTGACCCCAGTAACCTCAGTTGACCCCATGTGATGTCTTTGAGGGTCCCTTTGACCTTAGGTAACCCCATCTGTCCTCATTTGACCCCCAATTAACCTCAGTTGACCCCAATAACCTCAGTTGACCCCATGTGATGTCTTTGAGGGTCCTCTTGACCTTAGGTAACCCCATCTGTCCTAACTGGACCCCCAATTAACCTCAGTTGACCCCAATAACCTCAGTTGACCCCAATAACCTCAGTTGACCCCATGTGATGTCTTTGAGGGTCCCTTTGACCTTAGGTAACCCCATCTGTCCTAATTGGACCCCCAATTAACCTCAGTTGACCCCAATAACCTCAGTTGACCCCATGTGATGTCTTTGAGGGTCCTCTTGACCTTAGGTAACCCCATCTGTCCCAATTGGACCCCCAATTAACCTCAGTTGACCCCAATAACCTCAGTTGACCCCATGTGATGTCTTTGAGGGTCCTCTTGACCTTAGGTAACCCCATCTGTCCTAATTGGACCCCCAATTAACCTCAGTTGACCCCAGTAACCTCAGTTGACCCCATGTGATGTCTTTGAGGGTCCTCTTGACCTTAGGTAACCCCATCTGTCCTAATTGGACCCCCAATTAACCTCAGTTGACCCCAGTAACCTCAGTTGACCCCATGTGATGTCTTTGAGGGTCCTCTTGACCTTACATAACCCCATCTGTCCTAATTGGACCCCCAATTAACCTCAGTTGACCCCAATAACCTCAGTTGACCCCAATAACCTCAGTTGACCCCATGTGATGTCTTTGAGGGTCCCTTTGACCTTAGGTAACCCCATCTGTCCTCATTTGACCCCCAATTAACCTCAGTTGACCCCAGTAACCTCAGTTGACCCCATGTGATGTCTTTGAGGGTCCTCTTGACCTTAGGTAACCCCATCTGTCCTAATTGGACCCCCCAATTAACCTCAGTTGACCCCAATAACCTCAGTTGACCCCATGTGATGTCTTTGAGGGTCCCTTTGACCTTAGGTAACCCCATCTGTCCTCATTTGACCCCCAATTAACCTCAGTTGACCCCAATAACCTCAGTTGACCCCATGTGATGTCTTTGAGGGTCCCTTTGACCTTAGGTAACCCCATCTGTCCTCATTTGACCCCCAATTAACCTCAGTTGACCCCAATAACCTCAGTTGACCCCATGTGATGTCTTTGAGGGTCCCTTTGACCTTAGGTAACCCCATCTGTCCTCATTTGACCCCCAATTAACCTCAGTTGACCCCAGTAACCTCAGTTGACCCCATGTGATGTCTTTGAGGGTCCCTTTGACCTTAGGTAACCCCATCTGTCCTCATTTGACCCCCAATTAACCTCAGTTGACCCCAATAACCTCAGTTGACCCCATGTGATGTCTTTGAGGGTCCCTTTGACCTTAGGTAACCCCATCTGTCCTAATTGGACCCCCAATTAACCTCAGTTGACCCCAGTAACCTCAGTTGACCCCATGTGATGTCTTTGAGGGTCCCTTTGACCTTAGGTAACCCCATCTGTCCTAACTGGACCCCCAATTAACCTCAGTTGACCCCAATAACCTCAGTTGACCCCAATAACCTCAGTTGACCCCATGTGATGTCTTTGAGGGTCCCTTTGACCTTAGGTAACCCCATCTGTCCTAATTGGACCCCCAATTAACCTCAGTTGACCCCAGTAACCTCAGTTGACCCCATGTGATGTCTTTGAGGGTCCCTTTGACCTTAGGTAACCCCATCTGTCCTCATTTGACCCCCAATTAACCTCAGTTGACCCCAATAACCTCAGTTGACCCCATGTGATGTCTTTGAGGGTCCCTTTGACCTTAGGTAACCCCATCTGTCCTCATTTGACCCCCAATTAACCTCAGTTGACCCCAGTAACCTCAGTTGACCCCATGTGATGTCTTTGAGGGTCCCTTTGACCTTAGGTAACCCCATCTGTCCTCATTTGACCCCCAATTAACCTCAGTTGACCCCAATAACCTCAGTTGACCCCATGTGATGTCTTTGAGGGTCCCTTTGACCTTAGGTAACCCCATCTGTCCTAATTGGACCCCCAATTAACCTCAGTTGACCCCAGTAACCTCAGTTGACCCCATGTGATGTCTTTGAGGGTCCCTTTGACCTTAGGTAACCCCATCTGTCCTAACTGGACCCCCAATTAACCTCAGTTGACCCCAATAACCTCAGTTGACCCCAATAACCTCAGTTGACCCCATGTGATGTCTTTGAGGGTCCCTTTGACCTTAGGTAACCCCATCTGTCCTCATTTGACCCCCAATTAACCTCAGTTGACCCCAGTAACCTCAGTTGACCCCATGTGATGTCTTTGAGGGTCCCTTTGACCTTAGGTAACCCCATCTGTCCTAATTGGACCCCCAATTAACCTCAGTTGACCCCAGTAACCTCAGTTGACCCCATGTGATGTCTTTGAGGGTCCCTTTGACCTTAGGTAACCCCGTGTCCCCATTTGACCCCACACTGATGCCTTTGTGGGGTTCCCTTGAGCTGATTTGACCTCCATGTCCTCATTTGACCCCAGGGTGACTCGTTTGTGGGGTTCACTGGATCCCCTCTGATCTGGAGTCCTGTGGTGATCTCTACCCCTGGACAATGGGCCCACCCTTTGTCTAAACACCAACCACCCCCCCATGCCCTCTGTGAGGAGCCAGGATATCAATTAGCACTCAGCTAATTGTAGGGATAATTACAACTACTACAACTCCAATCACAGGACCATCCAGGAGATGAAGTGACCACCTGGGCTCCCTGGAGAAGGTGGAGCAGGAGGTTCTTTTTTTTCCCCCAGCCCTGACAGATCCAACACGACCCAGACCATGTGCTACAACAAAGGAAATTTTATTGAAAAATAAAACTTTTGTGGGGTTGTTTTTTTTTTTTTCTTTTCCTTTTCTGGCCGGGGGTGACTGAGACCCCGAACTGAGAAGCTCTTCATGGGCAGCGCACAAGAACAAGTAATAAATAACATTAGTAAAACCTCTAAACATGAACATTTGCAAACAAAATGAGGACTTTTAAAACCACAAGAACCTTTAAAGCTCAGCTACTCTCTGTAAGAATATTTACCTTCTGTTTGTTTCTTTTCCTTATTCTTTACAGATCTGGAAGGATTAAATACTGCTATTATATCTTTATATTAATGACACTATTATAACTTTGCTTTATTTCTTTTTTTTTTAAAATATCTCGTGAAAAAAATCTCAACATTTTTAACACTGACATGATACAAATTGGTATTTGTCATTCAGAGAGAAAGAACAACTGTCCCTCCCTCCCCCCCCCCCCCCCCGAGCTGGGAATTCCAAAAGAAAGGAGGAACTTCAAAAAAAAAACAAGTGTCCTTCTTCCCCACTGATTGGTTGGGTGATTTTTTTTTAAGTGGCACCTTGAAGGAAAGGGCCCTGGGAGTTGCTTTTGGTTTTTTCTTGCTCAACTGAAAATAAAAAACCAGACCCAAACCAGAACCAAGACCATGGAGAAGTGATGACCCATCCTCAGGAGGAGCTTTGGGGTAATGGGATCAGTCCCAGTGCAACTTGCTGTCCTCCCAGGGACACTCAGACAGGGGCTTGAGTGAAGGGCCGTGCAGAAAAGCTGCTCAGTGGAAGCAAACAAGCAGTTTTCACCTCCCCCCCTCGGCAGGATATGTCACATTTCAGGTTCCCATTCAGCTCTGGTGGTTTTTATTTTTCACTACATCAGCTGGAAACCCTGCTCAGAGCAGGGGACACTTGGCTTTCCACAGCTCCGTCCTGCAGGTCGCTGAGTGGAGGTGCAGGATGAGCCCACACATTTTGGGCCTGGGGGTTTCTGCTTGTTTTGTGGCCAGGGTTGGGCAGGTAGGGGGGGGAAACCAGCATTTTTCAGGAGCAGAACTTGTATTTTACGACAAGCAAAACCACCCCTGTCCTGCACTTGCCCTCACCAGCCCAGACACGTCACTGTTAGTAACAAGTAGGAAACCTCCACAGTTGAAATGCTACAAAACACAGTGTCAGAGTTGAAGTGACAATTCATCTTTCTTGCCCCTTCTTTTCACCCCCTTCCAAGCAGTCCCAGGCTCAAAGGCATCTTTACAGCTCGTCTACTTGGGGCTCTTCATTTTCACAGAGGGGCGGATGCTCAGATCCAGCCCGACAAGGCAGCGTTCCCTTCAGGAAGGCACTAGACATCTGGGTTTGCTTTTTAAAGTAGCATCATACCGTTAACTTCTTAAGAATAAAGATTAAGAAGGTGAAGGGGAGGGGGCAAAAAAAGAGAAATCAATCTTAGGCTTTACATTTCTGAAAGAACAAGAAGAAAAAATACACTGTACAGTGTCTGGGTTGACTTCACAGAGCACAGCCACGAGACATGGCCAGGACTCTGCTGCACTTCAGTGGTACCAGCAAATGCTTAACATGTCCAAGGAAGAAAAGCTTAGACTTAAGTTTCTTAAATCGGTTTGAGACACAAACAGTGCATAGAAAGGACACATGCAGAAAAAATTAGTGATATATGCCACAAAGATTGCTCTCTCTAACCTCTAACACTTGGAACAATACCCACAGCAAAGTCTCTTGGCACATAAACCCCAAAGACAGGCCTGTAATAGCTCTGCTAGGCAAGATTTAATTGAACATTACAAACAGCCTGTAACAAAGGGCCTGTATGGGACAGGGCATCACTACTCTGATCACACACACTGTGCAAGACAAGAGTTAAGGCTTTCTAGCTGGCTGGGCTTGGCTCTCGGGCAGCCTTGGCAGCAGCAGTAGTCACACGCCACACTTGAATACACTTGCACTGAGTTTACACAGCAAGTCAAGACACCAAGAGCCTCTAAATCCAGCACAGAGCGAGTGGCAGCACTGGAGAGACTCTGAGAGAGAAGGAAATAAAACCGTAGTGCTCCCTCATGGAAGGGTTTTACCTGGTTCTCCAGGACAAAGCCAGGCACACTCGAGGACTGGCTGCTCAGGGTCACAAGGGTAACGTGCTGCAGATCTACTGAGAGAACAAGCAGAGCTGCCCCGTGTCCCTGCCTCAGCAGCACAAGTGGTTGCTTCTCCAGCAGCTCCCAGATGCTGCCCTGCAGAACTGGCAGAGAACTGCACTCAGGACCAGCAGGACTGCATGTGTGGGCAAAGGACAAAGCAAAGCTCTTCTCCCTTGAGTCCCATACACACTGACATCCCCTTCTCTGCAAGGCAGGACCTCCAGCAAGGCCAGATCCTGCTCCTGGCTGACCTGTGGGCTCAGCACCACTGCAGAGCACCGTGCCCTCTGACAGGGGTCTCAGCTCTGCTGCATTTGCAGGTTGAAGCCCTGGCCCAAAATAGCCACGGTGGTGCTGGCCTGTAAGAGTTGCAGGAGATCTCCTTACAGCTCCAGAGAACACTTTCTTTGCTACAGAAAGGAGGGGAGTGAAGACAGTTCAGGCTTTTACACTGTTTGGAACCAACTGCAGCCGATTTATAAAGCTGTAGCTGTAAGAGAGAAACTTATACTCTACATAAAACACACATTTTATGCTTAGTTCCCTTTGCTAATATTGTTAAGTCCTCTCCAAGGCATTTCTCTGAGATCTGGGCCCAGCTACTGGATTCTTTACAAGCCTCAACTGCACCCAACTGCCATCATCACTCCAACAGTATTTCGAGTTGCAACCCTTTGCCTAGTGACTGCTGCTGCCCTTACAGAGATTCAAATGCCAGACGTGCTTCAAAAAGGCCAACAGCCTCTCAGTGTGCACAGAGCACTTGCTCAGGCTGTGGTCTGGGTATCCCTGCTTGATTGAAATCCTCTCAAAAGGAACGACACACTCCTTGCACATCAAGCATAGATGGAGAGAGCTGAACAGTATGCAAGTCAGGTTTTTTCCAAGGTAACAGCTGAGTACTGAGTTTTAAAGCTGTGGGATTGCTTTACAAACACAGAAGTTTCCCAGGTCTGTTCAAACACAAGCTCTGGCAGTGTCTTAAGAGAAATGGGAATGGAAAGAAGAGCCCCCAGTGTTGTTTTGATAGCCATGCAGAGAACTGCTGCTTTTCTTTTACTGCAAAGCAGGTAAAATACCAGTGAATACATCAGCTGCACCTACCAATTCCACAAAACACCCTGGCACAAAGACAGCTGGCTCCTGCCAAAGCTCTCTGAAGGAGATGATGGAATGTGCGTGAAGGCCACTAGTCTGCAACAGCCACCATGCAATTAAGATAAATAAAACATCATATTTACCAGATGCAACATTCCTACAGAAAGAGCACCTGGGAGTGTCCACTGACCACTGCTCCAGCCCAGCAGGGCCACAATCAAGTCTGAGCATTGAAGCACAAAATGCTCAAGGCTAAAAAAACAAAAGGAGCAGCAGCAGCAGCCAGTTCTTTGCTCTCACTCCAGTTCTTCCCACCCTCCCTCTCCCACCCCTCAAAAACAGGGTTCTCAGCACATCCACCTGCCTGGAATCTGGTGCTGCCAGTGATGCTGGCAGGAGGACACAGAGGAGAGAAATCCAACTCCGAGCACTGTCAAGATCAAGATGCCTGACAGAAGCTAACCAAGCCACCTCCAGGCAAAAAGGGAGGACTTGGATCACAAGCAATAAATGCTATTATTACAGAAGAGGGAAACGCCACTGCAGACAGGAAGCAATCAATAGATTCTTCCAAGGTTTCCTATTTTATTCCCAGCAGAAAGTGACCTCCCAGCTGCTCCAAAAAGCCTGAGCCAGACACACAGCAGCAAACAGATCCAAACCTAGTACCATGAACCACAGGACACACCACACCGACCTCAGGACTTTGTTTCTCAGAGCACTCACTTAGAATTCACAGCACAAAACACTGCCCCCAGCCTCCAGGGCATCAGCCAGGGGACCCCTTGTTCTGACACCTTTCTCTGCCAACACCCTGGAAATAAATCTGTTCTCTCAAACAAGAGGTAGGGGTAAAGGACTCCAAGACATACACTGTATAAAACACCATTCTGCTCCATTTCATTCCACTGCTTTGAAATCTGGAACCACAAAAACCCGATAACTGATTCTCTTGAGAGGCAGGACTGACCTCAGCATGAAGTCTCTAAAGGAACCCCCCTTCCCCTTTGGTGAGTAGCTGGGCCACAGCTGCCCAGGCAGTTGGTCCACAGAAGCTGCAGGTGCCGGAGGTACTGTGCTATGTGGCCACGTGCGCGGGGGAGGAGATGGAAACAAACTCCCGGAGAATATTCTTGGCCATTTCAATATTGTTATGTGCAATGACCAGTGCTTTCTGAATGTCCTGATATGAGTAGCCTTGGCTCATGAGGTTCTCAATCTCACTGGAGAGCTGCAGGGCTGCACTGCTCCCACTGCTGGCTCCACCCGTCTGGCAGCTCCCTGCTTTCCGCTCCGAGTTTATTCTCCGCGGTAGCGGCTTTGGCGGCCTCTCTGGAACTTGGGAGCCATCTGAAAAACCTGGAAGGAGAAACAGATGCAGCTCTTCAGAGAAGAATATGTGGTTCTTGCTTGGAACAAAGCGGGAATGACACGAAGACTGATAAATGGCTTCAAAAACATGCCACTGAAGGCTACGTCACTTTCCACAACTGGATTATCCTCTCACACGATGGCACAGGTTAGTTCAGCTTCCCCTCTCGTGTGCTAGGGAGGGTTTTTTAATTAGGAGGCCACATCAGGCTCATTTATTAAGATAAAACCAGGTAACTAGAAAAAAAAGACCAGGGAGGTATGTGTGTGTGTGTGAACAGAAATCAGAGATGAGCCTTAGGATAAAGCAGAGACCAGTTGGGGAAAAAAACAACACAGAGAAAAAGCAACTTTATCAACCATCCAGTTTCCTTCTAGAATCAGACAGTGACCTCCACTTTAACTGTTCAGGTGCTGATCTCACAGAACTGTTGCCTGCCTTGCAGCCTGCTGAGGGAGGGCATGCACATAACAAGACCTGTCAGTTACGACCCATCCACCACCATCACCCCAGCAACTGAGTTATGTTTTCTGAAGGCTCTGCTCCTCCTCCTCTGCCAGCCCACCAGCAGGTCAGGGCCATCTAGGAGAGCTCCTGCTGGATGGACACCCTAGAGGCTGGCAGCTATGGCACATCAGTAAGCTCAGCCTGCTCTGCCTTTCCTCTTAGTCATTCAGATGTGTTACTTGCCAGTAGGCAAGAAAGAAGAGCAAATAAACCTGACGAGACACCAACCACTCCAAGGATTTAGCTCATGTCTTGGAGGAAAAAACCACATTGTTTCATGTGTTAATCCAACATCTGATCATTTTTGAGTTCTAAAAAAAAAAACCAGAAAGCATTTTTTCCTACATTGCAAATCGCTGGAAACTTTTCTGCAGGAGTATCTGACATCCCCTTAAACGAGGTTTGACTTGTCTTCTGGAGAAACTCCTCCAGGCCCTCCAGCTTTCCTGCAGCACTGCTGGTGCACAACAGACAAATCCACCATGTCCAAACAATCCCTTTCTAGCAGTGGGCACTGCAGCACTGCTCAGAAAAGAGGCAGTCATTGTGGAGCCCTTTCTGAGAAACTTGGACCAAAAGCACTAAGATAGAGAAGGCTCTTCAAGAAACAAATTCACTGAAGCTTCCTCACCAACCACAGAGCAGTTCAACTCCTTAATCTTCCAAGTGCAAGCTCCTTAGGCATAAAAAGCCTTTTGTACATTTGAGAAATGGGACTACCCACTTCTCTCCCCCAAAATGCCTGTTGAAATCTGTTTCAGCTTGAACTGGATCAGGTTTCAGAGACCATGGGTCAATCTGAAAGGGCAACAACTAGCAGAGGGGTTTTTTTGGTAAATGATTAAGAAACTAAACTGTAGGAAACAACACGAGATCATAAATCTGCCAAAATGTATCTAGCCCATACTAGCCAGGCTTGCTTAACATCAGGCTTCAGCAGCAGCCAATACCAAGTGTTTCAGAAAACTGTCTGTGCTTCCCAGAGCAGTAACAACCAGCATTTCCCCAGCATTTCATTAGCAGAGCTCCCACCACTACAAAGCAGGACAGGAGCATTGTTATTTCAGGGCTGTAGAAACAAAGAAGTGACAATGATTAAGCTCATTTTGGAGGGATGTAAGTTTTCCCTGCCTCTTCTCATCCCTGTCAGCCACACTCTACTAACACAGACTTAAAAGATGAAGCAGGGAGGAGTGGCAAAAGCTAATTAACTTCACTGCAGTAGGAAACTCCACTGAGCTGCAGAAGAGAAAGCTCAGGGAAGTGGTGAAGCAGGTGAAGAGAAGACTCACTGGGATAAGTGGTCCTGGGTACAGGAGGCTCTGCCTCCCATCTGCTTCCAGCAGGAACAAGAACCTCACTCCTCCTACTTGGCAACCCCTCAGGGTGTTCAGACATGCTGAAAGCCCAACAGGAAGAGTTTCAGAGCTGCCTTTAAGAGCTGCTGGGAAGTTGTAAGGGGTAAGTCAAGCATTATTCAACAAGGCTCTTGGAGAGATGAGGCTTTGGTTCTTTTCCCTCCGAGAGAGTGCCTGGCAGCCAGAAGGACAAGATGTCCTCTACTCCCCAGGGACAAAAAAGCTGACCTTGCTGAGCCACTAGGTCCCTGCTCAAAGGAACTGAGAGCACCAAACAGTTCACTTGTGCCATCTGCTGGTGACCAGCACAGCGAGACAGAGCCAGACAAGCTGTCCAAGGCCAGCCAGGCCACCTTCCACTTGCAACAGAGATAAGCAATCATGTTCTGCAGCTCTGTCTCATGTCCTGGCACACCCTGGTACAAAAAGTATGCCATGCCTTTTAAGAAACAGCAGCTTAAGGAATATCCTTTAAGCTGAGGCAACGTTTTCCTAACTGTGATTTAAATGGGATTTGCTAACTACAAGACCAAGGTGGTGCATTCCAAGTTGTATATCAAACTGAAAACCTAGTGTCATTCTGCCTTGGAAACCTGATTTTACAGCTTACATCCAAAGCTCCAGGGGGTGGAAGAAGTTCCTAAGATGCACAGCAAGCCATCAGCACCCACATGAAGAGGAGGACTGTTCTCTAACCTGTCACAGGGTCATTTTCCAAAGACATTCGGCTGAAGGCAGGCGTGGCGTTGGAGATATCAGACAGTGTGCGACGGGCAATGGCCACTGGGAGTGGTGGTTTGGGGACATCATAGCCATCCTCTTCATTTTCTGACTCTTCAGGGCCATTGCTGGCACTGGCTGCTGCCAGATCCCCTTCATCTAGAACAAGAGGCACATTCCAAGCTCTGTGACTGAGCAGAGTCTCTGCTTTTCAAGGCAGACTCTGCTCCCCTGCGTTTCCCACAAATTGATAAGACACAGAACTCAGGTTTTGCTGCCAAAACCCCACATTCAGAGCAAGCTCTTTCCTGAAGGTATTAGATTAAAAATACTTATGATAAATAAGGAAGAGAAGAATGGGAACAAGTTGCCCAGGGAAGCTGTGGAAGCCCCACCCCTGGCAGTGTTGAAGGGCAGGTTGGATGGGGCTTGGAGCAGCCTGGGCTGGTGGGAGATGTCCCTGCCCATGCAGGGGTTGGATCTAGGTGATCTTTCAGGTCCCTTCCAACCCAAACCATTCTGATTTTAGATGTGGGCTAACAACTGCTGCCCAGATAAAATAAAAATTTTCAAAACATCAATTTTGTCAACAACTATTGAGTATTTTACAGTGCTTTCCAACCAGGCTTCTCAACATGCACTCTGGAGTGCACTGCCCCAGATGTTTCCACATACATCCCCGCTATTTTAACAGGGAAGCAACATTTCATTTAGCCTACAGTCCAACTGGGACCAACTCATTGTTTCTCAGTTGTTTTTTTTAGCACACCCACTCACCAGAAGTGTTGACAGCCTCAAAAGCAGAGGATGCTGCCTGGGAGTGGATGTTGTACATGGCTTCATACATGGAGCCATCCGTCTGCTGGTCACAGTCTAAAACTCTGATGGAGAGAACACAGATTTCCCTTCAGACAAGTGACACTGGCCACCCACCCCTAGTCTCTTGTGCCAAGAGATTCTGCACAGATCCCTGCTTCAAAGTGGAATCACCACTCCTCTGACAAAGAATATCTGTTCCAGAAAATGCTCCAGCAACGTCTACTGCAACACAGCAGACCAGCTTCAAAGAGTTTAATTGATAGTAACCTCTCAATAGAGTTTTAAATTTCAGTTGCTCTCAAAAGGTAACCTGTCTCCTTTCACACTGCACAAGAACAGTAGTCAAATTTCATTCACAGCTAGTTATGTTAGTCTAGGTCTGGTGAAGATCACTGGGGGAATTCAGCAAACTGAGCAAACAAACTCTCCACCCTAGTAAACATTCTTTCCCAGAGCTGTGGGAGGAATCACAGCACAGACAGACAGAACCTCACCGTAAACTCTGAGTCATTTCCAAAGGCATTTTGATCTCTGGTTTCTGTACAGCAGGACCTGGAGGCACCACAGGCAGAGAGGATGGTGACATGTATTCAGTGTCCTCATCGCTTTCAGACTGGTCCCCAGTGGGCAGTTTTGGGACAGGCAGTGGTCTGGAGGCAGAAGAAACAAGATACAGGTTATCAGAAAAACATTTATGCTGAAATCTAATTAATATCAAAGTGGCCTTTAAAATGCACAGCAGAAGTAACGAGGAGTCATTTCATAATGGTTCTGTCGACAGAAATAACCTGGCTTTCAGGAGGCTCAGCAGCCCAGCTGCAAGGTTACACTGGCACCAGGTCATTGTGCAAAAGGAAGCTGAAGATATCACACATGACACATCACCTGCTGCACCTAAGGACCAACTCAGAGGTGAATTCATAACACAGCTAATGGCAACTGCAACCTGCTCCCTGCTGCCCCAGCCCAGGATAACTACCACCCTTCTCCACAAATCTTTGAGCTGCTGAGCTCATCTCCTTTCTCCAGATTCTGCATTTTGACTCTGTCAGAGACTGAAACAAAGGCTGAGACAGAGTTGTGTCAAATTCTGTCCCTGGCACCTGCATGGAGAGAGCCCTGCAGTTACCATCCTGCAAGTTCTAAGACAACAGACCTGGCAGCTAAGGAGTAGATCGCGTTGGCAGATGAGGAGGGTTTAATTTTGGGGTGCTCACACTCTGAGGTTGTTGCTGGACCACTGTTCAAGCTCTGAAAGAAAAAATTCCAAACCAGGAATCAGAAACACTACATTTACCAGTGCAGTTTGCAAAGCTGTCAGCCAGTCAGTTGTTCAACATGTCCTCTAGGGGAATGAAGCCTCTTCATTTATTCCAAAGCAATTACTGACACCTTAGAAATCCAGTAGTTCTGTGACCATTTTCCCTCTGTGAGGGCACAAGCAGTTGGTTTTTTTCCTGTGGCCAACTGCCTATTTACACAGAAACTTCTGAGACTCCCATTTGGCAGATTCAGTCAAAATTGGCCAAAAGGTCAAAATATTAATGGGGTCCAAGAGGAAAAGGATGTAAACAAGCACACACTTAATGAGACAGGACAACTGTGCAAGTATCATTTTCCTAGACAATCTGGCTAATAATTTACTTGCTTTCAATTCTAGAAGGCTGCAGGTTTTAAAAGGAAAAAAATAAGGAAATTGAATCAAAGAAAGCAAACTTGCATGGGATTTCTTTTAAAGAACAGTATGCTGGACTACTAAGTTGCACATCATGACACAGATCCAAATTTAACTCAGATTTTACTCTGTTAAAATAATCATAGCTACTGTGTGCCAGTTTTAAAGGACTGCAAAAGGAGAAGAGCAAATCACATCTTTTTAAGCACACCAGCTTCCAGTACAAAACATTCTGAGTTTTCCAAAACTGAAAGGTGAACAGTGATCAGGAACTTGTGGCTCATGATTGCTCAAACTGGGATTTCAGCCTTGTTCCCAAGAGGCATAAAAGACTTCCTGAAGAAGTCACCCTCCCATTATTCTCCCTTGCCTGGCATCCACCAGTTCCTTTCCACCTTCACTGAAAGGGTAATTTAACACTGGAACAGGCTGCCCAAGGAGGTGGTTGAGTCTCCATCCCTGGAGGTGTTTAAGAGACATGAGACATGGTGCTGAGGGACATGGTTTAAGCATTGGACTTGGCAGAGTTGGGCTAATGGTTGGTAGAGTTGGGTTATGGTTTGACTCGATGATACTGAAGGTCTTTTTCAACCAGAATGATTTTGTGACCTCTCCCTTTGGCATAAGTTCACCATATTCAGACATAAACTGCAAGAAGAGGGCACCTTGGAAGACTTAATTCCACATCTATCCCCTTCAACTCCAAGAGGCCTACTCACCACTGGGTTGTCCAGGCTGAGGGTGCTCCCAAGCCGATGGCTGTCAGCCCTGGACTCCATCTGAGAGGGCAAGGAGAAGGGAAGCGAGTGCCTGTTGGACAGTTCTCTGCCAGCCCAATGGTCTCCAGGGCCGAGAGCTGCAGAGGGGGCTTTAGGAATGGGCCTGGAGGGCCACAGCTCGGCCTGACGGTTGGAGGGCACAGGGGGTGGCTTGTCCCTGGAAGGACAGTCTCCTGGAGTGCAGGGCAGGGGACGTCTCTGAGGGCGCCCTTCAGTCCCAATGGAATGTGGCCGGTCCGGAGGCGGCGGCGGCGGGAGGTCTCTGAGGGTGGGTGGGATGGGCAAAGGTTTATCCTTGTGAAGAGTACCAGGTGCAGCCTGGAATGCAGAAGAATGCAAAGTATTGCTTCACAAAGGCAGGCAAGCAGCAAAACACAGGGAGGAGGGGAGGTGGGGGGCAGAAGGGTGGGTTTTGGTTTGGGCTTTATCTGGTTTTACAATAAGTTCACTCCGAGGATGTGGAGGGAACTCCCATCTCCACAAGTTAACCCTCCCTTGACTCGGTTCTCCTGAGACCCTCCCTGCAGTCCTGTGTCCAGTTCCAGAGCCCCCAATATCAGAAAGACATGGAGCTCCCGGAGAGAGTCCAGAGGAGGGCATGGAGATGATCCAAGGGCTGGGGCAGCTCTATTCTGGAGACAGGCTGGGACAGCTGGGGGGTTCGGCCTGGAGAAGGCTCCAGGGAGACCTTAGAGCACCCTCCAGAGCCTGAAGGGGCTCCAGGAAAGCTGGGGAGGGACTTGGAACAAGGGCAGGGAGGGAGAGACAAGGGGGAAGGGATGAAAACTGGAAGAGGGAGATTGAGGTGAGACATGAGGAGGAAATTCTGGAGTGTGAGGGTGGTGAGACCCTGGCCCAGGTTGCCCAGGGAAGCTGTGGCTGCCCCATCCCTGGCAGTGTTGAAGGGCAGGTTGGATGGGGCTTGGAGCAGCCTGGGCTGGTGGGAGGTGTCCCTGCCCATGCAGGGGGTTGGATCTAGATGATCTTTCAGGTCCCTTCCAACCCAAACCATTCCATGATTCTATGAAGTACGCAAGTACTTCACCTTGGGACCAGCCTCTGTCTAGCAATTCTGTGATGATTTTGAAGAAAAGACAGGTTCTTTCAACAGCACAAAAAGGGACTCTCCTACCATGGAACCCAGAAGGAAGAAATTGCTGTCAGGACAGACTGGTGTAGGGAATGGAATGAATGTGGGGAATGAAAGTCCTGGCTTACCAGGATTGCAGGAAAGGAAGAGGGAAAAGCCTTGTGTGAAAGTACTCAGGGATGTCACAGAGAATACACAGGGTTCACCAGGATGCTCTTCATCCTGCCTGCCCCACCAAAACCAGCTGCAAGGACAGTGTGTTTGACCTTTGACGTGGTCCCAGGACTGGAAGCTCCAGGAGGATTGGACACTCGTTGCTGCAGAAGGTCCAGCCGTGGTGGCACAGGAGGAAGGGTGGCCTGGGGGGCTACAGAGAAGGGGGAAGGGGGACGCTCGACCTGAAAAGGAAAAGAAAGGGAAAAGTCAACAAATGGCAAAATCCAGCACAGCTTCGCTCCTCTGGAGAGGCTTTAGAGCTCTGCAACTTGTGCTGGCTTGAATGTTGCTGTTGGAAAGAAAGGAGTAACAACCACACACCAGTAGGTGAAGGTAATTTCACAGCACAACATCTGACCTGCAGGAAGTCCTGAAGGTGACCACCGGGCTCAGTGGTGGCACCCAACTCAAAACACACTCTGAGCAATGGCCCAGTGACAGCCGAGCTGTTCTGCTGCAGAACAACCCTGAGCAGCAGCAAACTGCTTTCCCTTTGGACACAAGAGGGCACGATGTGCTGGAAAAACTGTGCAAAGCACCTTGGCTGCAGCCTCGTGGCTCTTGCAGCAACCACCAGAGTGCACCAAAACCTCTGGTTTGGTCCCTAGAAAGCTGCTTTTCCACCTAAGATATCAGAAGTGCCTTGTTCTTTTTTGTTCTTTTTTCCCCATAAAGTTTATTTGACAACCGAGGCTGGTGCTTTCTGACTTTGAAAAGCAGGTTTGCACTCACTCATGCCAACAGCTACACAGTGGTAGCCACGATGGGATGGCACACTGAGGAAGTTCCTCTGCTTTCCCAATTTCCTTTGCTTTTGCATGTCTACAAAAAACTCCAGGATGCAGTTCACTCTTCAGCACACTATCTTTTTTAGACTGTGCTTTTAACGAGAAAGGTTGGACCAGATGGTCCTTAAGGTCCCTTCCAACCTGACAGTCTATTATTTCACAGGGTGGAAGCTAAAGAGCAATATGACCACAGCTAAACCAGTGTAGAGGACTCTTTCTGACCAGAGAAGGCAGCTTATTTTAGTGAATACAACCATTAAAAATCAACTAAATTGAAAACTACTTCCCCATGCAGTAAAACAAAGCTAAGTGCAGAACAAGAGCAGCAATGAGCTTTTGGGAAAAAAGGCTGGGGAAGGACTTTGGAAAAGGGCAGGGAGTGAGAACACAAGTGGGAATGCAAGAGGGGAGATTGAGGTGAGACATGAGGAGGAAATTCCTGAGTGTGAGGGTGGTGAGACCCTGGCCCAGGTTGCCCAGGGAAGCTGTGGCTGCCCCATCCCTGGCAGTGTTGAAGGGCAGGTTGGATGGGGCTTGGAGCAGCCTGGGCTGGTGGGAGGTGTCCCTGCCCATGCAGGGGGTTGGATCTAGATGATCTTGAAGATCCCTTCCAACCCAAACCATTCTGTGATTCTATGAAACATTCAGTGACCCTTACAGAACTCCTGTCCTGTACACATCTCCTGGCAGAGACTGACCACACCTTTATTATCCTTACTTATCAGACACCATATAAAAAGATGACAGTCAAACTGACTTCCTCAGCAAAACAGCCTGCCCTCTACCCAGTTAGTCAGCAGGACCTTGGGAAGACTCTATCTAGTAGGCTACATTAATTAGTGGGGAAAATGGATGAATTTTTGCTGATATGGCTGTAAATCAAAAGCAGCACTGCTAAGCATGCAGACAAGTGTTATAAAGCTAGCTCTTACATTCCAATAGGTCAAGCCAACATTTTCACCCTCCTAAGGATTCTTTCAAGACAATCCACAAAGGAGAAAAGATGTCCAAGTGTCATCAATACTCCTTAACAGAACTGACAGTGTAAACTGACCAAACTGAACCTAAATCCCCATTTTAAAATCTCTCCTGTTGCAACCCTCAGGCCCACAAATCACCAGGACCACAGGAAACTGATGGAGAACAGGCTTTCTTTGTCAATGCTGCACATAGTCTGGTGACCTTACTTTGGTGCCAGCGAGTTCTTTCATCATGAAGAGGGAATCATCAGCTCTGTCATCGTCGTCGTCGTCATAGTTGGGTGAGGGAGTTCCTTCTGCCCCTTGGCGTGACAGTCCTCCCCCTCCTCTGGGGTCGAAGGGGTCAACCACAATTGGTTCTGTGCCTTTGATTTCACAGCGGCAAAAAGGGCAGCCCTGGCCTTCTGACTCCTTCAGGGAAGAGAAGAGACCTGTTACAGCAGCCGCTCTGGTGCAGGAACTCAAACACTTCACCACACAAAGAGGTTTCAACCTGCTTTTTGGCCAGTGCCTTTCAACTGGGAGGACAACACAAGGGCAAACTGAGCTACAATCGTGGGGAATCTTTTCCATCTGAGGTAGAAAACAGCTTTTTAGCAAGTCCTTGCCCTTCCTGCCTATTCCTAGATTCAGAAATCAGGTATCTAAACCAGCTTCTCCCTGTGCTGGGGAAGCTGGGACTGATATTACTGAACTCTGAGCTTATGTCCTCAGTTATCTCCATACCTGAAAGCAACTGAAGAGTTTTTGAGGTGAGCACATGTGACTTCTGCAAAAGAGCAAACAGCTTCCCTCAGAGATTAACTCAGCCCCTCACCTGCCACGCCGTGAGACAGGACGTGCACATCAGGTGGCCACAGGGTTCAATCTTCACATCCTTGTCATTTTCAGCACATATTTTACACAGCTGAAACGTGGAGCCCATCTCACAGTACAGCTCATATTGTTCCTGGGGGAAAGACAGATGGACAATGGTTGACAGCGGACGATGACAAGCATGATTAGTCAGAGCTGCAAGGAACCCAACACAAGGTCTGCAGGAAATAAATAAGTAAATAAATAAATTCCAAGCACGAGACCACAGTGCAAAGGAGAGCAAAAGTCTGCACTATAATTTAATGTATTAGATACATCTGTCAAGCTCTGAAAAAAGTGGGCTTCAAGCTATCTCAGATTTTCATCTTGGTGACCCAAGAACAGCCTAGGAAAGCTGGGCTCAAGAGGTGCTGGATGGCACAAAATAAGGAATATTTGGCAGAACATTTTTAAAAATTAGATCTTAAAATCTGTGAGCCCTGCATAAAGCTTCACCCAAGCTCTGCAGTCTCCTTTCCTACCACCCAAAGATTTCTGCAGCTCCTGTAAAGTACACAATCCATAGACCTTAAAAACAAGCCTTGGAGATACCAAGTCTGACAGAATTGTAAAAGCAGCCAGGGAGGCTGGAAATGAGGAAGAAACCAAGTGAGTTTGATGGGTAGAACTTTGCTCACCTGTGTAACTTTAATGTGGTCCTGAGGTGTGGGCTCACACAAGCCAGTCAGGTCAGGATTCTGATTCCGGCCATCAGGAAATAAATAACTGTAAGAGGTTGGGGAAAAAAAGATCTCTCTCTACATATGTGCATATATAGAAACACATCCAAATACACACATACAAACACACAGTGAACCCTGATTTTAGGGATAGTTATGGAAAGAAAGAATGAGGGTGAGAAGTGAGGGGTGGGAATTCAAGCTACTCTGAATTCCAAAGAATTTTACTGTCAGACCAAAACCAAACAAGTCATCCTCAAAAATAAAACTAAGCTCTTCTTCCATCCTGGCAGCAATTTTTATTTTAAATGGGATGTTATGCTCCCAGGCTACTGTTCTTAAATCATCCTGGAGTGAAACGGTAATATCCAGAGTAAGAAAACTGAGGCCATCACAGCAGTTGTGGTGGCTCAAGTTAAGGGGTGGACTGGAAAAGAACCTGTGAGGAGGGAAATACTGAGGCAGACTGATTGTCTGCCACTGCAAAGGACAGCACAGCTCCCCAGAGCAGAAGAGCTGGCTGTGAGTGCTCCCTAGTGCCAAACCTGCTTTGCTGAATCAAGCTCTAAATCAAAAGGATAAGAATTATTCCACTGACACCAATGGGACTAGTCACACCACTCAACTGTTGGGCTGAATCAAGGTCTAAATTAAAAGGAAGAGCTGAGAGGTAGCCAGAAGGGGCTCAGGGGTGTCAGCAGTGACTGCCTGACCCCTGCAAGGTGCTGCCTCTCCTGTGAAGCAGATAATGTGTGAAGAACCCTGAGGGTATTTTTTACCACTCAACTGATTTCAGCCCCCATCCCAGGATTAAGATTAACCCGACCAACTCATAGTGAAAAAAGGGCAAAAAAACTTCATTTCTATGAAGTTACTTACAAGCCTTCCCTGAAGCCATCGATCAGTGCTTGAAAAAGAGGTTTGTTGTGGGGGATTGTCTGAAGGATGTTCCCATCTGCAGTGACATAGCCAATGGCCCACTGACCCAGCCGAGTACAACTCAGTCGAAAAATGTAACTGAAAACACACAAAGGAAGAAGAGAAACTTTAGGAAGAAGAGAAACTGCAGCTTGGACTGGAACAGACAGAAAGGATTAAGTTTCAAGCAGGCAGTCTTTGTCTGGCTATCTCAAGTCAGCAAATACAAACCAGTAGGAATAACTTGGTGATTTACACCAGCTTCCCTGCTTTCCCCCAGGCAGATCAAAGGAGAACCTTGCAGTCTGATACAAAGTGAGAAAAGGATCCAAGCATTGGACTCCAGATGAAATTAAACACAGAATCCAAAGGAAGGAAAGTTAGCATCATTAAAATTATTTGTTTCAAATTAATTAAAAAAACAACAACAATAAACAACACACCCAACAAACACCTACACAAGGTTTCCACTTTTAAACCAGCAGAGAGCTAAGAGGAGAGTAACAGCCTCCAGAAATGAACACTTGGCCCTTCCTGCACAAAGAGAAATCTGTTAGCCCTGTTGCACTGGGTTCCACCCAGGATATCAGGTAGCCCAAAACTGCTCAGGTCCACAGCCACCCCAGAAACGTGTTGCCCCTCACAGCCTCTGAACTTCACCCAGTCTGCAGTGTTATCTTGCAGCCTGCTCTGCCTACCATGCTGCTTTCTCAAGAGAGAAAATACTGCTCATCTGCCTTGTCTGCCTCAAGTTGGCTTCCAATGAACACACACTGCTCCTGGGTACTGCAGCCTGCTCAGCCCTCCTGGCTTTATGCATATACACCAGAAAGCTATGGGCCCTATAGATACATTTCATACAACAGGTTGCCCAGGGAAACTGTGGCTGCCCCATCCCTGAAGGTATTGAAGGGCAGGCTGGATGGGGCTCTGACCTACCTGGTCTGGTGGGAGATGTCCCTGCCCATGCACGGGGTTGGATCTAGATGATCTTTCCAGTCCCTTCCAACCCAAACCATTCTGTAATTCTATGATTACCTCATTCATGGTCCTGAACAGCTCACCCTATATAGGCTCGCTCTGGCAGTGATCACCCCTGCATTCTGCTCGTGCCAGAGGAAGATGCTGTGACAATTATGGGGGTGAGCAAGAGGTAGGTCACCACATGGAGGATAATCTCAAAATACAGGGCAAGCTGGGGTTTGTCACTGTTTAAATTTCTGAGGAAGGAAGGCAGAGGCAAAGTAAAAGCAATCTCCTCAGTGCAGTAACCAGTGAGGTTAGCAAGAATGATCAAAAAAAGCCCAAGTGCTGCCAAGCACCAACCTGCCAGGTTTGTGAATGAATTTCTGAAGCCGGGCTTTCACCTCATCATAGGTCAGGAATGCCATATAACCAGGGTGAGTCACTGCAAGGCTGTTCCAGTTCCTGAGCAAAGAGGACCATGGCTATAGAGACAACAAAGAAATACATTAACCATGCGCTTCTGAAAGGCACCAACACACACAATATTCTTCAATCAAAGGGATTGGTTCTGCAGTTAAAGAAGCAGGTTTCTCATCCCTCCATAAATCCAGTAGAGGAACTAAACCCTCCATTTCCATGCCCTGGCATTTGAGCTTTTCTCTTGTCGGTGATAAAAACACCACCCAAGACAGAACTTAATCAAAGCCCCTTTAATAAAAGCCGAGGGAGAAGTCACTGAGGTCAGAAGAAGACATCTCAAAAATAGCTACCAATTTGTGCTGCTTCTGCAGAGAAAATGACTCATTCCTGAAACAGGGATAAAGGAGTTTAAAGAGATTATGCACAGGACCAGAAACCAGGACTAATCTGATCTCTAACACTGACTTCCTACATGGCCTCAGAAGAATGACCACCCCTCCCTGTCTCAGTTTCACTGTGAAAGATGCTTGTGACTATTCCTTAACCACCTAACCTCACTTGGGTGTGGCAAGGATTACTGGCTAGTCTACTATTTGAATAAATAAACCAGCACATCCATGTTAAATATTCCTTAAAATGATGCACAAAAAGCAGTAACAACCATCTGAATGCTCTCAATCCCGAGAAGGGCTTGGGAGTCTAAAGCTCATCCCATTTTTCCAAACCTCTCAATTTCTCTGAAAGAAGGTACTAGCTCTCCCCAGGAACTCTGCATCTCCTGGAAACTGCAGCAACTCTTTAGGTACTATAGTTGGAAAAAGGGCTGAATGAGATCAGCTGCATTGCAACACTGACCATGGGAATTTTTCATCTAGACATATCTTAATTACAACCCACCCTATCACATGGGAAAAGCCAAGTAAGAGCCAAAGAACTAAGTGTTTGTTCTTGTAAATACCCAGTTGCACCATCAGAAGCTCTGTGTTTTGAGTTTAGCACTAATAAAGACTGTGGGTTAGAGTTTTACCTACTATTAATACCATTTCAATAATATAGATATTTCTTGTGCACAGAATTAGACACATCCACAACATCCTGGCTGTGTCAGTTCAAAAGCTAGGACCCCCCAGTTCCCATGCTTGTGTTCCATCCTGAACAAACCCCCTGTGGAAAATAAATCTGACAAGAAAGACAAGGAAAGACAGACGGATAAACTCAGCTTCGCATTTCCTGGCTTACAGAAGCTGTGTCAGAAATTCAGTCTAGAAATGACCTTTTGGAGGGAAAAATGGATTCATGGGAGGATCCTGAATGTGCTTCACAGCTGCAGTGTGTATTTAGACAATTTTTCCTTCTACAACCAGAAGTATCACACACTTTTACTGCAATATAGGGTCTTAAATATTACTAGAGCTGTTTAGGGGATGAAGGGCAAGATGATCAAATCCCTTACATCTTAAATAAAGTCATGTCAGTGTGTAAAATATCATTTGTCCTGGGAAAAAAGTCTAACCTGAAGCACTGAGGCACATTTCAAGTGATGCACACTCCTCAATTCTTACCTGAAATAGCCGTGTGAAGATATCAAACTCAAACACTGAAATGTAGTCATTGCATGTCAGGTCAATGGTTGATTTCAGAGCCATGGCTTCCAGCCCAGAACTGATGGGGTGCACTTCATGCAAGGCCTGACGGAAGCTCTTCCAAGGAACAATGGTCCTAGGGAAAACCAATCCATCTGTAAGTCTGATATGTTTGAAGGCCACCACCATGTACTTACCTTATACATTATTATTTTTTTTGTGAGCACGCATCTCAGCAAAATGGAAGAGAAAAAAATCAAAATGAGCCACAAGAGATTTATCCCCCTTATGCACACATGGGATTTCTGGGTTCTGCAGGGAATCAGCAGCCAAAGGAGCCTCAGAGAATTTTGTCTGCATATGAAAAACCTTTGGAATCTGAAGCTCTGTTTTCTCCTTTCCCTATTTCTGCAGCCCTGTTGTGTCAATGTTTGTGTACACACCCCACCACCTGGTCAGAATTTCATAACACTGCAGCTGGCAGAGAAGGAGTTAAATATACTAGAGAAGGAGCAAGTCTTTGAGCAGACAGAGCTGCAAAAAACCCTCTAAAGAGGGATTAACTAGAGAAGTAAGAGAGTCAGAAGCCAAAGCAGAGCCTCCTGTTTAAAGGAGAATTTTCCTTCTTTTAAAATATCCAGTGGAGTGGAAGCACAGAAAGAACACACCTCATTTCAGACAGCTGTATTATTCATGAGTAAATATCTTACTGCTTTTTGTTCTGACAGGTACTAATTAAAGTCTTAATGTGAGGCACCCTGGTTACCTTAGTTAGAAAGCAGTACCCAAATCCATTAACATTGATCCTCAAATGTTGCTGTGGACAGCTCTCCAGTTCACTCAATCAACATTTTCTTTTAAAACTGACACAGAAATATACATTGCACTTCACTTTCTCCTTCATTCTATCTTAACAAAGCCATTATGCAAAGTGACAGGAGTTCAGAGAAGCCAGAAGAAAGGTGACTGACTGGAAAGACTAATAGGAGGGAAGATGAAAAGAATTTAATATAATGGCTTAGCTAAAGGACAGCTAATATTGGGGGCATGGCAACCTTTGGAAGAAGAAAGATTATTTTGCATAGTTCCCAGTGCTTATTTACAAATTAAGGAATTAAATTAAGGAGAGGAAAAATTAAGCTGAATAATTGAGGGGGAAAGGCCCAACACTTGCCACATTTAAACCACCCAGGACAAAGAACTGGGAAATGTAACGGAGGAACAATCCTGCATCTCACCCCAGAGAGGAGACCAAGTGACCAGTAGTTCTCATAAATCATTTTAACCTGACAAAGACTCTTCTGAACCACAAAACAATGTTTAAAAATACACAGTGCTGTGTGCAACTTGTCCCCAAAACTCTGTTTTTAAGCCCTTTTAGAAACTTACTTTTCACCAAAAGCCTTTCTCCAAAATTCTGCAGCATCTGCCTTGGTGATCCGGAAAGTATCTCCCTGGAAAAGGCCACTTGGGAAAATACCTTTGAGTTCTGCCAACATGTGGCTGAATATCAGGGACAACTTTGTCAGGTTCCGCCTACAAAGGGACACAAAACCAAACATTTATTGCAGAAAAGACAGGCAGTTTAGCACTCTGAACAAAACAAATGGTACCTGTTGCAATTCAAGAAGTAGCCCAGACTGGAAAACTCATCTTATTTGGGACTTCAAGTATATTACCCAGCACTCAGAACACATTCACCACACGGTACTTATCACAGCAAGGTCTGTGTTTCTCAAGACATTTTCCACAATGACTAATTTAGCATAACCTCTTGGTGGTGGGCAGGTTGTTTCCAGGGCAAACCTCTGAAATACATTCACAGAACCCAACATTTAGACCTTAGGTAATAAGAAACAGCAGAATCAGAGCCAAACCCTCATCAGACTCCTTTTCTTTTGGGTGTGAAAATTCCTTCTCAGAGCACATAAAACTACTACTGCCTTGGACCATGTAAATGGAATGTCTTTCCAAGTCTCCAGAGGGTCCCAACACAGTAGATTTGCTCAGAGACCATCTAAACAATAATAACAGGCCCAGCTCTCAAAGCAAGGTCAAAACACCTGCAGGTTTCTTCTAAAATGGTAATCACTCACACAGAAAAACTTGATGGTCAGGGCACTTATCCATATTGTGCTGAGTAATTATTCAATTTGAACTACAACTTGGTAGCCCAACTGCCTTCTGTGCCTGATGACATTCATATACCAGGAGTGCTCAAGCCCATCAGGGTATGCCCTTTTCTAAACTGGAAAGGTGGAGAAGAGATGCTCTGCTTCAGAGAGAAAAGGTTTCCAGAAATAGAATAGTCTGGGCAGACTAGAAGGCTTACAGGACTCCAGACTATAAATCTTTGATGGCAGTTCTTCTCTCTCACCCTTATTTATTCAACTACGTTTTGTGTCTCAGCAATGAAAGCTGCTGCAAGTGTTTAAAGAAGGTGCCAGAAACACAGCAAGGGATTCTGGATTTTGTCATTTCATGTGTGTCCAGTAACAACAGGTGCTCAAGATTAACATCAGTAAAACCACCCAGGTTCTCCTCCCTAGGTTGTTCCATTCAGCAGCTCTGTAGTAGATGTTACACATTCAAACTCTGTTTATTTTCAACAATTTGGTTAATTCTGTGAACACAGGCTGAAAACCTTCATTGTTCTCCCCCTCTGTCAGCTCAGTGGCCCCCACAGAGAGGGCCTGTCACAAAGTCCCCCTGTCTCATTAGTGTATCACAATTTCAAGTCACTCTGCTTTTGCAGCTCTTACACGTCTGGAATGTTCTTGGAATTCCTCACTTTCTGCATTCAGAAGGTTTATGCAGAATGCCTTCATGGGCAGAAGTTGCTCCTGGGGAGTGTCTGATTGGACACAAGGCAGATTTGTCACCATGAGGACAATCAAGCTTTGGGATAGTCTCCCACGGGAAGTGGATTCCCCCACACTGGACAGTTCAAAGTCTCAGCTTGACAGGGAGCTGAGCCACCTCATGTAAGCTAGAGTAGTAGCTAGAGAGGTTGGACCAGATGATCCTTGAGGCCCCTTCCAACCTGGCATTCTGGGATGTGATGAATTCATGATCCAATACAGTTCATACTAAGCTTGATGCAGCAAAGTCATGGCTTCCTCTACGAACACAATCACTCGAGGTATGGCCACACAAAGCAGCTGCAGCAGACCAAAACCAGGCTGTTACCTTATCAGCAATATCTGTTTGCACTTCTCCCCACCCTGGTGTTATGTCAAGTAATTCAAGGTAGTTTCTTTCTCTTTCCAGTAGCAGACAAGAAACTCTGCTTGTACCAGGGGAAGGCCCAGATTTAAGGCACAACCACTTCCAGAAATGATGGTTTAACTGTCAACTCACACCCCAGCTCCCTCCCTCTCCAGGGCAGGTTCCCAGCATGGCCCTGGAAGCTGACAAACACTGGAAAAACTGCAAATCAGAGGTCCCAGCTGCAGAACTTGTTCCCCAAATTGGCTTCTGAAAGTCCTCACTTCCATAAAGTGACAGAAAAGATGACTGCTGATGGCCAGGGAAGGCAAAAAACCACACACCATGCTATTCTGAATAATTTAATCATCTACTACTCAAGGAAAAAAAAAAAAGGTACTTGTTTTTCTTAAGATTAAAATGGAGGCTTGAGCAAAAACTGCTGTTTAAACCAAGCACCAATTAACCCTGCAAGGAGACAAGGTACATTCCTGTGTCCAGTTGTTTATCACTTCTGCCTCTGAGCCTTTTCCCTCAGCTGAGCTTCAGGAAGTGCATCACTTGAGCCAGAGGAGCAAGAACTTCCGCAGGCTTCAGGCTAGATACACAAATGATTTTACACACAGACACTGAAGGACTGTTTCCAAAAAAATTTCCAATACCTGAACATTTTCAATTCCTAAGTCACTTGATTTTTTTTTGCTAAAATTCAGCTGTTTCTGAAACACACAGGGAAAACTCAGGAAGTGAATATGAAGAGCAAAGGGCAGAATGTTTTATTTTAGTAACCAGCTTTTACATCCAGCAACTAGTTACCAGCACTGTGCTAAAAAACCCATTTTATTTCAAGACTGCACTCCTTTATTTTAAGCCAAGGTACATATTTTTAAATTAATACAGACCAAATAAATGCTTGCTATTACAGGGGATATTTGTATCGTGGCATAGTGAAGGTTGGCGAGTATGATTGTGTTTTATTTTTAGTAACATCAACTCTCCATCTCTACTGCTTCCACTAAACAGAAGCTCTGATCTCCCAGAAGAAAGGTAGTATTTCCAAAGAGCACTTAAGTGTCTTGGACCAGAGATCCACAAACATTTCTGGCCACAGACCTCCAGCAGTCTTCCATGTTTCTTACAGACTATGAAGGCTCTCTTTCAGACTTGGAGCTAAGCACAGTCATGGACACAAACACCATTACCAAGAGCAGTTCCAGAGGAATGTCAGATGCAGTTTGGGAACCCCTGACTTCAGCACCTAAAACCCAAGGACAGCCAGTGGCATTTAAACACCTGTCAGAGAAGCACTTCTGAAAACGTTACACAGGGACCACAGGCCACATCAGTTGGCTCTCCTCGCTGTTTGCAACTGAAGGCAACACCTGCAGCAGCTTCAAAGGAAAATCTACAGCATGTTTCTGCTCAGGGGTGAGCTCCAGAGACAGAGCCACAGCTACGGTTTGGGTAGGAGGAGTTCATGTTCCTGTGAGTGCTTTCACACGTGCAAAGTACTCAAGTTTATTAGACAGCAAATCAACGACAAACGTAAACAGTGAAAGCTTGGAAAGTCAATTTTTATCCCACTCTACACAGTAACCAAGTATTTTTACCCAGAAACATCTGCAGGTCTGCTGTGGAAGCATTATTCCTTCTATACACACCATATTAACAGAGAACTCTCTTTAACAACCTGCTCAGCTGCAATGACACTCGTCTGTAAAAATCACACTTCCCAGACACTGAGAGGGTTATGAAGATGCAGGTCTAGAGAAACCTCTTTGAGGAACAAAACCCAGCATGAAGCAAGACTGTTTCTTCAGTTACCCAGTGCTTATCAACCAGCTCCCTGAGGTGGAGCCAGGGCTGCCGGGGGCTCTGCAGGCTGAACAGGCATGTTCCCTTGTCCCCCTCCTTTGTGCCCCCTCTGCTGTGGTTCTGCTACTTCCTTCCTGCTTCATGACTGGTTTTGCTCCACACATCTCAGCGGAAGCCAAGAGGTCAGGCAAGGCACTTCCATCCACACTGCAGCCCCTCCACAGCCTGGGCCCCAGCTGGGTTTGCTGCTCCTGTTGCCTGCCCCAGATCCAGGGGCAGGTTTTTCTTTCCCAGCTTCCTGTTTGCTGGACAAAAAGCATGTTTTTTTTTTCCACTGTATCATCTTACAAAACCATTAACAGCAGAGGATGGTTTTAATCAGTTGCTGCCTCTTTCAGCTCTGTCGACATGATTAAATTAATTCACAGAATCAGAGAGGTGGGGGTTGGAAGGGACCTCTGGAGATCATCTAGTCCAACCCCCCTGCCAGAGCAGGATCCCCTAGAGCAGATCCCACAGGAACACATCCAGGCTTGGAATGTCCCCAGGGATGGAGACTCCACAGCCTCCCTGGGCAGCCTGTCCCAGGGCTCTGGTACCCTCAGAGCCAACAAGTATTTTCTCATATCCAGGTCAAACCTCCCGTGCTCCAGTTTGTGCCCATTGCCCCTTGTCCTGTCCCTGGGCACCACTGGGAAGAGTCTGGCCCCATCCTCCTGACACCCCCTGGAGATATTGATCAGCACTGATCAGATCCCCCCTCAGCCTCCTTTTCTCCAGCTGAGCAGCCCCAGCTCTCCCAGCCTTTCCTCACAGGCAGATGCTCCAGTCAGTTCCTTCTTCATCTCAGTGGCCTGTGCTGGACTCTCCAGTAGCTCCTTGAACTGGGGAGCCCAGAACTGCATACAGAGCTCCAGTTTTCTATTCAAGTTACAAAATCATGCAGCACCAAATGCACTTCATCACCAAAATGCCTCTCACCCCAAGGCACTGTTACTATAATTCTACGATTTCTGCTATTGCCAGCTAGCAATTTTTTTTTTTTTCATTTTCTTCCAGTGTTTCTCAACTACTTCACAGCCAACCAACTGACACAGCATCATTTTGTTCCTCACATGTAGCAAGGAGACGGCTCCAGTGGATCTTAGTCACAATATTGTGCTTAAATGCCATGATTTGACATGCACGTACTGCAAAGCTCCTTCTGTTGAAAGAACAATGAAGGTTCAAGAGGGTAAAAAGAATTCAAACCAGAAAACCTAAGATACTGTAAACCCATCCTATCCAAACCTCAACAGGAGGCTCTCTGCAGACACCAACTGAGCTCTTTGAAGGAACACGACCCAAAAATACAGCTGACAACTGACCTAGTGGGAGGTGTCCCTGCCCATGTAGGAAGGTTGGATCTAGAGGGTCTTTAAGGTCCCCTCCAACCCAAACCATTCCATGATTCTAGAAAATGCCATCTCAGTACACTGGAGCATTTTTTTTTTAACATGCTGCAGAGCAGCTTTTTTTTTAAAACTATACCTATTTATTCTAATGGAAAATTAAGGGAAAAAGCATTAGAGAGGATGTGGGAGTATTTGAGACCTTAGCAGTAAACTCACTGACTGAGAGCTCCTGGAACAGATGACAGAGTTTCTAATTGCTTCTTTCCCCACAGAACTGCAGAATTAACAGGTTGTTCACAACTCAGATGCACCACTTCCTTTCTCCAGAAATTCTGTGTTTATTTGGTGAAAGAAATACAAAACTGGTGGCTTGGAAATGAGATGAGTGCTCAGTTCAACTGCAGACACCCTCCAATGCCTGTACTGTTCCCTGCTACTGTTGAAAACATGTATTTTTTCAAACAACTCACAGCCTGAAATGGTTTCTGTGGTGCTGCAGCCTCATGGCTCTCCATGTGAGTTTGACATGCAGAGCTGCAAGCACACCATAATGATTTCACTCATTCAGCACTCAATGCTTGCTTTTCTGCAAGTCACACTTCAACAATCCTGCTGGATAAGGCTTCCCTCAGGACTTGGACATTCTTCTGCTCACGAGATCATACTCACTTTTTTAAAGGCAGAAAATTGAAGTTTTTTACCCCATTTTACAGGTGATGCAAGTGAAGGACAGAAAGAGAAAATGCTGGAAGGTACAATTACAGTTAGAGAATTTCTGTTTCCTTACCACATGCTCATTATTACAGAATATTATCCACTCTCTAAGAACTACTGAAATTGTAGCTAAGGAAAGACAAGTTTCTTACCCTCTCACTCCCCAGGGTTACTTTGGAATTACACACTTTCACCCAGATGTTTAACTGACGGGGTCAGCATCCACTACAGGTAAAGAGAAGCACCAGCACTTAAAAAAAAACCCCAGAACAACAGACCCAAAACTTTCCCCCCCTCCTCCCTGCAGCCACATCACAATTTGGTTTAAAAGCTAAAAGATAAACCCCAAAACTGCATCTTACATCCTGCTGCCACACGAGCAGGAAGTTTACTTATAAATATAAAACTACTATACTCATAAATATAAAACTCCAGCTTCTGCACAGGAGCAGTAAGTGGAAAAACTCTTGAGGTGAGCCCAGGATCTCTTCTAGAACTCTTGAGGCAGCTCCACACGCAGGAATCAGGTTTAAAAATAGCAACAGCGGAACCACTTTCAGCAAAACTTGCAACACAGGAAGTGAATGAAATTCCATTTAACTATTACTGGCTCAACAGAAGTTACCTTGCCAAGTTATTATGCTGGGCCACTGATCTGTAACACAGACACTACTTTCACAGGACAACTCAGCAGACTGACAGCAAACCAGGCATTTTAAATCCAGCAAATGAATTGCTTGTACTGGGGAATTTTACAGCATCAGCTACTGTTACACTGATTTGGTGGGAAACACAGAACATGTTTATCACCTCCTGTTTATAGGAGGTTCACCTCCAAACACACTTTCCACTTAAAGAACTATAGATTTTGCTCTTTGTAGAGCCATAAAACCAGCTGGTTAATTCTGCAGCTTCAAGGTTTCTCTTATTAAAAGAGCAAAAGGGAAAGACTTCAACCATTTCAGTCAGGATCTCAGCTCATGCACCTCACTGCATCTGGAAACTAAACTGCCACCTTCAGAAGACCTTGCACCTGAGCTGGCTTCCCCCAAGCCAAATCAGAAGTGACTGCAGCCACTGCACTGGACTCATACCCTATTAAATAAACTGCAACAAAGCTGTGCACACTAGTTGCCACTGCTGTGAAGCTCCCCATCCACTCCCTCACTTTTTAACCAAGTGATCATGCCCACAGCCAAAAAAGCAATAGTTAACTAGTGAAAAGCATTCCCTGCTTTGCAGTGTTTCTTCCCTTTCTCTTTATATATATATTTTTTTAATTAGTCCAATTTTTGACAGAAAGCAAGCTAAAAATGAATGCAGGCTCATGGCAATTGTGTTCAGTGTTAAAAGTTCCACAACTCTCACCTAAACTAGCAATTTAAAGCCAAATTAAAAAGAAATCATTCACATTCCTCTCTCCAACAACATTTAAATGATAATGAATTTCTTCTTGGGTAATAAGCAGTTAGTTAGTGTTCATATGCTGGAGCCTGGCAAGGAAACCTTTCTTGTGGGCAGCTTTGGAGCCTGTTCTTTTCTTTAAGATGTTCTAATTTAAATGCAGATGTAGACTTCACACTAGTGGGTTTTGTTAAAAAAAAAAAAAAAGAAGTCTTAGCTGTATTAGAAGGAAGTGACAGAAAGAGGACTCACACCACATGCACCATTTGAGTTCCACATTTTATACTCTCTCTTTTTCACTGGCCAGGGGTGTGTGCAAGCTCTCTAAAAAATGAGATTAGAGCACTGAGCACTCCTGCCTCCTCCCCCCCACGATGGGCTGTTCTGGTTCATGGCTCAGCTCGAGTGTTCTCCAACTTTTTCCTCTTTAAAATCCAGCTTCCCTCCCCCCCCCACCAAGTGATTCTTCATGCATTTCCTTCCCCTTTAGAGATACACATGGTTATTTCCAGTAGACATTAAATATTGGCAGCTTTTTCCTGTGTAAATTACTAAGTTTTCACTTTGGAAATACAAAAAATATTAAATCCTGCTGAGCCAGCATCCCATAAGGCTGATGTCAGAGAGATGACAGTTAAATATGGATTAGCTTCCCAAACTTTTTTTGCAACTCCATGTTATATGACGAGGGTTTATTATATTCCCTGCCATTTTCTCCTCTACAGATTGGTTATTTTTATTAACCAGTTTTGCTTACACTTTGTCTTCCCAAGCATACAAGCTGAACTAGTAAAATAACTTCCCCATCCAGTCCACATCCTGAAGAATTCCTTCTCCTCAGCCTTTCACCTCAACCCCACCACCCTCCAGCTTGCATAACTGCATTCTAGTGTGGAAACATTTGCAGTGGTCTGATTTTATGACAAAAATAGATTTTCTGATTCTTTCCCCTCCTAATAGACTGTTTTAACATCATCAGCCTATTTTGATTCGCTGGTGAAAACATGAGACTCTTCAGCCTAATTCACCCTTTCCCAAGCAACAGACAATTCCTAGCCCTGTCTGCTGATCAGCAGCTATTTTTCTGTCCTGCCCTATGAAGTATAATTATTTACACAACTGCAAAAAAAGCTGCTGCAGTAATTTATTCCGTGGGGAAAGCTGATGAATGACAGCTCCTCTGTGCAAGTAAGAGGTCTGGAGAAGCAAATAGAAACAACAAAATATTCCAACATAATCACTGAGCCTCTAAATGAAACAGTCATCAAGAGCTTTGGCATATTCAGAGCAGTTGTGAAATGAACATTAATGGCACTATCAATCAGTGCAACCACCACACTGCAGGAAAAAAAATATATACATTCAACCAGTTTTTGTTATGACTGGCTAAAAAATAAATTCAGTCAATTCCCAATATTTACAGGTCAGAGAAGCCAAATATTTACCACTGTAGGCAGCAGAGCAAGCTCCTCAGGGCTGATGAGGTGGACCCCTTCTCCTTTGCATATAGACCTGCTAAATACTCTTTTCAGAATGTCTTTTACTGCACCATTCCAGCTGTGTAGGCTACAAACTTCAGCCTTTAAATGTTTTTTTGTTTTTCCAAATTTCAAGTGACAAGCCTTAAAATGCCTTTTGCATTAGAAAACAACTGTGGGTCTATAAAGGAGAAGGACCAACAGCATTGGAAATGTGTGTAGCCTCAAGAATACCTGCTAATTACACAGCCAACCAATTACTAATGACTTACCCTTACCTTACTGCAAGCATGGCAAAATATCCAGAATTATTAAGACTTGAATTATCATTTGACTCCAATATCAAAGCCTGGAGATGTTTCCATTGTATTTTACCAGATCCCAGATATATATCATTTGTTTTTAGACACCCACCTACCTATTAAGCAACTGTAAAAACTCCAAGAAGCAGTAGAGGATCACCTCTGAAAAAACATCCACGCCTACTCAGAAGTCACCAAGTTGAATTCAATTGACTTCACAGAATCACACAAAATGGTTAAGGTTGGAAGAGACCTGTAAGATCATCTAGATCTTGGGCAAGGACACCTCCCACCAGCCCAGGTTGCTCCAAGCCCCATCCAACCTGCCCTTCAACACTGCCAGGGATGGGGCAGCCACAGCTTCCCTGGGCAACCTGGGCCAGGCTCTCCCCACCCTCACACTCCAGAATTTCCTCCTCATGTCCAACCTAAATCTCCCCTCTTCCAGTTTAAAACCACAACCCCTTGTCCTGTCACTCCCTGCCCTTGTCATAACTCAAATCTTTAAACAATAACTAGTAGTTACTGCATGTACAGGAAGTGCATATACAGCTTTCAAAGCACCCTCAAGAGCTGTAGTTTTTGAACAGAGATGGCAATGAGCTAAAGCAGAATTAAAAGAGCTTCTTTAAAGCTCTCCTAATAAGTGTGTCCCCTTCAGAAAACCCACAGTACAACTTCATGGAAGAAAGGAAAAAATTGATCCGAACAACTTCCCATCTAAACCACAGTGTCAGAGAGCAAAACCAGCTGTTGCTGCCCTGAGAAAGGAGAGGAAGCCATTGAGTGCTGATAGTGAGGACATCAGGGTGACTGTGGTAGCCACAAGAGCAGGGTGCTTTCAGCAGGCTGAGGGTTAAGGTAGGACCCAAGGGTGCATTCAGGTTTAACAGCTCTACCTATGACTGCAACGAGTTTAGAACTGAAGGAACAGTCAACCACACAGCACACAGGCTTTTGTAACCCTGTTCCCAGCACCTCTGCTCCTTTACTGCATCCAGGCACATGTTCTCTGCACAAACACGCCTTTAAACCTTCTGTGTGCAACTGCCATCTTGTTTTGTACTGTTCTAACTGCCTCCCTTACTGCAAACTTACACTGAAATTGTTTACTGTGAGGGTGGTGAGACCCTGGCCCAGGTTGCCCAGGGAAGCTGTGGCTGCCCCATCCCTGGCAGTGTTGAAGGGCAGGTTGGATGGGGCTTGGAGCAACCTGGTGGGAGGTGTCCCTGCCCATGCAGGGGTTGGATCTAGATGATCTTTCAGGTCTCTTCCAACCCCAACCAGTCTGTGACTCTATGAAACAAGAAACAGCCTCCATATTACACTCCCACTGAGGTTAAACAGACACAGCAGAGTGTTCCAAGCCACTCCATGCCAGGTGACACCATCCTGTGGCAACTGCAAATTCCCAAAGCAGAACAAGGAGCCACGAGTGGTGGCCCATGGTGCTCTCCACAGCTGTGCTCCAATCCTGATTTAGTCCACCTTGAAGGAACACACTGGAGATTCTCTAAAACATTTGAAAGACACAAAGAGCAACTTGGAATTGAGATTGATGCTCACATGGTCAAGACAATTCTGATCCTACCATTTGAGAGATTTCAGGCCCTTCTAATTACTGGTCTGTTTGCTGGTCACAAACACCTGCAGAGCTTTCACACTAGTTATGCAAATGTGAAAGCAGTGCATTTGCTCCACATCAAGAGACATTTGGGGGAGGAAAATAAAAGCACACACAACAGGAAACAAAATGAATGCTAAATCTGGAAAACAGGAAGAAAGAAGCTTCAAGGACAACAGGAAAAACAGTCAGAAAAAGTCAAGACAGAACGATCAATCAGTACACCAGATTAAACTTTTAAAGGCACGTTTCAAAACTCTGCAGACTAACTTTAGCATCAAACTTGCATGAGAACAAAAGCAAACCAGATTTCTTTCTATAAACACACACAAACACATATTCCAGTGAATACCAGGTTCTATTTGTTTGCTTTACAGGCTGATGACCAGCTTCCAGAAAGCTTCTCCCACACTTGTAATATTTGAATCCCTTAAACGTTACTAAAGAAAAAAAAATATCTTTTTCTTCAAGTCCTAATAAGGTGAGGTAAATCTCTTATGTTTATTCACCTTAAAGGTGCATTTATAGCAAAAATTCAATTAGTTAAGTTACAGAAGAAACAAATAGCACTTAAAGTGAGCAGGTTTCAAAGCTGACACCACCACCAAGTCAGTGCAGCATTTCACAGAATCCCAAGCTGAAGCAGAAGTGCCATTCTTGGTGCAGGTATCTCTTAAATTGGTATATGAATCAAATGCACTAACTACTCTAAATCCTCTTACTTTTCCTATGACAAATTAGAGAATTGAGTAAGCTGCCATACCAGGAAAAGGGAGTCTGATATATCCCCTTTATGGCAAAACAGTGACTGCTGCTTCCTGGGCTGAATGGAAAGGACAGGAAGGTGAAATGAGACCAGCCAGGATGTGATTCTGCTAATAGACTCCTGTTTACAAGACTCACCACAGTTGCTTCCCTGCTAAGCTGTTTATTCATAAATGCACAATGAGCAGCTTCCCAAAGACTCCCATCACCACTGAGGGACAGCAAGCTTCTGCTGGGACCCTGTTTCTGAAATTCACATCTATTGATTTGGAATTCCTCCCCCCCCCCTCTTTTGTCAATTAGTTAGATGATTAACTCCCTGGAATTATTTCTCTTTGCTTCTCTCTGAAAAAAAAAAATGAGTGAGATGTTGATGCTTGACTATCCAACATCATCAGATGTTCCATGTTTATGCCTGGAACTCTTTTCTCCTCATACTTTTTATATCCATTATCCTCTGTAGCACCTCCTGAAAATTCCAGCTAGCAGCACCTCCCAAACCCCGTTTTTCACCCACAAGAAGCCAGCTGTGCCTACAGCAACCACATTCCCCCCAAGGCCAGGGGAGGGACAGGACCAGATGCAATACTTCATCTAGCTTTTGAGGTTGAACATTACACTGAACCCAATCCCTGAAGGCCCCACACACAATAACTTCTCAAAGCAGCAAGTTTCCCACATGGAGATGCCACATTTAGACTCCCCAGACTCTGTCTCTAATAAACTCCAAGTTTAAAGACTTCTTTCACAAAGACATGATGTTAAACATGAACCCAAGAAGAAACTTCCATTTCTTAATTCATTCTTCAACACTGCCAGTGAAAAATAAATCAGCATTAAAATGCCTTCTGGAGCCACTATCTTAGTCTTTTGTTGGGGGTTCAATATTACAGAATAGGCCACGTGGAGCTTAGTATCATACCAAGAACTCTACCCTTAGACATAAATCTCTTCCAAGTTTGTTTTCATGTGAAGACAACACGTCAACCAGCAGACATTTGCTCAAGCTCTTATTATTCCCTAAGGCAAATTTATGTCGTAAATATTTGAAAACATTTCTCTCCATTACCTAGGCTGAGAGTTCTCCTCATACATCCTCTCTTTTCCTTCCTTGAAGAGGCTGATGGTCTGCTTGGTTTTCTTCATCAGGTTCTCCATGAAGACTCGGAAATACTCGTTTTCTCCCAAGGTTTCCATCTTCCCCTCGTAGCGCGACAGGATGGTCCGTAGGTGCTGGTAGGTGTCAGGCAGCAGGTCTAGGATGTAAGGTGGGCTGTTCTTCAATGCCAGCTTGGGGTTCTGACACAAACGCACCACCTAGGGTTAATGGAGAAAGGAGCACGTTTAAAACTCCAAATGAGCAAGTAGGTATCAGTTACTTACACACAACACCAGACACTGAAACAGTCAAGAAACCCCATTTGCTGCTTAAGTTCCACTAGGGAGCCCAGCCATTGTCAAAGGATTACTTCAACCTTCCTTCTGCTTGGTATACAAATACACATCTCATTTGTCTTCCTGCCAAGCCACATGTTCTCTGCTTTTTTTAGCAGTGAGGTGACAGATCCTCAAAGTTAAGACCTTGAATCTATGAACCGAAAGTTTTACATTCTGCACTGAACGTATTTGATCATTGACGAACAGCTGCATTTTTAGGCACTTACTTTTGCATTCTGTAGTTAAGGCACAAATAAAAAGTGGAATATTCCTGTCCAGAGCTCACAAGCAATACAACAGTTATACCTGTACATCAACAGATCTAGGCACAAGTTAAAATTAATATAGATCTTTAACATATGGGACCACGGTGCTTCTGTGCCAAAGCTTATGATACGTGACAAGGGAGGGTAAGGGAAGCCACTGCACCATTCACCATAGCTAATATTTTCCATTATCTAGGCTGAATGACACAGAGAGATAATGTCAAAGTGGCAATTTGAAAAATTAGTGGTGCCCTTGCAGTTGTAAAGTCAGTTTCAGGTGAAGTTTACAGGCTAAGAACCAGCAGCTGGTGCAGTTTTACAGCTGTCTTGCTAACAGCTTCCAGTTACTGAGATACACAAACTGGAGAGGAAAGCTGGTACAACATGTAGAGAGAAGATTTCCTCAAGTTCTTCACTACAATGAAGGTTATCTGACTGCTTAACACCAAGCACATGAACGAGTTTGAACTAAGACTGAGGGTATTGCAGGTATCAAACAATGGAGCACTGGAAAACATAAAGCTTAAAGGAAGTGGACTGGTAATAAGAAGAATCTAACCTCCTTCTGCAGTGCATCATTTCCATAAAACCTTGTGAAGCCTTCAAGAGGAATTGACTAGTTCCCTACAACACACACTTAAATACCCACTTCCCTTAAACACTTACATGCTAGTGGTAAACCAAGTAATTTAGCCAGAAACAGTGCTGCAGCACTTAATTTGGCCATCCAGGGTACATGAAAGAAGCAACCTCGTTGAGTTAAGAGACATCTACAATTATATCTGACTTAGAGCAGTGCCCCTGATCAGACCTGACTGAGAAATACTCTATTTCAGTGAAGAGAAAGGCACCCAGTGTATGAAAACTCAAGAGAAAAATCTGACTGCGATTAAAGGAATTACATGCCTGAAAAAGCCTCTGCAAGAACACATGGGAAAACAACCACCAAAGATCTCCCTCCATTTTGAAGAGGCTGCCAAGAATTAGGAGGGTCTGGAGAAGGAGATGAACGGTCAGACAACTGACTTATCCAACTGATTCTGAAGCCTCAACTGCTGCTTCCTCGGAGCCTGTGAAAATTGTACAATGAACCATATCAAGGAACTGAGTCAACACATTTGTCCTCTGAATCAAACAAGTTCCACTAAGCTGCATGAATGGGTTCTAAACGTGCTCTCGGGCACAATTGGATTGTGCTACAGATAGCAAAATCTTTTCTTCAGCAGGAATTGTTTGTTATGCAGTGGCTTTGAAACAAGTTCTACAAACCAGTCATTCTCACAGCCTCTATAAAACGCTTCCCCAAGAGGAGACTTGCCAAGATACTGAAAGAGTTAACAGAAAAGGCCCAAATTGCTGTGATTTTACTATTAAATGAGTTCCTTTATTTACAAGTAGGCTGAAATTAGCTAAGATAGCTTTGTTTAAATGCTTATGTTACTAGGAAGTGCTGCCTCTTGAGCAAACCTGGTTGTTTTATAACACAGCAGCAAGGAAACCAGTTGCATTTTGCTGGTTTCCCTGCGTGTGCACTTGCAGCATCATGACAGTGTCAGAAGGAATGTTCCCAGCCCTGGGAACAGCTGCCCCTCGGCCTTCCTTCCACAGGGACCAGCAATGTGGAAGGAAATTGAGCAAAAAGTGGGAAATATTTCTGATTAGGTGTGATGGCAACAAACACAAGCAAGCCATGCTTTTAAACTACCATTCAAACTCATCCAAGGTTGCCTGGCTTTTGCCACTCTCAGGAACAAGCCTTTTACAGAGATATTTTTTGGCTTTTAGAAATACCAAAAGAAGCATTTCAAGCTTAGCACAAAGATTGGCCTGTAAATAACCCTAAAACTGACTTAACAGATTTTTCTTTTCCCAAACTCAAGTGGGGAAAATAATCAAAACAGTTTCCTCCTTCAGTTGTGAAGAAATAATCTGTTATCTACTTATTCTAGCAAAAGGCCTGGAATTGAATCTCTCCCCTCAGGATTCTGCAGTTTGCTTTCATTCATCTCTGGATTTAGAGTATTTCTCCTCAGCACTGCTCTGTGACACCACACGCTGAGTGTGTCACAGGCACAACTCACCTGCTGCTTCACTCCAATAAGCCCTGAATCCTCCTCCCTCAGCCTCCTCTCCACCTGTCCTATCCTCTTGCTCCATTCCTTCCCCATCCTGCTCATCTCCAGCCCTACCCAGGAAAAAGCTGGTGCCAGCTTGTTTGCTGCACCCAGTGGCATGGCACCCCACTTCTTATGCTGACAAAAAGGGACAGACACCACATACCTGCTGGCCTCAGAGGGGGCAGAGTGTCACAGAGCCCCAGGCCTGAGAAGGTGTCCAAAGCCCCCAGATGCTTCTGTGCCAGGGAACAGCTTTTCCCTTTCAGCTCAGTTCTGAAAAGCCATAGTTCTTTCCCTCCTTTAAGAGGTAAATGGCCAAGTTCCTCACCAAAACCACACTTCATCTTAAGCCAACAGCAAAAGAAAACCTTCTCAAACTTCTCTGCTGCTGGATTTGTATTTGGCTTCTCTTCTGCTTACAATGAAGGTGACCTACAGTGGCATTTGTCTGGATCGGTTTTAGAAGCTGAATGGCATCAGCACACTGCTTAGAGAAGCCTCACCTCAAGCCTCATCTTCCTCCTCCATGTACTCTACCCCTCTTCTGCTACATCCCTGCTTCATCCCAAGCAGTTCCTGACCACACCACCTCTTCTTCAAACCTTCTTCTCCTGCTGCCCAGGTCCCATTTGCAAGAACTGATTTGTAATCTCACCCTTTTGTGTAAAAAATACAAATCGTTTTCACCAGTCAACAAATGATTTGTTTTCTTATACTAAGTACTGCTTTATTTGCTAAAGACAGTGATAAGATAAGCAAGCATGGCGAAAACAGATTAACCAGTTCCTCCAAATTGAGCCAATCAATACACTTTACTAGGCTGAAAAGACTGCAAGGGAACTGCTGTGTGGCTTGTCACTGCCAGCTTGCAGGTCCACCAGACACCTCATAACACGTGCAGCTTCCAGAGACACATTCCACCTCTGCTCCATAGATACACACAGGATTGTCACCCAATTCAGCTGAGCACCCTGCTGCACAGTGAGGAAAAGGGCTGCTTTGTGTCTGTGCTGTACATGACCACTTGCAGGTTAGTCCTGACAAACGTTAGAACTTGAAGCAAAAGAATCTGAAGGACAGGAACATGTCAGGGAGAAAATATCTGGGCAAGAATCAGCTTGCGCAGGAAATTCATCAGTCACATCTGAAAACAGAGATCTACAAATGCTTTGACAACACGAAGTAATCAGGCAGACCAACAAATCAGGTCATGAACACACTGCACACATTTCTGAGAAGCAAACACAACATCTATTAAACATGCACACGTTTAATAGATTATTTTTATTTGCACCTTTAATCTGAAGCTGTGGAAGTATCCCCACCCCCACAAAAACCAAACCTATCCCACTGCAATTCAAAATACCAAGGTAGTCCAAGTCTTTCTTCAGGCCAACAGACCAGTGTATGAGGTCAAACCCAGTTGATACTCACATCCCTACTACATGCACAAAAATCAAGATGTGCATTTTTACAAGTTGTACCTGTGAGTTAAACATATTCCAAAGAGGAGCACCTTCCCCTCATTAGCATTTAGGCTTTCCCTCACTGTTTGTAACAGAGCCACTGCAGCTCCTCAAAGCACTTTTCCCTTTCTCCCAGTGCCTCCCTGTAGAAGGTGATCAAAGCTCATCACAAGTACAGCAAAGCACAACTATAAACCATGTCTTTTTGGTGAGCCAGCCAACACAAAGTGATTTCTTGGCATGGAAATAATTTGTCTTTTAAAAAGTCACCTACTCTGCCTGCTTTAGCATTTACTGCAGGAGATTCAGACACTGCATGCATAAACAATGCAGAGAAAAGAGAAAGGAAAGTTGAAATGCAGAAGCCTGCAGGGCAATTGGATGAGGTATGCCCATCAGCTCTGCTCCCAGAAGGTGGTGAGGAGATGCTCCCTGAGGACTGCAGGCAATGCTGGCCATGCTCTTACTCTACACTTGTTTTAGGGCCCTGAACCCAACCTTCCAAAATGCACTTGCACATTTTGGAACTCCAACATGTCAAGCCTCGCCTCGATTCTAAGAGCTGAACAGCAGAAGAACAATCAAAATCCCAGGAAAAATGTCAAAAGGTTTGTTTTATGCCCACTTCTGGATGCCTGTGCTCACTTACTGGGTCATTCTATAAATAGCACTAGCATCCCACTAACAACTCACCAGGATTTCTTAAATCAATGGCTTTACCAAAACACCTAGCCAGGCTAGTAAATCAACTGCCCTACCCCATCACACCACCAGGCCAAGAGGTCTGGTGTCCTGCCCCAGGCCATGACCATTTCCTGGCGTTTGAAAAGGTGGTGGAGGAAGGGAGAGTCTTAATGACCCCGGAGCCCTGCAGAAAGGGAGATGGCCTTTCCAATCCCCACACCACAGGTCCTGGTTGTGTGACGTTAGACTTCATACCCCTTATCTTGCTGTAGCCACATGCATTTATTGCACAGGGTTATATTCAGAGTTCTATGGTTTTTATCAGGCTGCCTGCTGGAAGGAAAAGGCTTTGTGCTGAGCTCAGTAAGGTGTCCCTGTTCATTCAGGAAAGGCTAATCTCAGCTGCCACAAATCAAACGCTCTGCCTCACCACCCAGGCACTACCACAGGCCAAGCCTCACCTTCAGACAAGCTCGGTTCCTCCTTTGGGTAATTATACACAGGTGGAATCCACCACTGGCACCACCAGGTGCACCTGCAGCTCCCCAGCAGGCCTGACCCACACCCAGCCTCTCCCCCCACCACTGCCCTCCCCCTGAGTCTACAAGAATATGAGGTTACAAACCCCAGACCCTCTAGAGCAGCTCCACATCCCCCACTTGAAATCTTCCCCTCTTCCTTCCACCTGTTCCCCCCACAGCTCATCCCTTCTAGACCAGCTCTTCTCCCCCCCCCCATACCTTTCAACCTTTGCCTCCCACTCCCACCTCTGGCCTCTCCACCCACTCCCACATCAGCCTCCCCCTCCCAAAACTGCACCCTATACAGCTCTCACCCCCCAAACCTTTCCCCCCAGCCCCACCCCAAGCCATGCAGCTCTTGCCCCCCCCCCCAAATCCCACCCGCTCCAGCCTGACCCCGCAGCCCCCTCTGCCCCCAGAGCCACCTCCTCGCCCCTAACCCTCCAGCCCAGCCCTCTCCCGCTGCTTCACCCCACCTCTGGGCCCTCCACAAACCCCCTACCCACCCCCAAACCCCCCACCCAGCCCTACCTCGACCCCCCGAACCTGCTTCCACCCCAACCCGATCCCCCCCACCCCCCATGGGCTCGTCCCGCAGCCCTGCCCAGGGCGGGCCCACCTTATCCATGAGCTTCCAGCACTTCTCCACCATCTTCTTGTCCACGGCGCCGGGCTGGTGCGGGCCCAGGTGGTGGTGGTGGGGCTGGAAAGCGTCCTTCATCAGCCCGATCAGCCCCCCGGGGCCCTTCTTCAGCGGCGCCGACATCAGGGCGGCGCGGGGGCGGGGGGCGGCCGCGAGGGTGCCCACACCCGCGCCCGGCCCGTCGCCCCCGTCCGGCACCGGGTCACGGCCCTGCAGGGCAACCGGACGTGTGGGGGCTCCGGAGGGGCCGGGCCGGGCCGGGCCGGGCAGGCGGCAGCAGCGGGAGCCGCGGGCGGTGGCGGCGGCAGCAGCAGCAGCGGCGGAGGCGCCCGGCTCTAGCGTCACTCCGCCCTCCGTCCCGGCAACGCCGCACGCTGATTGGCGGAACCCCCCTTTGCGCGCATGGATCTGCCCCCTCCGCCGGGGAGGAGCGGGCGGTGATTGGTCAACGCCAGCCCTGGAGGGGAGGGGGGGGAGGTGAGGGGTGTGCAGGCCCCGCCCCGCCGCCCGGGGCAGGCGCAGCGCGGAGGTGAGGGCGGGCAGGGCGCCATGTTTGGTGCGGGCGGGGTCGCCATGGGAACGGCGCGGGGCCGGGCGGGCAGGGCCGCGCCGCTCCCGGCTCCCGGCCCGGGAAGCTCGTCCCTTCCCGGGAAGCTCGTCCCTTCCCGCAGCGCCTCCTTCCTCTGCCCGGCCCCACCGCCTCCGGGGGTTGCGAAACGGGACCGTTTCCCCTTTCCAGCTGCCGGGTTCCCTTTTCTTCGGAAGGCCCGATGTCCAGGCCGAAAACGGGGAAGCGGCTGCGCCAACCGCGACGGGCCCTGCCCGGAGGCCTTTCCCCCTCTTGTCCCCCCCCCCGGAGCCGGCCCAGCGGGGCCCTCAGCAGCTGAAGGGCTTCACATACCCTCGGAGGTGGGGAAACAGGAAGCTGGCTGGGTGAGAAGGGGGCTGAGACCCCAAATGTGAGCCCCTAGCCCCCTCTGCAGAGAAACCCACCCAGACCTGCCCCCCTCCACCGGGAATGCAGCGGGAATGCGGGATGGAGGGTGCGGGATGGAGCTGGGAGCTGGAGCTGGAGCTGGGGCTGGGGCTGGGAACGGGAACTGGGAGCTGGAGCTGCAATTGAGAGCTGGAGCTGGGAGCTGGAGCTGCAATTGAGAGCTGGGAGCTGGAGCTGGGACTGGGAGCTGGAGCTGGGATTGAGAGCTGGAGCTGGAGCTGCAATTGAGAGCTGGGACTGGGAGCTGGAGCTGGGAACTGGGATTGAGAGCTGGGGCTGGAGCTGCAATTGAGAGCTGGAGCTGGAGCTGGGAGCTGGGATTGAGAGCGGGAGCTGGGAGCTGGGGCTGTGCTCTGTGCTGAAGCCAGCCACTGGGAGCTGACCCAGCCTCTCCCTGCCAGGCATGGACCTGGGAACAGCCCGTGGTGCAGTTGTAAGGCTGGTGTCTGGCTCTCCCGGCATCTCCCTCTGCAAAGGCAGGGGAAGGAAGAACCCTCTGGAGCTGCTGGCCCCGGTACCTGCAGCCCAGCTCCGACAGGGAGAGAGGAGAGCAGGAGTAGGGCAGTCGTGGGGCAGAGCTGACAACACCAAACCTTCAGAAATTGTGACATGGGCTTGAAAGGAAGTTCAGCTGTTTCTTCACTGTCTCCAGATCCTCTTTTCAGCCTCCCTTCCCAGGTAGAAGAAGACATCCTTTGCAAAAACCAGCTGAGGCTGGTGAGGGACAGTGTCAGCCCCGCAGCACAGGCTTGGAGGAGGAAAGAAGACAAAACAAAGCAGCAAGTGCTGCAGTTTGGCCAGTGTCACTTTGGGGGGATAGTGAGTGCCTGGAGGCTGGGCTCAGGCTTCTAGGTTGGACAGCACAACCTTGACCTCTGAGGAGTCCAGACTAGAGGTGAACCCCACAACAAGAGCTCACCCCTTTGCTTCTCCTGCAGCACCCATGCCTCCCAGCCCTGCCCTGGCTGTGCACACACATCCTGCATCAGCCTGTGTCACAGCAAAACACTGTGCTGCCCCACTCCAGCTCCAGCTCTGCTTTCTTCCATGAGTCTCTCTCCCTGGGCCCAGGGCTGTCTGGTGGCTCATGATGAGTTCCTGCCCAGCACACGGTGTGCTGAGGCATCAGGAAGCAGCATGAAGCACCAGACCAGCAGCAAGGGAGCCCTTCATAGGTTGGTTATAAAACTCTCTGTCTTGATTTTACTGCCTTTAGTAAAGCTTGGTAAATATTTCTGGGACAGGCAGCTCCTTGTCTGGCTTTAATTACCTGGGCAAATTTTCCTCAGGATTATATTGACCTCAAATATGTCAACATTTATTGAGGCTGTGTTCCTGAGGCTTTTCCCATTAGATGTTAATGGATTCTGGCTAATAGTCAAGCCGGATTGACCACCGGAGGGTGCCCTGGCCAGCTCCAGGATACCACAAGTACCTGGGAAGAGGGCTGGGGAGGGTTTTATACCAGCTCTGTAGAGCCAAATATAAAAATCACCATGGCCCCAATCCAAAGAGATCAGGGAACATGCTTGAGCAATTGCATTCCTAACTATCTGCTTCCCTGGGCATGATTCACTCCAGGTCGTAGCTCTATTTACGTGTGAGACTTCAAGCAAAGGTTACCTTCCTTGGGACTGTTCCCTCTCTGTGGGAAAGAGGAGTCCAGCACCTCTCTGCAGGGCTCCAGGTTGCTTCTGTCCCTCAGCCCCTGCCAGGGCTATGCTCAGCACTGTGGTCACTTGCCACCATTGCTCTGGAGAGCCACACCACGCTGGTTGTTTTGAAATCACTTCCCTCCAGCCTGGTGGCCAGTGGCCAAGAGTGTGCCCAGGTGCCTCTGCCCACCCGTGGGCATCTCATACATCATGGCTGTGAGTGAGAGCAAAGAGAGGGCCAAGAGGGAGGCTCTGACAGCCCCCAGCCTCTCCTGCATGCCTCTGAAACTGCAAGTGTGTGCCAGGCTGGAAGAGCATCTGGGGTGGGGGTTTGGAAGGGGTCTCCAAGCCTCCACGCACTGTGGCACTGCTCCATCTTCACTGCAAAATCCCAGCCCTCAGTCACAAATGAGTGTGTGTCTCTCCAGCAGAGCTTCTTCAGGTCAAACCGGCTACACCTTGACTCTGTGTCTGGCAGGTGTCTGCACAAACACTGCCCTGGTGCTGGTGTTTGAGCTGGAGGTGTGTGCCAGCCAGGTTTTCCAGGGGCAAGCACCCCCAGGCAGGCTTCCTCTGGGCCATTTGACAGCTCTTGACGTCCCTGGGCCAACCCCCTTTAAAGAACTACTCTTGACTCTGTCCCTTCCTTCTTCCCTCTGGCTGCAGAAAGCCAAGCTGAAGAGAAGTACAGGAAACCAGGAGGCTGACATGCAAAAAAGCCCCTGGGTAAAGTCTGGGGGAAGCAGGGGCTGGAGCAAGCAAGGGTTGTCCACTGCCCTGCATCTCCTTCCTAGGGACTAGCCCTTCCCAGCAGCAAGTCATTCCAGAAGGTAGCACAGAGCTTCCCTTGCACGTGGGGCTCCAGCCCAGGGGCTGCCTGTGCTGCCTCAGGAGGCCCCGGTGTCCAGCACAGCAGTTGCTTAGAGAGGCCAGCAATGATGGCAGAAAGTTGTCCACATCCCCCTGGCTTTGGGAGCAGAGAAAGGCTGGGAATAAGTCACTGCTGGGCAGTACTGGGCAGGTGCTGCTCAGCCCCAAACCAGTGTGCTGTTGGCCACCCCTGCTCCCTCCCACGCTGTCAGCATGCAAAGGCTCTGGCCACGGACACACTGCTCCCTGGATGCTGTGGTCAGCACAGGCAGGGGAGACCACAGAGGCAGAGACTTCCCTGCCTGCAAAAGTCGTTGCCTCACTGTTTCCATCAGTGCTCAAGAAGGGGCTGATTTTAGCAGAGGTAAAACCTCAGCCAGAGGTTTGCGGTCTTTGCCACATGCAAAACTCTGTGCCTCGTTTTCACTCTCCCACGCTCGACAGAGAGGTAAAACTTTCCCTCCAGGGCTCCCTCCTGCCCCCCTGGCATTGTCACAGCCCTGCCAGGCAGGAGAGGGTGCACACACAGCTGCTTCTGATACGTCACCCTGCAAGGGGAAACCTCCCCCAGTCAGGCCCTGCTGGAGCCCCTGCCTGGTCACAGCTGCTGGGATCTGAGCACAGAGGCAGCCTGCTTGTCCTTCCTGTGGTCACCACGTTTGTCTCCCTCTGCCTTCTGTGGCTCCCAGAAAGGGCCTGGCAGTGGGTAAGAGAAGACTGGTCCTATCTGGCCCTGGGATGCACTGCTGAGTCACAGTTCTCTCCACAACGTCACTCACATGAACAGCCACATGGATTTGTCCTTTAATCGGACCCCAAACGGAGTGTTCTCACAGGAACAGTGCTGTGGTGGGTGGTGGACACTCACCATCCACAGGTTCTCAGGGAGGATGAGAGGAGGAGCTCAAGAGAGATGTCCATGCAGGGGCAGGGCTGAGCAACAGGCTGAGAGGTGGGAGGTTCCTTCAGGGCTGCCTTTCCCCTTCTCACAGCAGCCTGAAGGTTCACTCTGGGCAGAGCCAAGCCTCAGGCTCCCCAGTCCCTTGGGTCACAGCTTGGAGGGCAGTGTCTTGGCTCTCCTGTGAGCTCCCAGAGCTTGGAGCTGGGCACGAACTTCAGTGCAATGCCTCTAGGTACATCTGGAGGCAGCTGGGTAGACAAGGACACAGCTCTGTCTTCAGGATACAAGAAGCCACCGCCGTGGTTGATCAAAGCTTGGAGCCAGCCTCAGCCAGTGGAGATAGGTCTCTGTGATGGTGCCAGCACCATTGCAGGGACAGAGACACAGCAGCTGAGTGGGGACACCAACAGGCTGGGTCGAGGTGCTGTGTGGAGGAGCTTGGATGGAGGCAGGGTCCTCCTGGGCCACTAGAACGCCTGGTGCAGCCTCCTCTGCTCCTCCTGGCGTGGGCTCTGCAGGGACAGAGAGGGGGCATTGGCAGGCAGCACACAGCCACCCACCCCACCACGCTCCATGGGCAGGTTGGAGAGGTCTTTCTGCCTGGCCCCTGTGGCCAGGGGAACCACACAGCCCCCTCCTGCCAGTGTCATGGGTGCCAGGGAGATATTAGGACAGGCAGGGCAGGAGGGTGCCAGGACTCAGAGCAGTGTCAGCACTGTCATGAGTGCCTGGCAAGAGAGGTTACCTGTGTGAACCCTATACTGTTGGCAACAGCCACCAGCCAGGAGTCTGGTCCCTTTGGTTCCACCTCAACGTGACAGAGTCTGGGGGAGCCACTGGGAGAGGACAGGGAGGGTGTGTGGGAGCCTGAGGCAGGGTCACCCTCCTCAAAGGACAGCAGAGGGGACAGCCCGATCTGGAAGAAAGGAAGAGGGATAGCCATGCAGCTCCTGGCACTCCGCAGCAAGCCAGGTCCCCTGGAGAGGACCTCACTGTTCAGGCTTGGAGGCAAGACCTCCACCCCACCATCCAGCTTTGCAGCACCCCAGGGCTTCCTAGCCAGAGCAGGAACACGCTGGGTCCCCAAAACCTACCGACTGGTAGAACTGATCTGCAGCAGGGTCGATGACCAGCAGGGTCACCTGGTCATCATGGGCACGGATCCTGAGCACTGTCTGGTGGTGGTCCAGCCCCTCGATGCTCTCACCATTCACAGCCAGCAGACGGTCCCCTTCCTTCATCCCTGCCTGCTCAGCTGGCAGCCCCACATCCACATCCCACAGGAACTGGCCTGCCCCAGGGAGACAGGGAAGGTGGGGAGATGCTCACAGAGACATCCAGCCAGGGGGGAACTGGCCCTGCTGACCCCCGTGTGCAGCTGGGGAAGGGGTCCTGCTGTGGGCACAGGGCTTGCAGCTATTCCTACCACCATGCTCCAGTACTTAAAGGGGGGCTACCAAGAAGGTGGAGACTCCCTATTTCCAAAGAGTCACGTGGAAAAGACAAGGGGTGGTGGTCACAAGTTGCTCCTGGGGAGATTCCAATTGAACACAAGAGGTAAATTTGTCACCATGAGGACAGTCAGACATTGGAACAGTCTCCCCAGGAGAGTGGTGGATTCCCCCACATGGGACAGTTTTAAGTCTCAGCTTGACAGGGAGCTGAGCCACCTCATGTAAACTAGAGTAGCTAGAGAGGTTGGACCAGATGATCCTTGAGGCCCCTTCCAACCTGGCATTCTAGGATTCTGTGGTTCCATTCCTGACCACCAGACATGCTCAGGCACAGATTGTCCCCCTCAGCCCCCTCACCTGTGGTCCCTGAGCTGCAGTCATCCTCCTTGAGCAGGAACCCGTAACCAGCTGGACCCTTCACCATGTGCAGCTCCCGGGCCTTGAAGGGGAGCCAGGAGGTGTCAGCCAAGGCAGCTGTGACCTGCAGCCCCCGCAGGCGGTAAAACTCCTCCACAGCACTGGATGCCACCAGCAGCGTCACCTTGCTGCCACTCTGCTTCAGCTGGAGGGGAAAGGCAAGGTGCTCAGCAACGTTCCCAGTCCCCCACCCACCCACGAGCGGGAGCAGGCACCTTTCTGTTGAGCTGAGTGTGTGAGTAGCTCCTGACGCTGGTCCCGTTCAGCTCCAGGAGCCAGGAGCCCGGTGGCACCCCGGCTCGCTCCGCTGGCCCATCCTGCCGCACCGACAGCTGGAAGGTGCCCTTGACGCCTGCAGGGAGGAGAAGAGGCAGCCTGGGGTGAGCAGGGGGCTGCAGGGGGGCTGGGGGGGGGGCTCACAGCTCTGGTCATCCCGCCGCTTTACCTTCTGGACCCGAGACGCTGAAGCCAAAACCGCTCTTGTCCCGCGTGATGTGGCAGAGGCGAGGGCGGATCTCAGCAGGCAGCATCTGGGACAGGTCCCTGCCCAGGGCTTTGCCTGCTTCGTAGGATTCTCCATCCAGCACGGCCAGCAGGACCTGGTTCCCGCTCGCCTTGATCTTCTGTACCACCTGGAAAAGACCCAGGCTGTGATCCTTGGGGAGAAGTGGGGTCCCACCGTGGCTCTGGCTGGGGGGGGGGGGAACCTAAGCTTTCCCCGAGGTGCTCCCAGCTTACTTACCCTGTGGTGGTCCATGTTGTCCACGAAGTGGCCGTTGACCTGGAGGAGCCGGTCCCCATCCTGCAGCCCCCTGCGCTGGGCCAGCCCCCCCGGCTCCACCTGCCGGATGACATGGCCCCGGCAGCCCAGCTCCTCGTGGAGGCAGAACCCGAAGGTCTCGGCGCTGTCCTTGCTCAGGAGGTAGAAGCGGGGCTCCCCCACGCCCTCACCACCTGCATGGGGCACAGCCCGTGTGCAGGGCTCTGCAGGGAGCCCAGCACGAGTTCCCTACCCCATCCCGGCCTGGGGTGTCCCCGTCCCTGCTGCCTCACATGTTTCACCTCCCCACAGCTCCCTGGCAGGAGAGAGCCCAGGACCCAGGGATTCCCAGCTGCCAGAGCCCTGTGCTGACACAGGGACAACCCTGGGGAGAGAAGGGTATTTACCCGTGTCCTCAGTCAGTGACAAGGCAGGGTTGTCAATCCCATCTTTGGGGTTAAATTCGAATTTTCTGAAATGATAAAGGGCAGGAGAGGCCAGGTTAGTGCAGCAGCACAGCCCTACCCTGGCTGCCCCATCCCTGCCATGGGAAGCTCCGTTCCTCCCAGGAAGGACCAGCTGGAGCCACAGCTCCAGTGCCTCTTCTTTGAGGAAAACCAGGAGTGGTTCTCCCTCTTGGAGTGTCCCCCCCACATCCCTCCCGAGTTAACAACTCAGGGAAGACATTCCTGGGGCAGGCAGCTGGGCTTGGCAGGTGTGACCCACACCACCTCAGCTGAGGATGTGCCCCAGCACAGCCCAGCTGTGGCACCATGAGCCCCGGGAAGCCCCTGGCCAGGGGGAGCTCAGCACTTACATGATGGATTTCTTGTCACCCTCCAGCCCTGCAGAGGGAGAGAAGAATCAGTGCAGGAGGCAGCAGCCAGGAGCAGACCCTCTCAAGCTCTCAAGGCTTGTCCATTCACAGGCTCATGGTCAGTTTGCTGAGTCCATGCAGACCCCCCCACACCCTCTGCCCCCCAGCTACAGGGTGTGCCTGGGCACAGCTCAGCACTTGGCCCCACCACCAGTGTCCTCTTGTATTTCAAAGCAGCAGGAGACCTGCTGTTTGCGTCCTGCTGCCCAGTCCAGCAGTGTCCTGCAGCACAGGGGAAAGGTAGGGCCAGAAGATGGTGTGCAGGTGGAGGTAAGTCCTGGGGGGTTACAGAGCTTTTGAGTGAGGGATGAGAAGGGTCACCAGAGCCCCAGAGAGCTGGCTGGAGCCAGGAGATTGAGACAGACAATCCTCCCTTGCCCACCTTCTGATAAACCCCCTCCCCACCTCTTCCAGCACAAGGACCCCCAAACCCAAGGAGAGGGGACTCCTGACAAGTGTCCCCACAGTGTCCATCTGAATGTCTCTAGCCCCTTCCCATGGCCTGGCAGGGCTCAGACATTGGAGAGGTGTGTGTGGGGAAGGGTCTCCTCAGGATGAAGCCCCACTGCCCCCAGCACGTACCTTTTGTTTGCTTCATGGCTGCAGGGAATGCCAGAGGGAGCAAGGTACAGGGTGAAGTGGCAGGGAAGCCGGTGTCCCCGCCTCTTCCAAGACGCCCCAGGTTTAATGGTTAAACAGCCCCGACGTCTCCCCTGCCCTCCCAGCCCTGAGGCACTGCCAGCCCTGGGGCAGGGACCAGCACCCTGGCACAGCTGGGGAACAGATCCTGGTGTCCCAGCTTCCAGCTGCCCCCAAGAGCAGCTCTCGGCGAAGACCAACAGGTTCAGCACGGGCTGCAGCAGAATTGGGCTGCCCCATCCTAGCCCCGTGAGATGGGAAAGGGCTGGAGCTCTCCACTCCAGCTGCTGGAGGGACACGGCCTCACCAGTGCCTCCACATTCCTCCCCAAGGAAGGGCCCGGAGAGGAGACGAGGCTTGGCACTACTGTGCTTCCCTGGAAACAAAGCAGTGCACTTTAATGCTACCAAGGGTTTCACAAGCAAGCCTGAGTCCTGCCCCTCTGCCACTGCTTGTGGCTAAGTGGCCAGGCCAGCAGTGGCCAGGGTGCAAGGGCTGGGTCTTTACAAGCCCAGAAGAACAAGTCCCATTTGCTCCTGGCCTGGTCTCTGTACAGTTCTCCCACACTTCAGCCTTGCCCACAGATGAGAGCTGAGCCCCACGTACCCAGCACCTTTGACAGCCTTGGTAGCACCCAACCACTAGGCATCTCCACGTGGATAAGGGCACAAGGGGATGTGCTGCTGGGACACACTCCAGTGCTCCCTCCCCAGCAGCTCTGCTCCCTCCCTGGCTGTGTGGGATGGACAGCAGGCTAGAGGGTCCCCTGCTGCAGTTTCCCCAGCATCTTCTTGACCTCGCTCTCGACTCGTAGGAACTTGGCTTTCCTCCAAGGACTGGCAGTCTGTCTCCGGCTGCTCTCCAGGTCCTGCAGGAAGAGGGCAAGGTGCTGCCGGACCCGCTCGTGGTCCCAGAAAGGCAGATTCTTCTGCACCACGTTCAGAATATTGGACCAGTAGTCAGAGACATCAGTCCCTGCTGTAAGGAAGACCAGGGCCCTGACGCCGTCCCTGTCCATGCGCAGGCTGTGGAGCGCCCGCTTGCCATCCTCACTGATGTCGTTGAAGTACAGACTGTGGGTTGAGAGAAAAGGAGTGAGAGGCTGAGAGAGTTGGGGTGTTCAGCCTGGAGAAGAGAAGGCTCCAGGGAGACCTGAGAGCACCTTCCAGGGCCTGAAGGGGCTCCAGGAAAGCTGGGGAGGGGCTTGGGACAAGGGCAGGGAGGGAGAGGACAAGGGGGAAGGGATGAAAACTGGAAGAGGGAGATTGAGGTGAGACATGAGGAGGGAATTCTGGAGTGTGAGGGTGGTGAGACCCTGGCCCAGGTTGCCCAGGGAAGCTGTGGCTGCCCCATCCCTGGCAGTGTTGAAGGGCAGGTTGGATGGGGCTTGGAGCAGCCTGGGCTGGTGGGAGGTGTCCCTGCCCATGCAGGGGGTTGGATCTGGATGATCTTTCAGGTCCCTTCCAACCCAAAACCATTCTATGAGTCTACACAACGACACTGTGGGAGCTGGGGGCAGGAGGCAGAGAGGGGGCTCCCTGCTCACTGCCACGGGGAGGGACACCAGGTCAGAATCACGTCCCACGAGAGGGGAGATACAGGGCAGAGAGAACTCACTGCACTTTGTCCAGCGTCGCGTGCTTTTTGGCCACCTCCACCACGCGCAGGGCAGCCGTGTCCGTCAGGGAGTTGTAGCCCAAGTTCAGCTCCTGGAGGTGCTGGTTCTCAGCCAGGTGCTGAGCAATGACCTCAGCACCCCTGTCCCCCAGAGCGGTGTGCAGCAGGGACAGGTGGGTCAGCGAGCGGTTTCCTGCCAGCGCCTCAGCCAGGAGCTGTGCCCCCTGCTCGCCCACGGGGTTGTTTGCCAGCCTGTGGACACAAGGAGCTCGGGGTAATGCTGAGGCTGGGCAGGGGGCCCGTGGTGGGCAGCAGGGGCAGCTCCCTGCAGGGAGAGAGGCAGTACTCACCGCAGGTTGCTCACCACACACTTCTCATGCAGGAGCAGGTCACGGATTTCCCTGCAGGCATCGGAGCCCAGGCTGTTGAGCTGCAGGCTGAGGCAGAGCGAGTCAAGGGGGTGGCAGGATGGAAACGGCTGTTACCTCTGGGGCTGGGGACCCTGTTCTCTCCATTTTCCCTGGCCCTTCCCATCACCACCCTACCTGGGCTCCCTCAGACAAGCCCACACAAGGCTCCCTCTCCACCAGGAGAGCACCCGAGCTTGGGTCGCATCAGCCAGCAGAGCCTGTGGCAGCAGGAGCCAGGGAGGGGAAGGGGCTGCATGTGCCGCAGGGGGTGGGTGAAGGTCTGAGGAGGGATCAGGACCCCACCAAGCCCTCCTGAGCATCCGGAGGAAGGAAATGCTGCAGAGCCCCGCAGCAGAGCCGGGTCCACCTCTGCTGAGCACGGCTCGCCACCCCCTGGGCGGCAGGAACACTGCAGTAGGACAAACGGGCTGGGAGGGCAGCCCTCCCCTGGGATGGGTTTCTCCTGCCCGGAGCTACAGGGGGACGCGGGGTGGCTCGGGGGGGACAAGCAATGGGAGGCCCCCGGGTCTGGCAGGGGAGCTGGCAGCCCAGCCTGTGACACCAGAGTTGGCCAAGGAGGGTGTGTTGGGACTGCAGATCCCAGCATGCAGAGCCCTAGGAAGGCTGCTCCAGGAGCGTTGCATGTTGGAAGCTGTAGTCCCCTCGGTCTCCACTGAGGATAAACAAGGGCACGCGTGCCCTCCCCTGCCTTGGCCACGCTCGAGCTCCTAGTGTGTCCCTGTGGTGAGCAAGAGCCCGATTTTTGAGTGCTGCCCAAGGGCAGAAGAAGGGGGTACTCACTGGAGGGCTTTGCATCGCAGCAGGACAGGGAAGAGGATCCTCAGGCTGCTGGTGTCCAGGTTGCAGGAGGTCAGGTTCAGCTCCTCCACCTCGTGACACGTGGTGCCCATGACAGCTGCCAGGACAGAGCACTTGAGAGGGGTCATCCTGACGGAGGAGAGGTTGACAGCCCGGAGGGAGCGGATGGCCTCGGCGGTGAAGCGCTCGTTCTGGAACTCGTGCAGGAAGAAGAGATAATCCATCAGCTCGGAGGGGGGCAGCCCCTTGCGGCTCTTCCTGATGACTGTCTTCTTCATGGCCTTGGCGATCTCAAAGGCTGCCAGGTTCTTGATGGAGCAGCCCAGCTGCTCCAGGATGGCGCGGTTGCGGCGGGACAGGATCCCACCCATGAAGATGGGGAAGAGCTCAAAGACTTCATCATCGGGGGCCTCATCAGGATGGCGCATGGGGCCCTCCACGCCCAGGATGCTGGAATTGATCTGGTCCAGGACATCATCGTTGTAGTAGTCCTCCTCTTTGAAGAGCTCCTCTGCCATGGTGTGGGCAATAGCATCCCGGTCCTTACCGCTCAGCCGGGAGAAGTAGCGAGGGAAGATTTTGAGCAGGTTGAAAAGGACTGGCAGGAAGCGCATGGGCAGCACCTTGGAGATGATACTCAGCACAACAGCGACGTCTTCGCTCACCTTCCCAATGACTTCTGACAGCTCCTTCCCCACTCTCTGTGTCAGGGTCTTCTTCTCACCCAGCACCACATACAGGGCTGCCAGGTACTCCTGCATAGCCGGGATGGTGAAGACAAAGGTGTGCTCTTTGCCTGGCTGCATGCATGGAGTGAGGAAGAAGCGGAAGACATCGCTGCGGAAGACCTCCAGGAGGTTGAGTTCGCTCTCAGTCTTCATCTCTACCTCAAAGCACTGCTGCAGGTCATCCTCTGAGAAGCAGGTCTTGCGGGACATCACCCCTTGGTAGGCCAGCTTGCCCACCATCTTGGCCACGTACTTCATCATGGAGATGTTGGTGGGGTCGGTGCTGTCCAGCACCTCCCCGCTGAAGTTGAGCCTCAGGAAGCTGGTGTAGATGCCAGTTAAGGTCTGGCTAGGAGGCACCATCCTGGTGAAGTAGAGGAAGTGCAGGGTGGTGCACACCAGCCAGCAGTAAGAGGGCAGGAAGCAGGCAGCAGCTATTTGGTTGTGGCGCTCCAAGTTCCTTGACAACATCTCCACCAAGTTTTCCTGCTCACCTGAGCTGCTACTCACGCTGCCCTCTCCACTGCAGCCGGGCTGGCTGAGCCTCATCTGGAAGTAGAGCTTCTGCAGGTTGGTGTCAGAGAAGCCACAGATCTCAGCGTAGCAACCCACGTACTTGGCGGGGATGCGGCGCACGGCCGACGGGCGCGTGGTGACGATGATGCTGGCCTGGAAGCAGAGGGCTGGGTGAGTTTGGAAGTGCTCCCTCTGTGCCTTTGATCTAAGCTCAGCAGGGTCCCAAGCAGACAACCCACATCCAGTCCACCAAGCTCACCCCACCCAGCAGCTGGGGTTCAAGAAGCTGCTGCTCAAAGGGCGTTGGCTCAACTGTGTCCCAGGCAGAGGGGACAGAAACACTTTCCCCACCCTGCGCTAGACAGACAGAGAGCCTGGAAGCCCACAGCCCAGCAGACTGCCTTCTTTGCCTTACCAGACCTCCACAGAGATCCCACATGAACAGTGACACGAGGCCACCCTGGTGAGCCCACTGGAGACTGCCTGTTCACCCCCAGCCAAGCTATCAGCACAACAGCCAGGGGTGGGGTGCCCCAGGGCTCACCCCCAGCCTTGCCCAGCACCAAGGAGCTGCAGGGGGACACTGACCTCTGGCAGGAGGTATTTTCGCAGCAGGTTGACCACGATGGCAGAGGAAGGCACAGGCTCGTTGGGGTCACAGCACAGCTCCGTGCCCGCCAGACGGAAGTCCAAGTTAAGGCGCTCCAGGCCGTTGAGGATGAAGAGCACCTTGAGGTTGGAAGCCCCCAGCATCGGCACCACGTCCCGGAGGTGCTGGTACTTCTTGCTTATGAGGCGCCGCAGGGAGATGGGGGCATGGCTGTGGGACAGGTCCTCACAGGAGAAGGGGATGACCAGCTCAAAGCGGGGCAGGCGACCGTGGCACCAGTCCACCACCATCTTCTTGATGAGGGTGCTCTTCCCTGTGCCCACAGTGCCGTACAGCACAACATTCTTCACCTGCCGCCCGCAGGCGTCCACGTCGAAAAGGTTCTGGAGGGTGATAACCCGGCTGCAGGGCTGCTGGAGCTGGTTCTGGATGGTGAGGTCAGGTGAGGGCTTCAGGATCTCCTCCATGGAGCTCTGCCGGATCACTGGGTCCACGTGGACTGCGTCCAGTGAGAAGGAAGGGCCAAACTGCCTCTCTTCATTGGGCTGGTGGCTGAACCACGCGGACAGGCGCTTCTGGTGTTGCTTGATGGCATCTGGGAAGAGAAAGGTGCTTGACAAGTCAAGGCCTTCTCAGGGGCAGTGGGCTGGGAAAGTTGCCTGCCCCAGGCTACTGCAGTGAGGTGTCTGTGGAAAGAAGGCCAGAAGCCACAGGCTGCCCAGGACAGCAGCTGTCCCCAGCCTGCTGTGTAGGACCCTCCATCCCCCAGCACGTGGCTGCAAGCTTACCAGAATAGGCCACGTTCCTCAGCTGGGACAGGCCATGGCGAGAGGAGCTGGGCTGGGCAGAGCGCCCCTGGGACCCTCCCTGGTGGTGAGCACAGCCCCTGCAAGAGGAGGGAAAGTGTCACCGGGAGGGCAGGGACCAGCAGCTCCAAGCCCTGCCTGGGGCAGGGTGGGCAGATGACAAGCGAGTCCCATGGGAAGTGCTGAGTAGAGCCAGCTCACCCCTTCCTTCCCCCGCACCAAGGGAGCAGACAGGGCAGGAGCAGGGCTGGGAACTGAAGGCAGGTGAGCAAGGCGTGTGCTTGTGCATCCCCAGCAAACCCACAGCAGGGCACAGGAGGTGGGCTGAGCTCAGAGCAGGCAGGGAGTGAGGGCTGGGTTGGTTTCTAGGGGGAGACAAAGCAGCATCTCTGCCCGCAGAGCCCCGATGGCCCCAAGCTCAGCCACCCAGGTCTCGTGGCCACCAGCCACAGGGCAGAATGGGCCAGGCCCCAGCTGTGTGGCACTGTACCTGGGGAGGAAGATGCTGCTTGAGGGAAGGATCTTCCTGAGGAAGCTGCCTGCAGTGCCTGGGGGGGAAAGAACACACACAATCAGGGGTGGCCTTCTCCAGCCCAGCTGAGCTCACACCATCGAGCTCACTGGCTTCATGTCTTGCTGGGATGATCCACAAACTGTGCGGGTTCCACTGTGCAGCTAGAGAGGGATGTTCACCAGGGACAGGGCTTCCCCAGGGGGCAGGACAGCTTCAGGGTCACAGTCCCTCGGGGTGCAGAGCCCAGCTCACCTGGCACTGAAGCAGCACACAGGTACACACTGCGGGTCCCCCTGCCCCCTGGCAGGAATTGATGCAGCTGGTTCCAGCTGCCCCTGGGCAGGCAGCTCTGGCATTGCATGGCCCGTGACATCCTCTGCCTGAAAGAGAGGGGACAGCCCATGAGGCAGGCTGGGTGTCTGGACCTGCCAGTTCCCTGCCCCAGCCCAGCTTTGCAGCCTGAGGTTCTACCGGCCCCCAGCCCATCCCAGGGTGCTTTTTCCCAGGCAAAGTGCCCATCTCCAGAGAGGGACAAGGGGCTCAGAAGCTCTGGGGTGCTCAGGCAGCAGTCCCACATGGGCCCAGCTCTACGGGGCAGGGCAAGACAGGATCAGCAGCTCTGCTCCCCATGGATGCAGCACAGCAGAGCCCAGCCCAGTCTTACCTGCCCTGATACAGTCCAGTCTGGCAGAACCGGCTGTGCTGGTGTTGACTCAGGCTCCCGCCCCAGCTCCACAGGGTGATCCTTCAGGAAAACAGCTTGTGCTCACAGCCCCCAACATCCTGAGAAACTGAGGCACGGGGGAGGGAGGCTGTAAGCAAACCCCAGCAGATAGGAAGGGACAGTATGAAAATCCCAGGAGAGAATGAGCAGGACCACAGCTCGCTCACACCTCCCACAGCCCAGGCTTTTTGCACTCTCTCATCACGTTACCCAGATAGAGAAACTGAAGCACAGGGGCGGGGGAAGTGGAGCTGACCTTGAACCCAAGTGTCCTGGGCTCAAGGCCTTTGCAGCAAGTGAACCCTGATCCACTCCATGCCTGGCTCCTGACCCCTTCCCAGCCCCAGGACATCGTCGACCAAAGGGTCCCACGCAGTCCGTCCACTGCAGACCCCCTTCAGGGACCCCTCTGGTTCATGCCTGGCCCACACGCCCTCCCCTTCCCTTGCTGATGCCTCCCACCTCCCAGCTTTTGTGTCCAGAGGGACACAGTGACCTAGGTCCTGGTGGAACGGGGACCTGGAGCCCAGGACAAAGGTGAAGCTGCCGCTGAGCGAGGGGAGCACGAGAGCTGTGCCCAAAGCACCGGGATTACCTCCAGCAGGACTTCTTGATGGGCAGGCTCAGCCCACGGCTGCCTGTGCTCTTGCTGCCAGGGGCTGAGCCCGTGGGACCCGTGGAGGAGAGCCTGGTGCTGCTCAGCCACCTCTTTCCATCCCTGTCCTGGGAAGAGGCTCCTCTCCGGAGGTGGCAGTTTCGCAGCTATAACTTCCTGCAACGCGCTCCCGTCCTGCCCTGCGCCTGCAGTCACCAGCTTTCCCAACAGGGTGGTGAGAGTGGCCATGGCCCCACTTTGGGGGCACGTCTGGGGGGTTCTGGAGGTCTTACCAGCAGTACTGCAAGGGGAGGTTTCCTCCGGACACGTCTGGTGGCTCTGCATCCCCAGCTAGTGCCTCTGCAAAAGGACAAACCTTGCTCCGGAATTAATTTCCCCCCCTTCCCCGTGCTCAGCTGCCACTGCCTCACACACACAGCACAGCTCAGGGAATGAGACAACAGCAATCCCACAGGGAAAAGAGGCCGGGGGAAGCTGGGCAGGCAGGGCAGCCCAGCACCACCTGCTCTCACCCAGCTGTGCAGTACAGGTGCACAGACCTGCCCACACACACGGATAGACCTACCCTCTTGCTGCTGGCAGATCTGCTGTGGGCAGAGCCAGCGCTGCCCGTGGAGCTGTGTGTGCTCTGCTGGCTCCCTGGGTGCTGTCCCGGGAAGCACTGCTCCCCAGCCAGCCACAGGCAGCGTGGTTCACACCCCCATAACCCCCAAGGTCACCCTCACCCCCCAAAAAGACCTGCACGGAGCCCACGGACCCGCTCACCTTTGCACACCCCCAGCAGCGCGTGCAGCCCCCTGCCCTCCCAGCACCCACATCCACACCCCCCTGGGTGTACCCAGAGCACACACCCCTCCCCTCCCATGCGTGCCCTCTGGCCACTCAGGCATCCAGGCAGTACCCTATAAATATAAGTTTTATTGATGTGTGAAATCCAACAAGTACAGCTGGCGTCTCCGAACGACTGAAATAAGCCGCGACATCTCCACCTGCTCCACAGCTCCTGGGACCCTTGCAAGCTGGGACCCAGGCACCCTGTCCCTCCCTGCAGGGCACTTACCTGCATGTGTGGCACAGTGCAGAGAGCCAGCAGGACCCTGCCAGCAACCCCGAGCTCCCCCCAGAGCCCAGGGGCTCATCTCTGCCCTGCCTGGTTCCTGCCAGGCTGCAGCTGAGGGCAACACTGCCCTGGCCTTACTGTGCAGCCTCTTCCCAGCAAGGACCTGGGCAAATGCCACCCACAGCTGGCTGAGCTGTGGCTGTGTGAGCAGATTCCCTGCTGTCTGTACCTGTTATTTCAGCAAACGGTCCCAGGAAAAAGAAGCAGCTCGTCTCTGGCTGGATGGGAAGCCCGGGTTTCAATAACTGCCCCTGGCTGCGTGGCCCAGCCCTGCCCTGGGTCACACACCTCGCTGTGCAACCTCCCCTGCACATGGGGACAAGGCAAAGGCTGGAAAAGCAGAAGGATGCACGCAGGGATCCCAGGCAGGGGCACGGGACAAACGGTGTTCGCACACAGTGAGAATGAAACACTGGTTTATTGCCTGATTTGGGGGGGGGGGGCGGTGAGGAAAATCCCTGGGAGAAGCCCCATCCCCTCCCTGCTCTAGGCCAGGCTCCTCTCCAGCAAACCCAGCACCAGCCAGGGGATGATGCGTTTGCTCTTCTTGTGCCTGTGACAAGGTGGCCTGGACATGCACGGAGGTGAGAGGCCCTGCCCCTGCCTGCATTCACAGCACACCTGGGGGAGAGGCAGGGCCCGAGGCAGCCGTGCCTGTGGGCTGAAGGAGCCAGGGGCTGGAGCAGTTTAAGATGGGCTGAGGTTCAACCAGTGCTCCCAGTAAGCTGGAGCCATGGGCTGAGCCACATCCGCATCCGTTCAAAGTGCATTTCAAGGGAAGGCAGGGGGAGGAGAGGAGGTGTGGGGGAGAAGCCTGCTCTCCTCCATCACACTCCTCATGATTATCCAGACACGTTCCCCGATGGGATTCCTGTTGCCAGAGACACCCACAGCCCCTCTTCCCTGCTCTGATAAAGTGCATCCTCACTGCTGTGTGCCAGCCCAGCATGTGGGTGCTCCCCACCTGCCCAGCCTGGGCACCCTGGCCCTACAGCCCTGAGGGTGCCTTAGCCAGACCCAGGTCCTCTGTGCCACGGGGTGCCCAGACCACTCACTCACACCCCTCTGTACCAAGACATTCATCTGCCACCTCCTCTGTACTGGGAGTACCAGTGCAGCTCTCCAGGGCACCTCATGCCTCCTGCTGCCCTAGCCCTGGGGACAAGGGGTGCCTGCCCCATAACCCCCACTCCCCAGCCCCTTGCCCAGCTCGAAGGACACCACCATTCTCCACCTCCAGGCTTTCCCTGGCCCTCTGCCCCGCAGGGGCCACATACCTGGTCAGCCTGGACTCTGCAACCCACACATGAGGCTGTGCTGAACTGTCCTGGAGATCCTGGGGGTGCTGCCAACTGCCCCACCCCAGACAGACTGGTCCAAGCATCCAGCTGTGGAGCTACTTGCCCTGGCAGTCTCTCTCTCTGGCCATACCAAGCTCAGGCAGCCTGTCCCATGGAGTTTCTCTGCCAGCATCAGAGGCTGGCCAGTGATGTCTGGTAGCCCCATCTGCTCCACAGAGGGGCCATCACTGGTCCATCTCATCCCTGGTCCTTCTGGGAGTGGTGGTGGTGCTGGCTGCTGGTGTCCCAGGAGGCACCGTGTGCTGGGTGCAGGCAGCTCTGGGGACATCAGTGCCTCTGGTGTGCAGGCAGCAGGAGCCACCACGAGAGCCCCCAGGGAGCCCCCAGGAGCTGTGCAAAGCTCGTTGGCACCTCCTGCCATCTTGGGATCCCATCCAGGGGAAAATCCTCAGCCCAGCAGTGCACACTCGATGCTGGGCCAAGCTTAACCAGCCACAGCCCAAGAGCAGGACAGAAGAAGGTCCCAGCAGCACAACAGACAGCCCAGGAGACTGCAGCCCCCCCACACCTCAAAGCTGGCATGGCTCCATCAGACAGCTTGGCACAGGGCTGACAGGGAAGGAAGATCCAGGAGAGGAAGGGAATCTTGTGAGGGACAGCTGTAAGTCAGACAAGAGCCCCTGGGGAAACCCCCCTGTGCTCAGCACGGACAGGGCATCAGGGCATATCCTGCTTCCAGACCCTCTGCAGGAAAGCCCCACCACTCCAAGCTCCTCACAGCAATGCTGTCCAGGCAGGGGAAACCCCACCTTGCTGAGCGCCCAGCAGCAGGGCTGCCACACGTCTGCCACCCACCTGCAGGCCAGCCAGACCCTGCTGTGTGGAGCATTCTCAACAGGAGCCACAAAAAGCAAAGAACAGTCTCGAAGATTTTGCTGAAATCTGGCATGTGCCCTGCAGCCCCTGCTGCTCCGAGAGCTGGCAGCAGCATCTCACAGGCTGCACTTGGAACCAGTGCCCAGCATGCCAGGATGGGGCAGAGCTGCCATCCCCATGGCCATGCTCACTAAAAAAAAACTAAAATCATGTGGTTTCCCATGTGTGTGGGTGACCAGTGCAGCCCAGCAACACCAGTGCAGCCCAGCAACACCAGTGCTAGCAGAGTGCTGTGTTCCCAGCCCAGCAGCATGTGCAGATGTCCCACCAGCTCCAGCCTCAGCTCTGTTCCTTTGGAGAACCAGCAAGATGCCAAAATGTCTTCCCTCCAGCAGGAGCGTGGAGAGGCAGGTGACTTTGGAGGAGCCACCAGAGACATTTGCCAAAAGGGATCTTTTCCTGATACAAGTCCCAAAGTGCAAAGCCCGTCCTGGTGTCAGAGTGACCCGATGCAAACAAACTGCTCCAAGATCTCATCTGCTTTCCAGTTCTGGTACTTCTGGGACCCCCTTCTTGCACAGTGTTACCTTGGGAGGTCTGCGTGGCGACCAGGCTGGACACCCCTGGGGCATCTCCTTGCACAGCTGGTGCTGAGCCAGGCTTGTCCTCCCTGTTCTGCTGAGGCAGCCACAGCAGTGCTGAGGGAAGGAGGTGAGGAGCAAGATGGTGCAAGGGAAGGGCTCAGGGCCAGCTCTTCTCCTGCAGCAGAGGCTCCAGCCATGGCAAGGCTGAGCCCAGCCCTGCTGTTCAGCCACCTGACACTGGCAGGGTGTGGGAACCTAAATCCTCCCCTCTTCACGCAGCACTTGAAGGGACTGGTCACTTCTCTCCATGTCAGTTGATTTTATCTTCTTGGCCCAGACCCCAGAGGCAACAGGGACTGAACACCAGACTCCCTAAGGTCTGAAAATACTGTCCCATTCCCACAGCCCTGGGATTGAAGATCCCATCTTCCAAGCTGAAGTCCAAGGCAGAGTCCCAGGTCCTTCTCTGCCTGCTGGTTCCCTGTCCCCTCCAGGCAGCCTGGGAAGCAGTGGGGTTTATAAAAAAAAAAAATAATAAAGAAAAAGGAAAAAAAAAAAAAAAAAAAAAGAAGGAGGATTTGTGCAGAAAGAAGAAGGGGCTGCAGCAATTTCTGTGTCTGCAGCGACAGGAAACACTAAAGCCTTGTGCAATTTGGGCTCTTCTCAGCACTGGCACGTGCTGCTGGGCAGTCCATGCTCTGCAGGTGCCTCCTCCCGAGCTCCAGGCTCAGGCAGCCCCAGGGAGCTGCTCCTCTCCTGCCTGGAGTGTCCAGCTCCTCTCAGCCTTGCTCAGCAGACACCCACCTCCACGGGACTGTCCCCAGCATGTTTGGCAGAGAAGTGCAGTGCCAGGCAGAGGTGACAAGAGAGGATCCAATCCCTGTGGGCTCTGGCAGTCCTGGGGGAGAAGGGGGCACGTGCCAGGGCTGTACAAAAAACTTTTGCAATGAAGAGTGTGTGGAAAGGTTAAAACAGTTCTGAGATGTCTCAAAACCCTTCTTGACTGAGCCAGGCCTGGCTGGCACCTACCGACGCCTCCAACATGGTCCACGACCTGCCAGGAGCACCGTGTCCATCTGCAGAAGGTCCCTCACAGCAGGCCAGGCCCAGGAATGGCACCGGGGCCCCTCGGACCCTTTATCTCTCAGATTTGACTTTGTACCTGAGGACCAGGTAAGCCAGGAGCCGCAGGATGACGAAGAAGATGCCCAGGATAAGGAAGTCCAGGTAGAGCTTGGCCTCCTCCACGTCCAACTCCTGCAGGATCTTGATGGGTTTTTGGAAAGGGCAGAAGTCCTCGAGGCACTCCAGGTCCTCACGCTCCATGGCATAGATGGTGAGAATGACACCCTCGAAGCCATACCTAGGGCAGAGCACACCATGAGCCACCACGAGCTCCACTCTCCCTCCCCGGCCTGTGGGAGCCCAGGGCAGGAGCTTCTGGCCAGAGCAAGGGCCCCCACCTGACGTAGGAGACATAGGAGCTCCACTGCAGGTAGGTGGGGATGGTCTTGAAGCTGACGAAGAAGCCCGAGAACAGCAGGACAGGGATGGCAGTGACAGGTCCCACGAAGGTGGCCACCTGGGGGGCAGAGGCCACCAGGTGTCACATCCCTGTGGCACTCACACACCTGCCTGTAGGCAACACTGCCCTCCACCCCTCCTGGTTGTGGGACCCCCTGCAACTCTCCTCCCAGCTCCGTGGAACAGGCAAAGCTGGGGCCCCCATCTGACCTGTAGGGAGGTGGAAGCAGCTCCGATGAGAAGCCCAAGGGACTGAGCCACCAGGGCGGTGGCAGTGGCCAGGGCAGAGAAGAGGAGGAAGCGTGTGGCTTCAGGGGGCTGTCCTGTCATCCAGTACACGATGCTGCAGTAGGCAATGGGGCAGATCACCTGCAGAGGGGCAAGCAAAGAGAGACCACTCTGCTGGACCCATGGCCATCCTCACCCCACAGACGCTCCCTGGGGGATGGGGAGCTGAAGGACCCCCCCCCCCCCGGGGTGATTTGGGTTAGAAGAGACCTTAAAGATCATCTAGATCCAATCCTCCTGCATGGGCAGGGACACCTCCCACCAGCCCAGGTTGCTCCAAGCCCCATCCAACCTGCCCTTCAACACTGCCAGGGATGGGGCAGCCACAGCTTCCCTGGGCAACCAGTTCCAGCATCCAGGAAGGCACATCAGCATCGGGGACATGCTTTAGTCTGGCCAAAATCTCACCTGGAAGGGCACATCTGCCATGGTCTTTGCCAAATAATAGGCTTTCAGGCTGTACCAGTAGTTCAGGTGCTCTCTCAGGAACACAGACATCTCCTGGGGGACTGCAGGGAAACAAGGAGTCAGCAGCCAGCAGGGCCTGGCCTGGGCTGCTCCCACCCGTCCTGGTGGAGGCAGATGAGATGCTGCCCCAGCACAGACCACCAGGCAGCCTCCTGCCTGCACCACCTCCAGTATTCACCAGGGAAAGAAACTCAGTGACCCATGTGGGAACTTTTCTGCATGGAAAAGTCAGCCTGGCTGGGGCTTTTTAGGCAAACTTTTTGAGGAACTGAAAGAGAGGCGGAGCAGCTGAAAATGAAGCTTTTGCAGACATTTTCTCAGCAAAAAAACCCACCTTTTCCAGCATCCTGCTTGGAGTCAGCAAGGGCATTAGAGCCAAACATGAAATAAAGGGCAAAACTGCAATACAATGGTTTTCCCCACCTCTTAGTTTGGACTTTTTTTCCCCTTTTATTGCCCCCCTTTTGTTGAATCCATCCAGCTCCACCACACACTGCCCAGCACACACACTCCCACCCAGCTGGAGCATCCCCCCGTGCCCCAAGGGCTGGGGGCACTGAGTGGGTGTTGGGGAAAGGAGCTCCTTACAGGTGAGGATGGTGGGCATCAGGGCAGCAAACATGAGGAAGAGCATGGAGAAGAAGAGGAAGCCAGTGTTGTTGAAGACTTTGCCCGCGTCATTGCCGATGTGCAGGTAGAGCAGCCCGATCAACACCCCAATGCAGATGTGGGACATGAACCTCAAGTGGGTCAGCACCTGCAGGCAAAGAGGGGAAGGGGCCATCAGCAGAGCATCCCAGGGTGCTCCTCAAGGTGGACTCCACTCCAGCCCTCATTCCACTCCCATCTCTGCCTGCCCTCCATGAGCAACAGGCCCCATCAGCCCCTCAGCCCCAGCCCAGCTTCCCCTGCCCTCACCGTGTCCCTTAGGATGCAGATAAAGGTTCTCTTGAAGAGGATGCAGAACTGAGTTGAAGTGCTGGTGGCAAAGGTGTGGCTCTCGATGTGGTCCACGTCCTGCAAGATCATGGGCACGTCAGGGACGTGGGTCAAGTTCACACGATGGGCTCCCTGCTAGGATGGCACCCAAATAAACGTTCCCAGGGAGCCCCTTGTCAGCACCCCTGGTGAGAACAGGCGTTGCTGTGGCTCAACACCAGCAGAATGTGGCTGAACACCTTCATGCTCCCTATGCCCACAGTGCTCCAGGCATCATGGGACACCCATGCACTCCGGGGGGGCAGAGGGGATCAAGGTGGGCGCCCTATCACCTGCTGGTCACACCAGGAGCCTCCTCTCAGCCACTCACCGTCACACAGTGTGCTGGGCACGAGGGGTCTGCCTTGTCAGGGCTGCTCTTCTTCTCAGCCATGGTGCACATGCCGTTCTGGACAGCACGGAACAGGACAGGGTTGAGATCCCCGTACTCCCCTGAAGCCACCTCGATAACTGTGGAGGAGGACAGGACCCCTGAGAGGCACAGAGCCAGCCCTTGCCACCGCTTTGCTCAGCCTGCCCAAGCCATGGAGCAGGGGGGTCGGGAGCCCCAGCAAAACCCCCACCCTGTGATGCTGCTGCACATGGCAGGGCTGTGAAACCAGCACCCAGTCCCCCTCTGCCCCACACCGGAGCTGCAGCAGGGGCAGGGACACTCACTGAAGTCAGCAGGGTTGTGGTATGTGGGGCAGTAGAGGCCAAGACCCTTCAGGTAGGGGATGAGGTTGGTCACGATGCCTTTGAAGATGCACTGGCCCTGGCTTAGGATGTACAGCTGCGAGAAAAAGCCAAGACATGCAGGTGCAGAGCAGCCAGGGGCACTGTCACCTGCTCCTGCCCACCTCCCTGCCCTCGGGTGACACCGAGCACCCTCCCCAGACCCCAGCCACCAGGGCCACAAGCCCCAGGTCAAACTGCCTGCAGCCCATCCCTCCCGTGGCCTCTATTCTGCATCCCGGGCCCAGAGGGACCCTGCAACCCTGAAGAATCCTGCGTCCTAGCCCAGCCCAAACCTTGTCGAACATCTCGAAGAGCTTGGCGCTGGGCTGGTGGATGGTGCAGATGATGGTGCGCCCACCCTGAGCCAGGGACCTCATCAGGGAAACCACCTGGAAGCAGGAGGCACTGTCCAGACCACTGTGGCCACGCAGGGTGGGGTGGAGCAGGAAGAGACAGCAGAGAGAGAAGGGGAGAGTTGAGAGGGGGAGAAGCACACCCTAAAGATGTGCTTCCCTCAGATCGGTGGAGAGGAGCATCCCCTTTGAAACCCCAGCTCCCTTGGAGCCCTGGCCAGGGCACAGTCACATCCCGCCCTCAGGGAAGCCCAGCTGGGGCAGACAGTGCCGGGGAGTCCCGTCCCCTGTGGTCTCACCTCGTGGGCTCGTCGAAGAACATGACGGGAGGGTTGTTGACCAGCTCCAGGGCGATGGCCAGGCGCTTGCGCTGCCCCCCCGACAGCGAGATGGTGCGGGTGTAGGAGCACTCCAGCAGCCCCAGGGCCGTCAGGATCTCGTTCACCTGTGAGACAGCCTCCTTCACCCTGGGCTCCCACAGCCCCTCACCCCCCCCCCCCGCCACCTCCCTTCAGAGCTGGGAGCCCCTTGGCATCCCCACATCCCACCAGGGCCCTCCCATCCCTACTCTCCCCGTCTTGGGAAGAGATGAGGGGGCCTGGGCCCACCTTCCTCTGCACTTACCAGCTCCTTCTTTACCTCCTGCTTCTCACTCAGCTTCAGGTTAGCAGAGACCTGCAGGGAGAGGGTGGGCAGGGAAACACGACTGTCAGATGTAGGGAACAGAATCAGCTGCCCCATCCCTGCCTGGCTGAGGGCTGGGAGCCATGGCTTAGGATGAGGGCAGCAAGAGCAGCAGGGTTTTGTTCCCGTGTCCCTTGGAAAGGCCTGATGTGGGCTCAGTGTCCAAGGACACAGTCCCCAGGATGCCTAGAGAGCCCAGCAGGCTCCTGCACCACCCACCATCATGGCCTCCAGCACGGTGAGGTGTGGCAGGAGCATGTCATCCTGCATGATGTAGCAGGACATCTTGCGGAAGGTGCGCAGGTCCCGTGGCCTCCCATTCACCAGGATCTGGCCCTTCATGCCTGTCTCCCTGCAGGAAAGGGGTGTGGTGGGGTGGATGTGGCACAGGGCCCCCAGCTCTGCACCCCCAGACACTCCAGCTTCTCCCCCAGCCTCACCTGTAGCCAGCCAGGATGTTCATGAGTGTGGATTTCCCAGCACCCGAGGGCCCCATGATTCCAATGAGCTCCCGCTGGCAGAACTTCCCAGACAGGCATTTGAGGAGAGTCTTGTACCCTGGAGGGAGGGAGAGCAGCACGGGTTTGGCTTTCCAGGACAGCAGCACTACAGGGACTGAGATGCTATCCCAGCCCCTGGGGGACCTCAGGACCTCTGTGCATGATGCCAGGGGCTGCGTGTGCCTCCAGACTCCATCAGCACCTCCAGGTCCATAGGGGCAGCAGCTGCTATTTCCAGCATGATCCCTGACCCTGGTCCTTGGCTGACCCCATCGGTTTCCAGCACCAGAAGCATCTGCCCTGGATCATGGCACAGACTAGGGAAATCCTTGGGTCAGGGCACATAGCTGCTGAGGAAGGCTACCAGGCTGTGACATTGGTCCTGGGCATGTTGTCAGATCCTGGTCCCTAGGGTAGTGGAGGGGGCAGTGGGAAGCAGGGCAGGATGGGGCAGGCAGAGTCCCCAGTCCCCGGGGAACACCCGGCTGTTGCCTTCATTGGCATTCATGCTATGACACCCGGCAGCAGCCACTGCTAATCAGACCTGGAATTATCTCGGCTTTAAACGCAGCTGATTAGCATTTTCTGGCAGAAGGAACATGATGTGTTGGGAGTAAGGAACAGGCACAGCCTCAGGCTCTCAGGAGCTGCCCCCAAAACACAGCCCTGGCAGGAGATAAGCTGTACAGGGTGCTAGGACAATGTCAGTCCATGGACCAAGTCTGAGCATCTTCCTGCTGGGAATATACCCCTCCTGCCATCCATGTGGTGGCATCTGGTGTTGGATGAAGGCAACATGTCCATCCCTTGCCCACAGGCTGGAGCAAGTCTCAGGGCCAGACCAGCTTATGGTCCTAGCACCACAAAAGGAATCATGGAATCCCAGAATGCCAGGTTGGAAGGGGCCTCAAGGATCATCTGGTCCAACCTCTCTAGCTACTCTAGTTTACATGAGTTGGCTCAGCTCCCTGTCAAGCTGAGACTTAAAACTGTCCAATGCGGGGGAATCCACCACTCTCCTGGGGAGACTGTTCCAATGTCTGACTGTCCTCATGGTGACAAATTTACCTCTTGTGCTCAATTGGAATCTCCCCAGGAGCAACTTGTGCCCATGACCCCTTGTCTTTTCCACGTGACTCTTTGGAAATAAGGAGTCTCCACCTTCTTGGTAGCCCCCCTTTAAATACTGGAACATGGTAACAAGGTCTCCCCTAAGCCTTCTAGGGGGGCACCACCTCCAGTGTCTCCCAGAACAGGGGGTCCAGCACCCCAAGCTCCTACTTCCCCCTCAGCATCCCTCCGAGTCAGGTGCTGGGCAACCAGAAGCCAACCCCTCTGGTACAGGGAGGACCAGGAGGGGTGGGCAGGGGGCCTGTGCGTGCTGACAGCAGACCAAACCGTGGCCAGAAAACCCTCCCCCTCCCCAGCACAGCCCACCCCCCCAGCACAGCCCCCCGGCACAGCCGCACACGCTCCCGCCCCGCGCATGCTGCTCACGTCGGCGCCACTGCAGCTTGCGCAGCGGTTACTCGCGTTCATTGCCTGCCAGTAACCTCCTGCTTCAGCTGAGCAAGGCAGCCTGGCAGGATCCGGGGGCTGTGGGAAAGGCACCCGGAGCTCCCCGCCACCTCCTCCACCTGTGCCCGGCCAGGGGGAGAGGGGAAATCCCTCCTTCTGCCAACCCCAGGATCCCAGCGCCCCTCAGTGTGGTACTATCTGGTCCAGCTGCCCAAGCTTTGCTCCCTGCCCTCCCTGCAGGGCACTGGCCAGCTGGCAAGTAGCCCATCCCCAGGACTCCTAGGGGCTAGAGCCCTGGGGAACCCGTGGTTATGCCATAGCTCCTCCTGGGGTGCTTTCTCAGCATCCCAGACTAACCAGCAGGTCTCAGCCTGGGGGCTGTCAGGGCTGGTCCCAGTGTCTCTCAGTGCCTCGGTTTCCCGAGCTGCAGAGCCTGGTTGGGAATAGGATCAGAGGCCTCATCCAGTGCTGCTGCTGGCAGGACACCCCACTGAGCAGCCCTGAGCCCTCGGTCTGCTCACCCCAGGCCCCTGCTCATCCCTGCCTGCCTTCAGCTTCTGCAGATCAGCTCCCCCCTCCATCTCATGGGGCTGCCTGATTGGCATCCCATTAGCTGAGAGAGCTAATTAAAGCAGACTGCCACCCACCAGCTGCCATCTGCATCCCCTCTCCCCTCCCTGAGTTCTCTGGCCAGTCTCACACAGGAAAGGGGACAGTGGCTTCAGCTGGAGAGGAAATCCCCTGCAAATCACACATATTCCTCTTTCCAGGCTCCGAGCTGAGAACCCCCCTGGGGGTCTCCTGCTGCAGACACATCACACACAGCCATGGTACCCCAAACAGCAGTGCTGAGGAAACCCATCCATCCTGGCTGCCCCAGAGCCAGGAAATCTGCCCCATCTCCCTGGGATGCGATCTGCTCTCCCCCAGCACGGCGCAGCAGGGCCGTGCGGCAGCTGCTGCAGGACACAAGCCTGCCCTCCACCCACGGGCACCCCGCAAGGACAGCCAGCCGCTGCAAACAGCACCCGCGGCTCTGACAGACCCCACACCCCACATCCGATCACCCAGCCAGCCCCCACTGCCGCAGGGGACAGCAGGGACAGCGGCTCCAGCACCTCCCGCTGTGGCTCCTGATGGAGGAGCCACCTCCTGATCTCTCTCCGGCAGGCAGAGAGAGCTGAGGCTGCTTGGAGCAGGAACTGGCAGAGGGAAGTGCTGGGGAGCTGGGTGAGATCAAGACATGCAGAACAGCCGAGGGGTCCCCTCCCCTGCCCGTCCTCAGCCAGGAGCTCCTACCTCTCTTCCTCCACCAGGAGCCTTCCCGCACAGAGTAGGACAGGTCGATGAACTCGATGTTGACGGCAGAGCGCTTGGGGAGGTGGGAAAACCTCTGTGCCTCTGTGATGTGGTTCTCCACCTTCTTCAAGTGGGTGGTGAGGAGCGGGGCATCTGGGGGGCTGGCATGGCACACCGTGTCCTCCAGGGCAATGGAGACACAGGCGGGATCCATCCCCTTCTCTGCCATCCTGCTGCTCTGCAGGGAACACACGGGAGTTGACTCACAGTGGGACAGCCTCTCAGGGCTGGGGACTGCAGGGACCAAACCACAGCAAGTCCTCTCAGCCTGTCCTGCTGGCTGCAGGCCTCTCTGTCCCTCTCTGCCCTGTGATACTGCCCAGCTGTGCTCTAGCACCACAGCTGGATGGAAGGACAGACCAGGCTATGAAAGCCAAGCCTGCACCAAGGGGCTCACAGCAAGGAGCAGCTGATCAGCTCCCCAGTCAATAATTCATGCACCTTCAGTGGCTGGGTCCAGCTCTGGCAGCAGAGCTGGCAGGCTGCTCAGCTCCCCCAGCCCTGCTCTGCTGGGCTTTCTGCCCCACTCCTCTCTGCCACGGTAGGTGCAGGATGGGAGATGAGAGAGCTGATTTTCTGCCCTCAATGGGGGACACCCAGCTGTGCCTTCACGTCCCTCAGGGCTCAGCAGGCCCTACCTGATCTGGCTGGGGCTTGGGGAACAAAGGTTCCAGACAGTTTCTTGGACAAAGCATGCTGTGCCTCACCCAGGCTCCTGGGCCAGAGCAGCTCTGGCTAGATCAGACCCTCAGCTGCTGTCCAGGGTCCCCGTCTGGGACAGACCGAATGGAACTGGGAAGGGGGCCCTGCTAGTGTCACTCCTCCTCTGCCTCCCTTGGCTCATTTCACCCTCTTGGTTCCTACCAGCAGAGCCTCATAAACCAGGCCAGTACTTAACTGGTGGCATTGCACGATGCTGGCACACACACCTGCCCCAAGGCTCTCCTGCTGGGCAGTGTCTTGTGCCTGCAGAGCTCCCCAGGGCAGCTGCAGCACAGCCCAGCTCCTCACCCCTGCTGGGCTTGAGGACTCCCTGCGGTGCCGGGGGTGACGTGAACAGCCCAGCAGGGTGGGCAGCACATTCACCCCAGGTCCCACTGCAGCACCAAAGACGGCGAGGAGGGCAGGGGATCCCTTCCACAGCCTTGGCAAAAGGAGCCTGAGCAGGCTGGGCCCAGCACCCACCTCCCTGGGCTCCTAAGGCTTTGCTAACCCACATCCTGCCGAGGCACAGGCTGCAGGCAGCTCCTTGCCAGGGCTGCAATGCACAAGCACAGACACACAGACACACAATCCCTAGGAAAGGGAAAGCCAGCCTCGCCAGGAGCTGCACCGAGACCCCCCCAGCCCTCTTCCCCGTTGCAGAGAGATCCCTTTCAGGGCTGGAAGAAAGCCAGCCCCAGCCCTGGGGAAGGAGAGGTGGGGAAGGAGGGCTGCGGGATGGCAGCCCTCAGATTCCCCCCTCTCCCAGCAGCTGCCGGGGCTGGGACACGCTTGGCACAGCAGCCCCAGGGTGCGGGCCGGGGGTCTCGGGGCGGGGGGGACACACACCGGCCACAAAGCGCCCTCGGGCTCACCTTGAGTCCCCGTGCTGGGCGGCACAAGCAGCGCTAAACCCCGCGAGCCGCTCTCCGCGGCTCAGCCCAGCCCCGAGGCGCTGGGTGGGGAAGGAAGGCATCTTTCCCGAGGATGTTCTCCCTTCATCCCGCCTCCCCGCGGTCCCCCCCACCCTTCCATCCCCGCCAAACCCCCGCATCCCTCGCGGTCCCCGCATCCCCCGGGGGTCCCCGCAGGCTCACCGGGCAAGGCTGCGGGTTCCTCTCTGCGCCTCAACCGCAGCTTCCTCCGCAGCTTCCTCCGCAGACAAAAGGGCGATGCCCGCGGCGGGGGTTGGGGGGGGGGGTGGGGGGGTCTGCAGCGGGCAGGGGGCGGCTCGGGGGGGTGGGCAGGCGGTGGGTGCTCAGCGCAGGGAAGCGGGCTGGGCGCTGCCCCCCTGGGTCGCCAGCCGGGGTTTCCTCTCCATCCCTCCTCAGGGATGGGCTGGGCGGTGGGTGGGTGGGTGGGCAGGGCAGGAGATGGGGCTCGCTGACCCCAGCCCAGCAGCGGTTAGCAGCCCCCCGGGGCTGGCTGCGGGGCGATGTCCCTCTCCGCCAGCTTTGTCCCCGCTGCTGCTGCTGCTGGTGCCTGTCGGGGCGGCAGGACGGGCTGGCCAGGCAGGCAGCGCTGCCAGGCAGCGAAAAATCCTCTTAAAGGGACCGGTTTTATTTCCTCTAGTCAGCAGGCCCTGAGCACCCGCAGCACTGGGGTTTGACGAACCTGTCCCCGCAGCCCTTCCTGCCCCACTGCTCCACTTTCTGCTCCTGCTCACACCCTCAGCTCCCTCTGTTTCCACCCCAGCCCAAAGCCCCGTGAGCCCAACAACCCCTGAGCCTCCTCCTGCACTGACCTGGGGGCAGCAGCCACCCCACCGTGGGGACAAGCTGGGTGAAATCAGGGCTGCAACACCCAGCACTGCCTGGGCAGCCCGTACCAGGCGCCAAGAGCCAGGGCTGGTGGGGTTACAGCTCCCCACAAAGGGCCTTGATAGGTGGGTGCCCCCCCAGAGCTTTACCCCCCAGCACACACTCCCCTCCACAGCTCATCCTGGGGGACCTGCCATCCCCCTGCCCCTCCCCAGCACCCTGCCTGGCTCCATCCTCACTGTTACTCACACCTCCCACCCACCACAGCACTTCAACACGAAAGCCATATGGAAATGAGTGGCACTAACAAGTATTAATTAAAAAAAAATACCCCATCTGTTGAGCCAAGGAAAGCTTTCCCCTCCCACAGCCAGCCTTGGGCTGGGACAGATCTTAGGGCTGGGATTTGGCCCCTTGGCAGAGGAGGGACTATGGGGCAGGGCAGCCCAGAGGCTGGGCAGAGGGAGGGCACAAGGAGGTAGTCGTGGAGCCAAGCTCCACTTGGAGGCCTTAAATCACCTCACAGAGCAAAAGCCATGTCAGACTCCTCCAGTCTGCCTTGTGTTCAGCATGGAGACTCCACCCCCAGGGGACTCACCGTTAGCCCAGGTCCTCCCTGTGCAGCACAAGACAGCCCTGCTTCCCTGCAAGGGGACACAAGCAGAGCCTGGGAGTGAACTGGTACTAAAGCCCTGTCCTTTTCAACTGGTCAGGGCTGGATTGTGAGCTCTGGAGACTAAGCTAAAGGGAACACATGCAGCTTCCCAGCACCTGCAGCTCACAGAGCATCCCCTGCCACTGGAGAGTGATGGGATGGGGCTGGGCAGGAAGGCAGCCCCACCAGAGAGAGTCCAGAACATCTCCTCTTCTCTCAGATGACAGCCTTGGGACTGATGGAGCTTATGGAAGGAGCACAGTGATGGACACATGCAGCAAAGGGAAGCAAGACATCCAAGGTGGAAGCGTCTCCTGCCATGGTGCTGGTGGCCACAGCCCCAGACAGCCCAGCTCTACCCAGAGGAAGCTGTGAGGAGAGCAGGAACAGCAGACGTTGAGCTGTTTGGCAGCCCCCAGCTCTCAGTGCCAACCCTTCCCACGAGACAGGTCCTCCCCAGAGGAGGTCCCACCAGGACTCACCATCGCATGGCACGTGGCAGTCACACTCACAGATGTCACAGCGCAGGAACCAGCGGGCCCAGCCCGGGTCCTTGGTGACACAGGCTGAGATCTGGATGCAGCTGGGGTGGGGGAAGGCTCCCAGGCGGGCCCGGCTGCTGCAAGAGGAGGAGCAACTCCCGCTGAGATCCCGCTGGCTGATCTCCATCCGACCCCGCAGGCAGAGCCCTGCGAGAGCAGGGCCAGAGCACATCACACGGTGCCCACCAGCCCTAAAAGCCCCCCGCCCCGAGCTCAGCCTGGCAGCCAAGGGTACTCACGGAGGCAGGTGGGCCTGGGGGTCCAGTGGCCGTTGGACTGGCAGGTGCTGGCAGGGTCCCCCAGCAGCAGGAAGCCGGGCCGGCAGCGGTACCGCACCACCGAGCCCACCCACCAGTCGTTGCCGTACACCACTGAGCTGGGGTCCGCTTCTGGTCGCCCACAGTTCACTGGGGACAGGGAAGGTTCCACTGGGCAGCACGGGGCCAAGCACCCCGTGCAGCCTGCTGGGCAAACAGCAGCCCAAGGGGCAGTGGCCAGATAGGTTTGTGGGTTCGGGGCGAGGATCACGGTTGCCCCGGGCTGTGTCCCCTGTTGGTCTCTACTCATGTGTGTGTGGCACAAAACCTGCCCTCCCCAGGCCCTGCAACCATCCTCAGGGCCCCCTGGGACTCTCCCCTCTGGCTGTACCTCTGCAGAAGGATTTGTAGCCCAGCCAGCAGCAGCTGCCATTCCCGCACTGGCTCCTCTTCAGCTCCTTGTGCCTCCCCTTGCAGCCCCCCAAGCAGATGGGTGCTGTGCCTGACCAGTAAGTGTCCAGGTCTCCTGGTGCTGCAGGGAGCAAGGCAGAGCAGGGCTGGGGGCTGAGGACCACCCTTCCCACCAGCTCCCCAGCCCTCAGAGACCCACACGGAGGTGGTACAAGCCCAGCAAAGGATCATCTCAGCCCACCCACTGATCCCTGCTGTGGAGAGGGGTGCCTCCACCAGCAGCCCCCAGCTCTTCTCCAAGCCAGCTCCTGCTTCCTGTGCCAAGCCTTGGCATAGGGATGTGACAAGTCTTCCTCCCTGCTGAGGAAGACCTGTCCAGCCAGGTGCCAGCAGCTCCAGGGCACCCTGTAAGCCCCTTTTCCCCCAGACACCCTGTTACCTTCTGGGTCCTCGCAGGAGACCAGTGTGGTCAGCGTGGCGAGGAAGAGGAGGCCCAGCCCCATAGCACACGCTCTGCCTTCCTCCCCTTTGCCCCTCAAATCAAAGACCCCCTCTCTGCTTGCCCAGGAGAAAGTGAACTTAGTTTCCATACACACAGGACTTGCTGTAGGACGCAGGGGAAGGGAGGAGACACTCCCTTTAATGCCAATCCTCTCCCCAGCAGCTAATCCCTGGCAGATTACCCTCCCTGGACCCAGGGTTTAAAGGGACAGGTCCTCCCAAGCCCCACCTCTGCTCCCAACACCCAGCACTCTGCCAGGCAGGAGAAACTGGGATAACACAGGCAGAGCCATGGCTTTGGCACCAGAGCCCCAAGGCCCGTGTGTTGGAAAGCTGGAAGTGCTGCAAATGCAACCTTGGCTGGGGGCCCTTCTCTCGAAGGTATTTTCAGCCCAGCTCTGCCAAGTACCAGGGAGCCAGGGCCAGGCAGGGCTGGGAAGGCTGGCCAAGGCCCTGTCGCATGCTGGCAGCCCAGGGATGCTGTCCCCAGGGCTGCAGGGACAGCCAGCTGCCTGCCACCCTCCCTCACCACCAGCTGCCCAGCTGCATTTCACTAAGCCCAGGGAGGCACTTTGCCTGCACACCCCTGGACAGAGGAGTTCCGGGGGGCACGTTGCCCTTCACACATGGATCCAGCCCCAGGAAACCTCCCCACACAGCCTGCAGTGGGCAGCTCTGCCTGCTCCATCCCTGCTCCTCACCCTGCCCCGGCATGGTCAGAGCATGATCCCACCTGCAGCACTGTGTCCAGGTCTGGAGCACATAATGTAAGGACACGGAGCTCTTGGAGAGAGTCCAGAGGAGGCCACAAAGATGATCCAAGGGCTGGAGCAGCTCTGCTCTGGAGACAGACTGGAAGAGTTGGGGTGTTCAGCCTGGAGAAGAGAAGGCTCCAGGGAGACCTGAGAGCACCTTCCAGTGCCTGAAGGGGCTCCAGGAAAGCTGGGGAGGGACTTGGGACAAGGGCAGGGAGGGATGGGATGAGGGGGAAGGGATTAAAATTGGAAGAGGGAGATTGAGGTGAGACATGAGGAGGGAATTCTGGAGTGTGAGGGTGGGGAGACCCTGGCCCAGGTTGCCCAGGGAAGCTGTGGCTGCCCCATCCCTGGCAGTGTTGAAGGGCAGGTTGGATGGGGTTCTGAGCAACCTGGTCTAGGTTTGGATCTAGATGGTCAAGGTCCCTTCCAACCCAAACTATTCCATGATTCTATGTTCTGCTGCCCCTCAGGCAGGGCACAGGATAAGGGGCTGCTCTCATCACCCCACCCCAAGGCACAGCCACCCATCACACCCACAATCAGAAAGTGAGCAGATGGCCAAGGGTTTAGCCAGAAAGGGATTCCCTCCAGCAACCTGGGATTCCAGCAGCTTTAGCTGAACTGCTTGAGAAAGGAAACAAGGGGTGGGGGAAAAAGTCAGCGAGCAGCCCAGATCAGCAGGGCTCCTCCATCTGTGTCTCACCTCCACACACAGGGCAAGTGGCACTCCAGGGACACCAGCTCCACGCTGGCCTCATCCAAATCCCTCGGCAAAGGGCAGGCTGGCTCTGCTCACCAGCCCTGCTTAGTCCCTGCGTTCAAAAAAAGGACACTGCAGGCACCTGACCTTCACGCCCTGAAGGAGGCAGCAAAAATCAAACCCACTGTCAGGAAAGCAGAGAGCTAGAGCTCAAAACTAAAGCTGGCCTCCCAGGGTGACCCCTGGGGACGTGGAACAACACACTCTCCAAGGCAGCTGGTTGTCAGCTGCACCAAGGAGAACATGTCAAGAGGTCCTGGCAGCTGCTCAGTGCCCAGCACCCCCTGGCAGGGCTGGGGTGAAGGAGGCAGCAGACACTGGTTGGCCTGGCAGCCTGACTTTTATTTGTCTTGCCAAAGTACACCTTGCTCAGCCAGGACCCCAAGCCCCAATGTGGGAAGGAAACCCAGGGAAGGACAAAAGCAGTGAGAAGCTCCCAATCCCCCAGTTTGGCAGGACCCCTAAGCCCTCTCCTCCCAGAGACCAGTGCAATGTGATGGGAGCAATCGTGCCCCCACCACCAACAGCACCAGCTGAATGATCTAGGGAGGAGGATGTGCATGGAAGTGCTGGTGAAGGCAGAGGTGGAACACCCCATCCCTTGGACGTATGGAAGGGGGTGAAGGGGCCTGCTATGGTCCACACATCTCCCCAGGGAAGAGCCTTCAGCAACAGTGTCTGCTCAGCACACCACCCTGCCTGGGGAGAGTCCAGCTGAGGACCAGGCTGAGAACTTAGCTGCACAGCAGCAGGGACCACAGCCTCAGAGTGACCAAGACAGGAAGGCCTGTGTCAGCCTAAGGCCAAACCTCCTGGAATGGTGGGAGAGGCTTGCTAGTCCCTAATCCCCAAAAAAGGAGACAGACAGCTCGTTCCAGCTCAGCTCACTTGCTCCACAACGGAGACAAACCTGTCCTTCCCCTCTCCCCATGCTGCCCAGACCCACAGGCAGGGAGGCTGGGGCAGCAGAGGGAAGCTGGCCACCTGCAGGGAGGTGAAGACAAGCTCAGTCCTCTCCTCCAAGCACTTCCCAACCTCCTCCACCAGCAAAACCCCACAGAGGCCCAAGCTCTCCACCTGCAGAGGCAGGTGAGCACCTCACACGATCTGGATGCCCAGCTCCTCAGCTGTCTTCTGCAGACGGTCCATGACGTTCTCCTCCAGCTCCATGGCCAGCCCACTGGCTGCTGCCCCCTGCTCCTCTGAGGAGGTGCTGGCCATCACATAGTACACAGTCTCACTCTCCCCCTGCTCATTGGTCCTGTTCACCACACGGATGATGGGGTTGGCTGGGGAGCTGGATTCCTGCTGGGATGACAGGGAGGCTCCTGGGAAGGCGCCTGGCCCTGCTGGCTCAGGGTGGGCAGCAGAACAAGCTGTTGGGCACAGCGGGGCCTCCTGCAGCTCTGCAGTGCTGTTCTCCACCAGGGCAGCATCTGCTGGGGCCTCCAGGATGATGCCCTGCAGGTTGCCCTCACCTTCAGACAGCACCACACACTCGGTGGGGCCCTCCAGTGCCTCTCCCTGCTTCTCCCTGTCCTTCAGCAGCTGCTCTGTCAGCTCCACGCTCTCGTAACGCACCAGCTGCAGCCTCATGTAGCCATCTTCGTGTTCCTTGTACCTGAGCAGAGACAGGCAGGGTGAGGAGCCCCTTCCCAAGGGACAGGCAGCAGCCTGAAGCAGCAGCCTGAAGCAGCAGCCAAGGACAGGGCTCTATATTCTAGGTTCCAAAGTTCAGTGGTATGTAGGATAAAACCCCTTCAGCCCTTACCCCTAAAAGTCCACCCACCAGCTCCTGAGCTTTTTGCCAGGCCTCTATCACCTCCCAAGCCCACCTCCTTCCACCACTGTTTCACTGGGAGCACTTTTAGTCCATTCTCTTCCCCTCCCAGCTTTCAGGCTCTGGAAACCCTTTGGAGTTTCCTAGGGAAAGCTTCTCTGTCAAGAGATGGATCTGCAGCAGCTCTCTCTAGAGTGGTCCACCTTGAGCTGGCCCCTGCCAAGCTCAGAAGAGCCCCACCAGATGTAGCTGTGATGGCAGCTTGTCCCTAATCTCTGCCCAGCTGCTGGAGCTGCCACCCAGCACTGCTGTGCCAGATCCCACAGAATGCTTGCTGCCCAGGGCCTGCAGACACTGGGAAATGGCTCTTGAGCTCATTACAGCCAAGCAGTGCCAGGTCTCTGCTCCAGTCAGGCACAGGATGCAGATCCAGCTGCCTTTGGCACTGGAGGGGCTCAGGACAGGCAGTACCTGAAGCGAGGATGCCCTGAGGGCCACTTGAACTGGTGTTTCTTCCTGAGGTGGACAGTGAGGTTGTTCCCACGTGTGAAGCACTTGTCACAGACGTGGCACTTGTACCGGGGCTCCGAGTCACCCTGAAGGGCAAAGAGAGGGATGTGAATGCCCCGTGAGCTTGACCAGAGGGCCTGGAACTCACACAGAGGCATGGGAGGAGGAACCAGGTTCTCTGAGAAGCCTGACAGGACACATCACGAGAGAGGAACTCAACCTGACCTCACATCCCCACAGCCCTGGGGCACTTCACACGACTTTAGCTTTTTTCCTCACGCTTCTGTGCAGCACTTAGTGGTTCTCAACCCCAGTGGGAGAGAGAACAGAGCAGAACAGCCCTCTGCCCCCTTCTCACCTCGTGGACTTTCCGGTAGTGGAGCTTGATGGAGCAGAGGGAACGTGCAGTGAAGCTGCAAGACTCAAACTCGCAGCGATAGGCGGGCTCCTTGCTGTGCGTGTCCAGGTGCTTCCTCAAGTCGATGAGATTCTTGCAGCTAAAACGAAATGATCAGGAACCAAAGCTGAGCAGGGGCCAGCTCACACAGGGATGTGCCCCTGGGTCCTCCTCCATCACCAGCCTGGGAAGGGGGAAAGCTTTATCCCTCACCTGTAGTCACAGTAGTCACACTTGAACGGGCGCTCCTCACTGTGCCGAAAACGGATGTGATTGCGGAGGGAGGAGGGCAGGGGGCAGGTCATGTCACACAGGGGACACTTGTAGTGGTTCACTGTGACCAAGAACAGGTGGGACACATCACCACAGAGCAGGGAGAGCACCAGCTCTTCAGAGCTGAGCTGGGGGAAGGGGCACTTTACTCACCGTGGTTCCTCATATGGTCCCGGAGCAGCCTCTCGGTGGCAAACCTCTTGGAGCAGTGGGAGCACTGGAACCTCTGCTCTGCAGCAGGGAGGAAAGGGAGAGGGTGGTGAGAGGGGAGATCAGAGCAGGGAGGAAAGGGAGAAGGTGGTGAGAGGGGAGATCAAAGCAGGGAGAAGAGGGAGAGGGTGGTGAGAGGGGAGATCAGAGCAGGGAGGAAAGGGAGAAGGTGGTGAGAGGGGAGATCAAAGCAGGGAGAAGAGGGAGAGGGTGGTGAGAGGGGAGATCAAAGCAGGGAGAAGAGCACAGAGAGCAGCAAGAGAGAAGAGGGAGTTACAGCAGAGTTGGAAACCTTCTCTCCAGAGATAGGCACCGACTACAAAGCCAAACCAAAACAAGAATCACTTGCAAAGACCAATTTGCCTCCTCTCCACACAGTCTCCCTTGTGCTGCCAGTGCAGGAGCTGGGCAGCACCCACCACACAGGGGCAGTAGCACCAGGGAACTCACCAAACAAGCCCCAGTGCTGCAGCAAGTGCCCAGACTTTTGACTTCAGTCCTGGGCTCCTCCTTCCAGGAGCAACAGTTCTGGCTGCAGTGGGGTGAGCCCTGTGCAGCCTCCAACCCTCTTGCCTCTGCAAGGAGACCCTTCCCAAAGGTCCATTCATGTCTGAGTGCCCCAGCAGAGGAGCAACCAGGCTGGTAAAGTGTTTTGAGAACAAATCCTGTGAGGGGAGGCTGAGGGAACTGGGATTGTTTAGTTTGGAGAAGAGGAGGCTGAGGGGAGACCTCACTGATCTCTACAGCTCCCTGAGAGGAGGCTGGAGTGAGGTGGGTGCTGGTCTCTTCTCCCAAGTGAGTAACACCAGGACTAGAGGAATTGGCCTGAAGTTGCCCCAGAGGAGGTTTAGACTAGAGATTGGGAAGAATTTCTTTACTGAAAGAGCAGTCAGGCCCTGGCACAGGCTGCCCAGGGAGGTGGTGGAGTCACCATCCCTGGGGGCATTCAAGAAATGTGTAGATGTGACACCTCAGGGCTTGCTCTGGTGGGCATGGGGGGTTTTTCTGTGGGTCGTGTGATGGTGCTGGTTTTGTGGGGTGTGGTCATGGGGTTTGTTTTATTCTTGTCCTTTGTTTGGGTGGGTTGTGCTCCTCCCCCCCACCCTGGGTAGGTGATCTGAGAGGTCTTTTCCAACGGCAATCGCAGAATCACTGAATCATATTGGTTGGAAAAGACCTTTCAGATCATCCAGTCCAACCCTTCACCCAGCCCTGCCAAGGCCACCACTAACCCAGGCCCCTCAGCACCACATCTACATGTCTTTTAAATCCCTCCAAGGATGGGGGCTCCACCACCGTGGAGAGCAACCAGGCTGCTTTCCAACCCTTCCTGCGCCCACCCCGGCCCAGGCAGCTCGAGCAGCCCAAACATCCCACCCAGAGACCTGCTCCAACTCCCCAATGACTCCCAACCCCTTCCCTGCCCACAGGAACTCACGTTCCAGCGCGGTCTGACGGCGGATGTGGTCGAAGAACTTGGTGTTGTTGGCAAACATCCCCCCACAGGTGGGACAGGCCACCACCTTCTCCTGCGTGTGGCTGCGCAGGTGCTCCCGCAGTTTGCAGCGCCCCTTGAAGCTGCAGTCACAGTCTGAGAGGGAGCACAGACACAAGGACGTGAAGATCCTGCACTCAGGGGCCACCACCCACACCCTGACTGAGTTTGGAACGTGCCAGGATCAGCTCCAGGAACTGCCACGGAGCAGGGGGACAGCTGAATGAGGTGACTTGTGTGGAGCCCCCCCTTGCAAGGAGACAGGAGAGGGAAATGATTGAAAGGAATAAACTGAGGCCTTTTCTTCTAGGTACTAATTAAATATAAATGAAAGGTTCAATATTAAGCACCCTGAAGGAAATTCTACAGGAACATTTGGGGTTTGTTCAGCCTGGAGAAGAGAAGGCTCCAGGGAGACCTTAGAGCACCTTCCAGTGCCTGAAGGGGCTCCAGGAAAGCTGGGGAGGGGCTTGGGACAAGGGCAGGGAGGGAGAGGACAAGGGGGAAGGGATTAAATCTGGAGGGGAGATTGAGGTGAGACATGAGGAGGGAATTCTGGAGTGTGAGGGTGGGGAGAGCCTGGCCCAGGTTGCCCAGGGAAGCTGTGGCTGCCCCAGCCCTGGCAGTGTTGAAGGGCAGGTTGGATGGGGCTTGGAGCAACCTGGGCTGGTAGGAGGTGGCCCTGCCCATGCAGGGGGTTGGGACTGGTTGATCTGTCAGGTCCCTTCCAACCCAAACCACTTTTATCTAGAAAGGCTGGACCAGATGATCCTTGAGGTCCCTTCCCACCTGGCATTCCATGCTTTCATTGTTAGGACCATACACATTTTTTGAAGCTCGGGAGACTCTCTCAGACCCTGCCAAGGGGTGCAGAGCTCTCCTGTTCACAACACAACCCTGTGCAAAGCTCTCCAGAGAGGTCCTGCATGTCCCCACTAACCTTTCCAGCCACACAGCACCACATGGTTCTCCTTCCCTGCTGCCTTGTACTCCGAGCAGAAGCTGTGATCCTCCACGTGCCGATAGAACCACTCGGGGTTATCAAAGGATCTCTGTTGGGAAGCAAGGCAAGGAGAGGGTGAGGAGATCTGCACCAGCTGGTGTCCAACCACAGCACAACAGACACTCCCCCAGAGGTCCAAAGGCAGCCAACAGGCAGGTGAGCTGCAGGACAGGAGAGAAGACAAGAGGAGAAAAGAAACCAGGAAGCCCTGTTCTCACCTCACAGTACTCCCACAGACACAGGAAGTTCTCCTGGATCTCAGGGATGATATTCCTGCTCTGGAAGTCCAGCTGGCAGTGGCTGAGGTCAGACTGGCTCTGCAGGGCCCGCAGCCCCCACTGCTTCAGCTTGGTGTGGTAGCAGTGGAAGTAGACGTGGCGGGTGAGGTCGGCTGAGCTCTCCGGGGAGCAGAAGCCACACTCCTGCCACAGGCAGGTGTACTCCTCTGCAACACAAACCAGGAGGGACCGGCTGTGAGGGCTGAGGGAGACTCTCCCAGGAAAGCTCAGGCTCCTGCAGGCAGGGAAACACTCAGCTCTTCTTCCAAGAGGCCTGCAGCAGGCAGTGCTGCTCTCCATGGAATGGTTGGGGATGAAAGGGATCTTAAAGATCATCCAGTCCCACCCCCTGCATGGGCAGGGACACCTCCCACCAGCCCAGGCTGCTCCAAGCCCCATCCAACCTGCCCTTCAACACTGCCAGGGATGGGGCAGCCACAGCTTCCCTGGGCAACCTGGGCCAGGCTCTCACCACCCTCACACTCCACAATTCCCTCCTCATGTCTCACCTCAATCTCCCTCTTCCAGTTTTCATCCATCCCCCTTGTCCTCTCCCTCCCTGCCCTTGTCCCAAGCCCCTCCCCAGCTTTCCTGGAGCCCCTTCAGGCACTGAAAGCTGCTCTAAGGTCTCCCTGGAGCCTTCTCCTCTCCAGGCTGAACCCCCCAGCTCTCCCAGCCTGTCCCCAGAGCAGAGCTGCCCCAACCCCTCCTCCCCCGGCCTCTCCCCAGCAGCTCCGTGTCCCTGTTCCCACGGGAGCCTCCAGAACCGGCACACGGAGCTCCAGGCGGGCTCTGCCCCCCCCCAGCCTGACGGCGCCTCCTCCTCCTCCTCCTCCTCCTCCTCCTCACCCAGCGGGTCGGGCGGGCCGCGGGGCCGCTGCAGGTGCTGCCCGACGTGCCGGCAGAACTCCTCCATCCCCGAGGCCACGTAGCAGCAGCGCTCCCACTCGCAGCGCAGCGCCAGGGCCTGCCCGCTGCCGGGGGGGGGCATGGCCGGGCCGGGCCGGGCCGGGCCGGGCTCCGCGCCCCGCTCCCCGCTCCCCGCTCCCCGCTCCCCGCTCCCCGCTCCCCGCTCCCCGCTCCCCGCTCCCCGCTCCCCGCACCCGCCGGAACCGGAACCCGGCCCCGCAGCCCCGCCCGGGAACGGATCCCCGCGCACCCAACGTGCCGGGGCCGGGTTGGGGCGGGGGGAGCGATCGCGGGCATCCCCGGGTGCGGGGGGAGCTGCGGGCATCCCCGGGTGCGGGGGGAGCTGCGGGCATCCCCGGGTGCGGGGGACGCCGGCGCTGCCGGGGCTGCTGCTTTCCCGGAAGGAAAAACAAAGCAAACCAAAACCAAAACCAAACAAAAAAAACCCAACCCAACCGCCCCCAAACCCGCAGAGCCCGTCGCTGCTGCCCCCGGGGCGGCCCCGCAGCCCCGCGCGGGTCCGGGACAGCCCGGCCGGAGCGGGGGGCCCCGAGCGGGCGGGCACAGCCGTGCCCAGGCGAAGAGCGGCTTCTGTTCCCTATTCCCAAACCTCCCTCTTTCCCCCCTGCCCGGGCACTCCCGGGTTTCCAGCCCATCCCACGCTTCTCATGATCCCATAAGTTCCCCACCCCCCCCCCCCCCCCCCCCCCCATTCCAGCACGTCGCTTTGTACCTTTTAAGGTCTAATTCTGACCTTTCTTGCCCCCTCGGCTGCCTTCCCAATCCCCACAATGACCTGTACCCGCTGGTGCCCTCCTGCCCCGAGGAGCAAGACAGAAGTGGCTTCGTTGGGTCTGATCTTGCCCATCCATCCTGCTCCATGTTCAGATCCCCCAGATGGAGCCCAATTCAGTCCCTCTGTTTCTTGGGCCATAAACCCCTCCTGGTGTAATTAAAATGTGCAGATACCTCACTTACCTCAAGCAAACTATATATTCCTAACACTAGAGTATATATGTGTATGTATATATATATGTGTGTATGTATAAACATATATATGTGCATGTATATATATGTGTATGTGTATATATATGTGTATGTATGTATATATATGTATGTATATATATGAGTGTATATGTATATATATATATGTATATATATGTGTGTGTGTATGTATATATATATATTTGAACCAAACCCGACACGATGTTTCTAACACTGGAATGCAAAATCAACACCACATTTCATTTCTGACACAGATAATGGCCCCCAGCCTTGGCTCAGCACCAGGAAAACAAATCAGATCACCCCCTGACCCACCCGGGCTGCTGATTCCAGGCTCTTGGAACACCCAACGGGTGCTAAAGCCCCCTGGGAATGCACACCCCGTGCCCCAGGGCAGGTCTGGCCAACACGACTGGCTCCTGTGACTCTTGCCACCAGCTCTTCCCTCTCACCTGCCTGCAAAGGACGTGCCCAAAGTCCTGGAACTTGCACAGAACAACCTGGGTCAGGTGCTTTTCCAAACGACCACGGACGAGCTGGACCCCATCTAAACAGAGGCTGAGGGTTTTATTGCTGTTATTTTGTCCCTCTTCCAATTGTTTTATCATTTCAAATGGAACTGGTTTGTAGGCAGTAGAGAAAACACCTGGGTTTGCTAGACCCTGTTGGCTTGAATGGCACTGGGATTAAACCTGTATAGCTTAATAAAGGGTATAAATACCCAGCAGGGGAGGCAAAACTGCCTGGGAATCCTGCCAGGAGGCAGGTGGCAAAGTAATCCTGCTGCTGTCAGAGCAAGGACAGCATCTTTTGTTGGGACTTGACATCTGCCCGTGCTTCCCTCACCCCCCTGCTGCTTCCTCCTCTTACCTGCCAGCCAAATCCCACACACCTGTGGGCACCAGGAGGGGGTGGCCAGGAAGAGATGGGCCAAAATGAGGCTTTTCTTGTATAAAAAGCACCAATGCAGGTGGTGAAAGGCTGAATGCAGGAGCTCAGGTCTTCAGTGAGCTGGATTGTCTGGTGTCCTCTTGGTCCTGAGCTCCCTGTCTGAGCAGGCAGAGTGTTCTAGTCATTCTGCAGGTTAAGAATAGCAGGAATTATTCAGGATTTGGTTTCAGCCCTGCCTTGCCCACCTGCCTCAGTGGCCTGAGCAGTTGCACCCTCTCCCATCTGCTGCTGCTGCTCTTTGTAGCTTATTTGTCTTTGGAAGGGAAGGAATAATTACAATTAAAACCCAACAGTCTTCCCCAGGCAGGCAGCTCACCCAACAGGCCCAATTCATCTCCAGGCCAAGGCTGGGGAAAGCACATGGAATGACAAAGAGGGAGGGATCTTCCCTAATAGACCTGTGAGCTGGCAGCAGACCCCCCAGGGGGAGAAATATTGAATTATGAGGAGTGAGCTGGTGCCAGCCTTGTCCTGCTCATGCCAGGAGAGCACAGCAGTGCAGACCACCAGCCCACTCTGCCTGGACACAAAATTGCTTCCTCCAGACATCATCTGCCTCACCACAGCCCTGCCCAGGCTGGCTTTTTGTCACTGGTAGTCAAAGCCAGACTAAAATCAGTGGTGCTGGTGGGCTGTGCTAGCCATGCTGCAGGGAAAATGGCTCTCACAGCAAATAATCATGGAATCACCTTGGTTGGAAAAGACCTGCCAGATCTACGAGGCCAAGTGCAGCTACATTTTGGGAGGAAGATAAAAGATAAGGTGCTTAAAGAGGAATTTATAAGGCTTAACTTTGCTTCTTGGTGCAGATGTGGCAGAAGGAGACTTCCTAAAGTTGGGAGGCTGGGAGTGGCCACAGCAGGCCTGGCCACAGGTCCCTTTCATCTGGGTCCAGCAGTGTAAGGACAAGTCCTTTCCTGGCTGCTCTTTCCCCTCCTGGCCCCTCACTGGAGACTGAACCTCAGAGCTTCAGAAGGGGGGACCCCTTGCCTGACAGCCCAGAGCCAAACCCTGCCCTCCCCCAGCAGCAGGTGGGTTTGCTGAAGGATGTTCCTGCCTGTCCCATGAGCATGATGAGCCTTCCCCCTCTGCTGACAGCTGCCATGCAGACCCTCCTGGGTTCAGAGTGCCCAAAGATCCTGTTTTAATTGTGTAATTCACAAGCTTGGGGGTCCCAGAGAGACCCCCGCAGCATCGGGGCATCTCACACTTAAACAGGAGAAGATGCTCTTGGCCCACGTCTTGCTTTTCCAGGCAGGTTCCTCTCCTGGCAGGAGAAAGATTTTCCAGCCTTTCACTTGAACCCAAGTTCTTTCTCTTGGCCAACCTCAGCTCAGTGTCCATCCGTGCAATGTCAGCTCAGACAGGAAAGAGATTCTTTAGGAATCATCCACGCTGACCATGCAAATTGGAGCGAGAAAACACAGCAGGAGATTTGCATTTAAGCAAATCCCAAACAAGGCATCGTGTGGAGGGGCCAGTAAATTGTAGGAAAGACATTTCCACCAGGCTCAGCTGGAAGTCCACCAGTGGAGCATGAGCCCTGCCTTCCCTCTGCTCTGGGAAGCTCATGACCAACAACCCTTCTCCAAGACCCTGCAGAATCCAAAGGCTGGGAGGTGTCAGCAGTGACCACCATGGAAGCAGGTGAGTTGCAGCACCTCGACTTTCCTCAAAGGTAAAGGTGCCTCTTCCTGGAAATATCATGGAAAGGACATTCCGTGCCACCCTTGGGCTGAGAGTAAAACCCAAAGAAATCAGAAAGAATTGCCTAAAGTCAACGTGTGGCATCTGGAATGTCCCAAGAATTTAATAGCATCTCTGGGCTGAATTTGTCTTCCTTCACGGTGCAGTATTTCTATTTGTTTGGTGTTTTTTTTTTTTCCAAAAGGCAGTTAGATCCTGCTGATGTGAAATAGGATTAAATTTACTCAAAAAATTACATAAACTTGGGCCTAAATTAGCATGGACTTCCTCAGTGCTGCCAACAGCAGAGTTACCCTGAGCTTTAATAGCTCAGCATCACATCCTCAGGAATAACTCACTGAAAGAGGCAGGTTGAGGTAGGTGAGGCTGGACTGTTAAAAACAGGGTCAGAGAACAGAGACATTGCACTTTAAGAACCTGAGCAGAGGAATAAACGAGTGTATGAAGCAATTTCAGCAGCACAGAACTCCTGTGTAAAAGCAAGGAGGTATGGAAGTGTTTTTGTAGTGTCTTTTAAGGCAGATGTTAGAAAACCAGGGCTGCAGAAGTGCTGGAGATGGTCCCAGAGAAGCAAGGTCAGTTTACCCAAAGAGGCTGTAGGACTGGGCAATGTCAGCCTGCAGAGCAGCAGAATAAAAGCTGCTCAGAGCTTTCCCAAGGATGTTATTTTAGAAATATCCCTCTTCCCAAAATTAAATATAAGACTGTCTGCCTGGCTTCAGCCTCCTCTGTGAGTTCTGTGCTGATTCAATGCCTGAATCTTCAGCTGAGTTGAAGAGTTACAGCTGGTTACAAGAGTGGATGAGTTATGGCAGGTACCAAACCCTCCCTGAGCTGAGGGAACCGTGCTGCATGTTCAGACAAATGACAAAACCCTTCTCCCTAAAGGAACTCTCATGCAAAGATGTAGGAAGCACAGTTATTTTCCTGCCAGTTCTACCTGCTCTGCCCCAGCTTTTCAGCTCCAGGTCCATGTGCTTCCAACTGCTCTGAGTGAGAACAGCCCTGAAAAGGGACTAGAGGAGGCAGAATTCTACCTGGGGCCACAGAAAAGGGCCAGACTCAGTGAGAACAGCCCTGAAAAGGGACTAGAGGAGGCAGAATTCTAGCTGGGGCCACAGAAAAGAGCCAGCCTCAGTGTACAGGTTCTCCTCAGCTGCCAGGGTTGAGCTCCACTTCTGGCTGAGTCCTGGCTTGCCCACAGATGCTCACTGGTCTGTATCCAGGCTCAGTGTTCACCCCTGTTTTGATCACAGTCTCTTGCAATGGGTTTGCCCTGTGTGCCTAACCTTGGCTGAAGTCCCTCTGGCTACACCAAAACCAGGCTGCAGTTGCCCAGAGCCCAACAGGAAACATTTGGGACACCCCCCAAGGCAACACTGAGACTCTGTGTTGTTTGAACCCTCTGCCTGTCCCTTCCTAAGCTCCCCGGGTGCACCTGGGGACACAAAGCCACGTGAGGGAAAGTCACAAATGGGGCCAAAAACGGAGCTTTGCACCTCCTGAAGAAGCAGGAGGGCAGAATGATCAAACACCATTTTAGGGATCAAACAGATCAGCTGTGGAATGGCTGGTTTTGTCCCCTTGGGAGAACGTGGCTGCCTGTTTTCCAAGGGATTAGCTTCAAAGCCAAGTTCTACTCTGGAAGATTTCAATACAAGCCCATATGGACTCTCCTCCCTGGCTCCACAGGTGCCAGCTCTCTGCTCAGGCACAGCCTGCTCACCAGGATAAAAGAGCTCTGCCTGGTTTTGTGCCTCACACCTCCCTGCCCCCCCTGTGCCAAACACAGGGCAGATCCCACAAAGCCAGGAGGAGAAGACAGGGGCTTGACACCAGAAGTCACACAGCCCCTGTTGGAGGGGTTGTGCTGTGTTGGGTGACACTGCACCCCTGTTTGTGCCTTCCTGGATAACCCTGATAAAACAGCAGAGCCTGCAGGCCCCCGTGTTTGCTGTGGATGCAGAGCAGGCTGAGCAGGCAGCTCCTTTTCCCTTCCCCAAATCCCCACTGTGATTCCCATCACCTTCCAGAGGATCCACTCCAACCCTCTGGGGTGGTTCCCCTCCTTGCTGCACTGAGGTCAAAGCTGACAGAGCCTTGTGCTGGACACCAGCAGCTCTACAAGGACAAGGAGGAGCTCAAACCACAGCAGTTCTGAGAGAGGCAACAAGGGCTGCAGAGTCACAGCAGATTTTGCTGACCCAGAGGAAAATGTAGGATCCCCCAGAGCTTTCTTGGGAAAAATGAAAGCCAAAAGTCATCAGGCAGCCACCTCTGGGGCAGAGGGAGCTGCACAGACACCTCAAGGCACCCAAAGCTGAAATGCAGGGTAGGGCACCTCTACAAATGAGCACAGTTCACTCTCAGGCTCACATGGGATCATTTTGTATTGTCACCAGCAGTTTCCTCTGCCTCCTTCCTAACCTGATGTTCAGAGGCCACGAATTTGCTTCTTCTGTCACAACTTGGTAGCAACTTTCCAACACCTGAAGGGGGCCTACGAGAAACCTGGGATGGGGCTTCTCACACGGGTGTGTAGTGAGAGGACAAGGGGCAGTGGTTTGAAGCTTAAAGAGGGGAGATTCAGGTTGGACAGTAGGAAGAAGCTCTTTCCTGGTGAGACCCTGGCCCAGGTTGCCCAGGGAAGCTGTGGCTGCCCCATCCCTGGCAGTGTTGAAGGGCAGGTTGGATGGGGCTGGGAGCAGCCTGGGCTGGTGGGAGGTGTCCCTGCCCATGCAGGGGGTTGGATCTAGATGATCTTTCAGGTCCCTTCCAACCCAAACCACTCCATGTTTCTATGATTCTATGAACCCCTTCCAGCTGCTCTGGGCTTTCCCTGACCTCCTTTAATGCTTCTTTCATTCCCTCAGTCCCCACAGATTTCGGCAAGCGGGTGTACCAAGGAGTGAGGGTGAAACACACAGTCAAGGATCTGCTGGCTGAAAAAAGATCCAGGCAGAGCAGTGGCTGCCGCTTCCCTGTAAGTCTCTCCCCAACACTCTCTCCCTCCTTTTTCCTTCTGGAACTCGAGCAGAAAAGTCATGTCATGTCACCTGGTTTACAGAGCGTTTCTGTGGAGTTCAGGGCACTGCCCATAGTGACAGGGAGCAGCAAAAAAACCCACCTGCAACACTAATGTTGGCCCCAAAAGATCACAGAAGGCTCCTTGATTATTTTTTTTACATCAGTGAAGCTCCGAGGGATTAAAGTCCTTTGCTATTGTTGGTTTGTTGATTGGGGTTTTTTTTAAGCAAATCAGTAATGCTGAATTTCTCATTCCTTCCTCACCCTGCTTATGACAACTTTCCAAGTCAGCTTCCTTTGCCCTCGAACAACTCATTGCCACAAAAATAGATGTTCTTCCCTGAATGTTGTGCTCCTTCCAGCTCCTCTCTGGCACACGAGAGTGCCAGGGGAGATGCAGTGATGCTATGGTCTGGAAAGAGGCCAAGCATCAGGTTGTTAAGAGATCATTCCTTTTTAAAGTGGTTCTATGGCAACAGGAAACCTCACTCAAATTATAGTGCACTACAGGGTTGGGTTTTTTTTTCCCCAGTTGCTGGCCAGAAAAGCAATGCTGTCCCCAGAAGGGGACAAAATATTGCAGGTGGCAGCACGTGGCACCCAGCAGCAGGGGAGTCCATTCCCTGTGTCCTCTCAAGACTCACCTTTCCCAGGCAGCAGGACTTCACTTCCAGGCTGGTAGGGAGCAATGGGGGCACTGCCAGATGAGGAGATGCAGTCAAGCTGCTGAAGCCATCCTGGAAGGAAAAGGTGGGAGCAGAGACCTGAATTACTGGCAGCAGGAGACACATGTTAGAAGTTTTGATGATCTTTTCACCCACCCACCCCACCTCCCCAAGCTCTTTGCCATTAGCAAAACAACAAGACCTCAAATGGACTTGTAAGTCTTTTTCTCACTGTTCCTTTCATGCACGTTCACTCTCTGTAACAAAACAGGCAGAAACCAGCACGGGCATTACCAAGAAACATGGGGAGGGGCTTGGGACAAGGGCAGGGAGGGAGAGGACGAGGGGGAAGGGATGAAAACTGGAAGAGGGAGATTGAGGTGAGACATGAGGAGGAAATTCCTGAGTGTGAGGGTGGGGAGAGCCTGGCCCAGGTTGCCCAGGGAAGCTGTGGCTGCCCCATCCCTGGCAGTGTTGAAGGGCAGGTTGGATGGGGCTTGGAGCAGCCTGGGCTGGTGGGAGGTGTCCCTGCCCATGCAGGGGGGTGGATCTGGATGATCTTTAAGGTCCCTTCCAACCCAAACCCTCCCATGATCCTATGGCACAAAGCAAGATCTACCCCGACGCCCTCAGGGCTGCTGCAGAGAGGCAAAAGACCCCCTGAGCCGTGGACAGTCACTGGAAAACACGTGCTCCCCCCCATGCAGGCATTTGGGAAGGCTGCCCTGGGGAGCAGCAGGAAGCAGCTGCTGTGTTTGCACATCCTGGTGGGTCAGTGCCCTGCTCTCCCAGCTCCCTGCCCAGCGGCGGCAGCTTCAACAGCTGCAATCAAAAGCCCCAGGCACTGTAAAAACCCTTCCTGCTTTATTGCCCTTGGCTTTGTGCTCCAAAGCTCAGCACTTGCCTGTGGCTAATGCAAAATCAGCCCTGCTGCTCATTCCCGAGGAGAGACAAAGTGTTATTGTGCAGGGCAAACATCCTTATTTGCTTGGCTGGATTGTGAAGGGAACAGCTGGAAGGGCAGCTCTGTTTATCTGACATCATAAATATAATCCAGAATCAAAGCACATGGCAGATAACTGAGCTTTGCTGTGTTTATGATGCAGTGTAATTCAGCTGCATCTTTTGTTCCAACCTGATCTTTGCTCCAAAATCAGGAAGCCTTTGATTTTGCTCCAAAAATCTATGGTGTGTGGAGGAGATCTGCTACAGAAAGGTCGTTGCTCATCAAGTGGGAGCTGCTGGGTTGTTGACTGAGGCAGCAGAACAGCAACAATTTCATGACTGCCAGGCCCTGCACATGATAATTGGTAGGGAACCAGTGTGTACTGTGGGGAAAACCACACGGTCTGGGCTTCTGAGTTCCCACCAACTGCAGGGATTGGTCCTGAGCTTTAGGAACCATGAAGGTTGGAAGGGTCCTCAAAGATCATCAATTTCCAACCCCCCTGCACGGGCAGGGAACCCCACATAAACGTGTCAGAGACTACAGTGAGATCCATTTCATACTTGTTGGCCCAGTTCTGGGCTCCCCAGTTCAAGGAGCTACCGGAGAGTCCAGCCCAGAGCACTGAGATGCTGAAGGGGCTGGAGCACCTGCCTGTGAGGAAAGGCTGGGAGAGCTGGGGCTGCTCAGCTGGAGAAAAGGAGGCTGAGGGGGGAGCTGATCAGTGCTGGGCAATATCTGCAGGGGGTGGCAGGAGGATGGGGCCAGACTCTTCCCAGTGGTGCCCAGTGACAGGACAAGGGGCAATGGGCACAAACTGGAGCACAGGAGGTTGGACCTGGATGTGAGAAAATACTTGTTGACTCTGAGGGTACCAGAGCCCTGGGACAGGCTGCCCAGGGAGGCTGTGGAGTCTCCATCCCTGGAGACATTCCAAGCCTGGACATGTTCCTGTGGGATCTGCTCTAGGGGATCCTGCTCTGGCAGGGGGTTGGACTAGATGATCTCCAGAGGTCCCTTCCAACCCCCACCCCTCTGTGACTTTTTTTCCTTTGGCTCATCCACTGCATAGGCATGACCCAGCAGTTACCCTCTGCGTGGGAAAAGATCACCCCCTTCTCTCAGGTGGGGACACTGGTGGGTACCCAGGTGGAGCCCTGTGCCCAGCAGCACTCAGAGGCCAAGGACAGATCATTCAGCAAAGCAGGGAGGTGCCCTGCCCAGCCTGAGCTTTGCTTTTCTGGTTCATCTTTAGTACTTCAGCTGCTCTACTACGGGTTGGGCCCAGAGAGGAGAAACACTGAGGGCAAAGTATAGTCAGAAGGCACCATGGGTCCCCACTGCAGGACAAGACCATTATTTTGACCTGAATCCTTACATTTCCTGCCCCAAGACAGCCTGGTAGCTGGACAAAACTCCTGGGTAACCAAATTAGGGAAGCAGCACACCCCCTGGAGCCCCCCAGGCAGTACCTCTGCCCAGGCATGTGTAGGAAGGGCTGGGACCAAGCTCACCAGCAGCTGAGTGATGCTAACCAGACACCCTGTTGCAGGAGATCCAGCTCTCCCAGCCCCACAGCACTGGGAGGAAGTCCAGCAGGGAGGAAATGAGCTGATGGGCTTCAATTAGGGCCAGCAATTTGTCACCTGATAAGAAGCAGGGAGGCAAGTGAAATGTAGATCTCTGCAAGCTGCCTGCTCTGGTGGAGGCCAAAGATGGGCTGCTGCAGGGGCTCTTCCCATGGAATGAAGGCAGGGGAGGCCCTTGCAGCTGCTGTCAGCTCTGTGGTCACCCACCATGGTGTGGGGCAAGGGGACCTGCTGCCTGTGACACTGTCAGGTGGTTTCTGTGGCTGTTGAACAGGCAGGATCAAAGCCCAGCTGAGATGCCCTGCTAATCTGAAATGCTCCACAGGCTGGCAGCTGTGCCCAGGGACCTTCCTGTCCTTCCAGGAGAGCATCCCAGCTCCCTTCACTGCAGCCCTTTGCCCTGAAGGCAGCACCTCTGCTACCTGCAGTTCCTAACTCAGCTTCTCCCTCAAACACAGTACCAGGGGTGCCAGGTGACAGCCCCAGGCTGCTTCCCCGTGGGGTGTTAAGACTGGGCTCTAAATACCAGTGCAGGGGCCTCCACCACTGCTTCCCAAGGGATTCCTCCTCAGTGCCTGCAGAAAGAGGTGGATACAATGGGATGGGCAGGCAGGGGAGGTGGTGGTGAAAATCCCTGAAGCAGAAGGGGGTGTGGGTGCTGAGAAAGGGGTGTCTGCTGAGGCCAGATTTGCATGAGGAGGCTTTAGCCCTGCAGGGCAGTGGGTACTTCCAGCTCTCATCCTCCCTGGGGTCTGGGGCTGAGAATGGCCCAGCTGAGGACACTGCAAGCCCCAGCCCTGACCCTGCCAGCTCAACATCCTCATCTGCCCACAAGCCCAAGGGCTCCTTCCTGACACCTCCTGTCACTCCCACAGCCTCTGTGACTTGTGTGGGCTCGGAGCTCATTTCCATGATGGAGCAGGGAGCAGCTGCAAACCTTCCTTCAGCAGTAAAAGGAAGTCCCAGCACGGGCAAATTTAATTCAAATCTTAAACCTCTAAATTTGGTTGCTTGCTGTGGCAGGAACCTCCTGGTTGCACTATGCAAACTGGAAGCAGCATGCCAGCATCCCTGGGCAGGGCTGCAGCCCAGCTGAGGGGAGTGAAGCCAACTGCATTCCTGCTCCAAGGGCTTGGAGATCTGGAGATGGGACTGATGAAACTCCCTGTCTGGTCCCTGCTCCAGCAGCTGCCTTTGCCACTCTGCTTTTTAAGGAATTAGCACCAGGGTCACTCAGGGCTAAATTTCTTTTACCTAGAGAGCAAGAGGATATTTATTATTAGTATCAATTCTGCTACAGCACCCAGACAGAAGCTGGGAACAGCTGCCTCCTGCTCACAGCCTGCTGGTCCTGCTGGGGGGACCCCTCAAGTGTGGCAGGCAGACAGCACAGGAGAGCTGGGATGGAATGTAGGCAGAGCAAAATCTGCCTGTTTTGAGCAGCCAAGGACTGAGATACCAGCTCGTTGAGACCTGGTGTGTGCCAGCATCAGAAGGGCTGCTCAGCATCCTGCCTGCCCTAAGGAGCCCTGCAGTGCACGAGGAGGAAGCCAGTTATCTTTGTATTTCTGCTGTTATCAGCCCTACGTGTGGCCTTCAAAGTCTCATATCCTACACCTGCTGATACCTCAAGAGGCCCCGGACTTGAAGCCTTCTAGTTAAGCTCCTCACACCCACAGCACCAAGGCTCAAATAGTGCAGCTGAATTATGCAGACACCTTCGTAGAATCACAGAATGGTTTGGGTTGGAAGTGACCTCAAAGATCATCCAGATCCAGCCCCCTGCATGGGCAGGGACACCTCCCACCAGCCCAGGCTGCTCCAAGCCCCACCCAACCTGCCCTTCAACACTGCCAGGGATGGGGCAGCCACAGCTTCCCTGGGCAACCTGGGCCAGTGCCTTCCTCCCCTCATGGATTCCCTTCCCAAACTGCATACCCTGAGAGCTGCCCTGCTTTGAAAGGTCATTTTTTAACACGTCTCTCTCTTTTGCAGGCCAGCAGCAGCACACCTCAGTCACCTTTTGTCCCAGTGCCAGGTGAGGTTTCCCTCCACAGATCAATCACTGCCTTCTGTGCAGGCTGGACAGCTGGCACTGTGCCTGTCTCTTCTCCTCCAAAGGACATGGAGTGAGCAAAGAAGCACAGGATCAGGGCCACCCCTCAGAGAACTCCAGGGGAAAGTGCCTGAGAGAGTCAAACCAGGAACAGCAGCAATAAAGGAAAGGCCCTGAATTCTTGTATGAAATCCCCAAAGAGGGGAAAAGAGAAGCAGTTAGAGCAGCTTCCATCTCCTTTGATAGTGCCACACAGAACCCCTTCTATTCCTTCTGCATCTCCCAGTTTCCCCCAAGCTGGAGGGAAAGTACAAAACCAGGAGCTGACACATTTTGCCCCCTCAGCTCCTGGGCAGGGAAAGGGGAGTGAGGCCACAGGAGAGGGAGGTGGGTTTGCAGCTCCAACCCAGAGCCCAGGGGCTGCAGCAGCAGAGCCTGGCAAAGCCCAGCTCCAACCTTCTGGCCTCATACTTGGGGCTTCCCAGAACAGGTGGGTTTGCTGCAGATGGAGCTTGTCAGCTGGATCAGGGCAGGCTGAGGTGCTACAAGCACTGGGCTTGATGCTCATCTCAAGCCAGGATTGACTCCTCCTGCCCTGGGCCAAGCTAGAATGTAAAGGGCTCTACTTTGTACCTGCAGAGCTATCCAGAGCTCTCTGGGCACCCCAGGAGCTGCTGTTACTGGTTTTCCTGTAGCCAACCCTTTTTTCTGACCACCACAGGCTCACCCACCACGGCTGGTTACTATGGCCTCAGGAGACCCTTCACATCTGAGGTGGATTTCCACAACACAAAGCAGTTTGTCAGTGATGCCTACTCGTCCCCTCTAGGCTCCAAGCCCTTCTTGTGTGATTCCTCTGCCCCTCAGGGCTACCCAGCACTTCTGGACCCATATCTCACCGAGCAGTATGGGGATCACCATGCTGGTTCCCTCACAGCTGGAACCAGCTCCTTCTTCAGCCCTTCCTCTGTGCCCTCCCTCCTGCCGCCCTTCCCCAACGACACAGCACACTTCCTGCTGGTGAGTCCATGGTTCTGAGTCCCTCAGCAACACAAAACCTGGGTTAACTCAGGGGGTCTGGGGTGAGAAGCTGTGGCTGTCCCCGGAGGCAGCCCCAGCAGAGCACACAACAGGTGGGGAACTTCTCTTGGCTCCCCCTCTCCATCTAATTGTCCCTGCTTGTTGCAGGTCGACTCCCAAATCAACAACCTCCCCTGCTCCCCTAAGCAACTACTCCAATGAGCTCCTTAAGTTTCTAGGAACATAATTTGCAGGCTCCAGGCCATTGCCCATCCTGATCCCTGCCACTTCCCAGGAGTCAGCTCCATTCACAGCCCCAGGGCAGAGCTCCTGAGGGTCAGGGCTGCTCCATCCCTCTGCAAGCCCATTCCAGACCTTTCCCTTCAACAGCTTTCACACCAAACACTGCTCCAGAGCAACAGGAACCCTTGTGAGTGTCCCCAGCCAGGCCCTGGGAATAGATGTTCCATTACCTCCAGGACAAGCTTTTTTTCTTAAGGGTCTTCCTTGTCTTCTTTCCCCACTTCTACCTGAAAGGAGGTTGTAGGGAGGTGGGAACTGGGCTCTTCTCTCAAGTGAATCATGACAAGATGAGAGGAAGTGGCCTGAAGCTGCACCAGGGGAGGTTTAGGCTGGGTATTAGGAAGAATTTCTTTACCCAAAGAGTGGGTGGGCAGTGGAACAGGCTGCCCAGGGAGCTGGTGGAGCCACCATCCCTGGAAGTGTTGAAGAGAAACGTAGATGTGGAGCTTAGGGATGTGATTTAAGCACTGAAGGGGTAAATCAGGTTATGGCCGGGGGGGTTTAGGTTACAGTTGGACTTGATGATCTCCAAGGTCCACTCCAACCAGGATGATTCTATTCTATGATTCTATTCTGTTCTTCCAAGCAGAGAGAGCCCTGGGAACAGACCTCACCCGACAGCCTCAGCCAGGCAGAGTGTGCCTGCCCAGACCCCCTGCAAGCACTGCCTGCCAGCACCAGCTGCCTCTCCTCACATCAGCCCGGAGGTGTTTCCCCAACCCGAAGCTCAGGGTGGAGCCCTGCCATCCCTGGAGCTCACCCCTACCCTCTGCACCCTCTGGAAGATGTCCACTACTCCCCCAGCTTCGCTGCCACCTCGTCCTGCTCCTTCCCACCCCTGCTGACTGTGCCAAACGAGTTCACCTCCAGGATGAGCCACCTCCCTCCAGAGCAGCCCACGGAGACACCAGCTCTTCACGATGGCTCTGCCTGGGCCAAAGAGGATGGAAGCTCCATCTGGGGGACTTGTGAAGGCCGGAGAACTTATTGATGAGATCAGAGCTGGAGGAAAAGAAAAATGGACCGTTACTGAAGCAAATTAATTACTTGCACTTTTTCCCCCCTAAAGCTGTATTTAGAAACACAGTCCCTTGGTTATACCACATTTAGCTTATTGTGGTGCCTTCTAGGGCCATTTCTCACAGACCCACTGTGCTACAAGTAAAATACACAGCCTGAAAAAGTATCTGCACTCTATGAGCCTTCCCTACAAACAAGAACCTCAGGTAGTGTGAGGGTGGTGAGAGCCTGGCCCAGGTTGCCCAGGGAAGCTGTGGCTGCCCCATCCCTGGCAGTGTTGAAGGGCAGGTTGGATGGGGCTTGGAGCAACTTGTGCTGGTGGGAGGTGTCCCTGCCCATGCAGGGGTTGGATCTGGATGATCTTTCAGGTCCCTTCCAACCCAGACCAGCCTGTGGTTCTATGATGATTGGTCCTTCTTCTCACTCGCTGAGAAAACAAGTTGCTCTGGTCCTTACAATACATCTGCAGACCAACCTCACCAGAAGGCATTTGGGAAGGGTGGGGGGCAAGGCAGGACTGAGGGGAGCCCCCCTTAACAGCACAGAGTCTGTACAATGGTCTCTGGTTACCCAGGGGCATAAATGGACATCCCTGATGCCCGAGTGCTGTGAGCAGGGCATTGGTCTGGGCAGCAGTTATGGCCAGAGCAGCAAAGCTATGGCACATTTGAGCCTACAGAACAAAAGACTAAACCTCCTCCCCCCCAAAAAAAAAACAAAAGGCAAAAAAAAAAAGCCCACCATGCTACCCCAGGGCCTGGCAGACAGATCAGGGTGTTTCAAGGGACTGTTGGGGCACCTTCTTGCTTGCTGACCTGTGCAGAAGGAAACCTCCCCTTCCCTCCCACCTGCAAAGGCACAAATCACACCCTCCCCGCTTTTCCTTCTTGCCCCGGACACAGCTCAGAGCTCTTCCCTCTCTTCCCTGCGCCGGATCAACACGGGTGGGCAGAGGACGAGCTGCTCCCACCCCTTCCAGGAGGAACCCTCCCTCCCGGGGTTGCAATGATGGGGAGCAAGGCTGGTGTGAAGTCCCAGTCCCCACGGCCACTAGAGGTAGCTCTGCACACACAAACGCACCCGGGGGAGTCCCGGACAACCCTCCCGGTCCCTTTTGCTGCATCCACCCCCGGCAGGGGCCACCCCCCGGGTCCCATCTCGTCCCCCTCCCACCCACAGAAGCAGCACTAAAAGCCTGGCTGAGGAAAAGCAGGAGCTTTCCTGGCCCTGATGCTTTTAAGCCTCTCCTTGCCTTTTCTCCTCGAGTCCTGGGGCTGACAGGGTAGTTGGAGCCTTCTCAGCACCCTCCAGGGATCACAAGCAGCACCGGGGGGCACCGGATGGGTCCCAGAGCATCACTCGGTGCCTGCAGGGGAAGGCGGGCTGAGCACCCGGCACTGCCCCTGGGAACAGGCAGCAGCCTCAGTCAGGAGCACTGCAGGCCAGTCCTCTACCCAAAGCCCACTCTTTTACAGATGTCCCAGCCAGCAGCAGCCCTGGCTTGTCCCTGCACCTCAGGACACACACACACACACTGTCCAAGCTGCCCGCAGCTGGCAGGCACCTCCCTGGCTGCTCAGGCACTTGCAAACCATCCAAGGTGTGTTCTGGCAGAAGGGATGGAACGAGTTCCCTTCCTAGGGATCACTGCAGCTGCCCCAAAAGGGGAGGTTCTGCCCCAAAAGGGAAGGTGCTGCCCCCCAGGTCTGCCCTCCCAGCCTGACCCCTTCCAGCAGAGCTGAGGAGCAGCTCCAAGAGCTGCAGCACCAGCAGCCCTGGTGCAACCTGCTCAGCACAGCCTGTTTAGGTCTCCAGGGGCTCAGCAAAACCCCTGCCCCTACCCCCACAGCCACACACCACAACAACACGCCCCCCTGGCTGGGCTGGGGTCCCTCCCAAGTGTTCCTGATTCCCCAGCCTTGTTCAGACCTGTTCAAAACAGCCAACTCTGGCCACTCCCTGTGCCCCAAATCCCTTCTCTGCCCACCCCACAGGCCCCAGGGACACTGGGACAGCTCATCCTGGGGAAGGAGCCAGCAGGCAAGGGCTCCTGCACACGTGTGCCAAGCGTGGGGCAAGGTGACCCTGACTTGCCACCCTTTGGGTCCGTGGGCTCCTGTGGGGCACCCCAGGGCAGCACCCACTCACTCAGCCAGCACAGCAGAGCCAGCTGCTCTCAGAGCTGCTCCCCTGAGCACAGCACAGGGCAAGGCAAGGAGCCCCAAAGTATCTCGGGGTGTTGTGCAGGCCTCCCTGCCCCAAACCCACCCCTTGTGCCCCCAAACCTGAGGCCTTCCATGAGCCCCCAGCCGTGTTCAACCCCACCATGCTGTCCTTAGCTGCTGTGGGACAAAGTGGCAAAGCCTTCACCATCAGCTGTACCTTCTTCAAGGGCCTTGCATGGATGGGGACACCAGGGTCACTCTGGCTGTATTCCTGTCAGGCTCTGGGGAAGAAGCAAGGACAGAAAGCATTTATTATTTTTTTTTTGACCTGTCTTGGAAGCATTTGACCCAGCCTGGCACTCAGGTCTTAGCCAAGCAGGATCTCTGTGAGCCTGGCAACGTCCTGAAACCCAGGTCATGCAGGAACACCCCCAACATGGGTGCTTTGTGTTTCCTTAAGGCGTGCAGCTCAGTCCTGGCTGGAGCTGAGCAGGCTCTGCTCTGGCATCTCTGGTTACAGAGGTAAACATTACCCCAGCTCCCCTCCACAGCCCCAGCAGCCTCACCAGGCTCTACCCACCCACCCCGATGCTCCAGCAGGACACAGCTCCAGCAGCACCAGGGCTTCAGGTCCCAAACCACTCACCACGGCCAAGCCTTTGCACTCCCCTGCCACCCCCAAACTCCAACCCCTTCTCAGCAGCTCACCCAGCACAGCCTGCTCTGTTTTGCTGCCTTGCAGGTGGGGGGAGAGGGAGAGGAACCCTAGAGAAGTGTCCCTGCAGAGCTGCCCTGGGCATGGCTTGGCCTACCAGGAGCTGCAGAACCACACTTCAGTACAAGGAATGGCACCAACACCACGACCATCCCCACTGAAATGGACTGTATTTGTTCAACTTGAAGAAAAGATTCAGCTGCAACAATAGCCAGGCTGAGCTGCTGGTAGATGATTAACAGCCTGGCCTGCTTTTTAACTCAGCCAGCTACTCCCGAGGCACAGCAGAGGCTGTGGTGCCCAGGGAGAAGCTTAAATCCAACCTACAACCCCCAACTGCCCCAGTGTTGCACAGTGTTGAAGGGTTACCCCAAAAAAAACCTGTGTCCTCCCACCGTGCTCTGAAAACCCCACAGCACACAGAACAGAGCTGAAGCATGTGAAAAAAAAAGAAGGGTCAATTTGCACAGCAAGGGAAAACAGTCTGAATTAGGGGAAAACACAGATAAACCTCAATATAAGGCCAGGATCTGGGCAGAGGGAAGGGGGTGCTGTGGAAATAAGTGAGGTTCAGGTTGTTTCAGCTACCTGCCTGCACAGGGCAGCCTCTGTGCTCCACCAAGCCAGCCCACTGCCATTTTGGTCCCAAAACCTGAGGATTTTGCCTTAAAATGTGAAAAACGGTGCAAAAAGCAGCTGGGTCCCTGACAGAGCCCTCTCTGCAGGTAGCAAATGAAGCATGAGAGGGCTGGGGCTCAGCCTGCACGTCTGAGGGGAGAATCTTGAGCCAGTTTCGAGGCATCTGCTTCATTTGGGGAAAGATGGGCAAAACCCTGCAAATGTCCCAAAAGCCAAGGGCCTGGGGGGATGGCCCCGCCAGATCCTATTCCCCCAGCCCCTCTGCTAGATGGGGATGTGCTCAGTTTCACCAAAAGATAGCCCATTTTGTGGAGCCTTTGAATATTCAAATTGAAAGCATCGCGCAATCATTGATTGTCAAATCATTGGTTTCTAGAGGTTTTAAATACTTGGCATTAGGAGAGAAAAACTCAAACTTATACCCGTGGGGTTAAAACAATAATATTGTCAGGATCCACCTGGCACCGGCCACCGGGCAAGCAGGTCACTTGGCCCTTTCAGATTTGAAGCCTGTCCCTTCTTGCCCCCTTTTCCAACCTGCTGCGGGGCCGGGGCTCCAGCTGCTGCCGCACCGGGCGCCGCGCGAGGTGCTGCCCGTTCCTGCCCAGCATGTCCGGTAAGCCCCTCCTCACCCCCCACCCCGTCCCCCCTTCCCCATCCCCCGAACACCCCCGTTTCGGGGCCGTTTCGGGGGTTCAGCGGGGTCATTCCGCCAGGGAGGCGATTTCACCTCCCAGGCGAGGAGGAAGCGGGGAGGGCGGGGAGGAGGGGAAGGAGGAGGCAGGGGGGAAAAAAAAAAAAACCAAACCAAAAGCTCCTGCCCGATCAAGTACCAGCCCCGGGGCTGCCGGAGGGGTCGGGGAGCAGCGGGCAGGGCCGGCGGGGGGAGCCGGGGCTTCCTTCAGCCTCCCGGTGTGGTTCCCGCAAAGGGCAGCGCTGCGGGTCCCAGCCCCTGCGGGGCGGGGGGGGAGGATGCCCCGCATCCTTGGCTCCTCGTGGTGCCCACCCACGCACAGGCTGGACCCTCGGCCACCCTGCTCCCCTAAATCCAAGCCCACCTTGACCCCCCAGCCTGCCCTTTTCACCCTGTCCTTGTCACCCTGCCCCTGACCTGACCCCCAGCCCACCCTGACCCCGACCCCCAGCCCACCCTCTCTACACTGTCCCTGACGCCCTGCCCACCCTCACCACCCTGACCTGACCCCCAGCCCACCCTTCCTACACTGTCCCTGACCCCCTGCCCACTCTCACCACCCTGACCTGACCCCCAGCCCACTCTGACCCCGACCCCCAGCCCACCCTCCCTACCCTGACCCCAACCCCCAGCCCACCCTCACCACCCTGACCTGACCCCCAGCCCACCCTGACTCCAACCCCCAGCCCACCCTCACCACCCTGACCTGACCCCCAGCCCACCCTGACCCCAACCCCCAGCCCACCCTCCCCACCCTGCCCCTGACCCCCAGCCCACCCTCCCTACCCTGACCCCAGCCCCCAGCCCACCCTCCCCACCCTGCCCCTGACCACCCCACTGCCTGACCCCCAGGCTGATCCCACCACCCACACTCTGGCCAGTTCCCCCGAGCTGACCATGCCCTGCTCTGCCCTCCAAGCTTCAGCTGGGGCCTCGGGGTGCTGGAAAAGCAGGGTCCCTGGGGGCACAGGGCTCTGCCACGGGAGCTGGGGGTGGGGGCTACCCCTGACTTACTGGTGTGTCCACACCTCACCTGCTAGTTTGTCTTTAAGTTGCTGGTAGTGTAGCCCCCAGCCCTGCCCATCGATCTGTGCAGACCAGAGCTGGGAAGGGGGGGAAGAAGGAGAGAGAATAAGATGTGTATGATTACAAAATGGAACAAAAATCAACGCCAACTTTTAAATACATGTCTGCTGGTCACAAGCTTGAATATGAAATGTTAAAGAGGGTTATAAACTTTGACTACAAGTGACTGAACAGTGACCAGTTAATCCTCTGTTAACCCTGTGCAGAACGAGCCTGGAAACAGGCTGGATTTGCTACATGTGCTCTGGGAGTCTCCCAGCTTGTGAAGTGTTTCTCCACACCTTCTTTCAGGAAAGCCCAAGGTGTACCAAGGGGTTAGAGTGAAGATTACAGTCAAGGAGTTACTGCAGCAGAGAAGAGCACGACAGGCAGCGACCGGTGCTACGGCAAGTCAAACACGTTCTGGTGTCTGCTTTGTCTCTTCTCTCTTCAGCTTTTTTTATTTTTTTTTGCCAAGCTGTCACGAACCAGGAAGAAGTAATGATTTACCAGCCTCTTTATGCAAATCTCTAGAGTGGCTGGAGCTAGAGGACTCCTACAAAGACTGGATGAGTGAGAGAGAGAGAGTTGTACACACGCAGAGCTCTCCATCCCCTCCTTTAGAAGGGATGGGGCTGGGAGGTGGTACTGAAAATCACTGGAGGCATGAACTCAGTCAGCCACACTTGGCTGTTTTGATAAGGAGTGTTGATGGAGCAGGATGGGACTCACAGAGCCCTGGGTGAACAGTGCACCAAACTGCTGGGCTCTGGAAATGCTGGGTCAGTCCTGCCCTGCAGCCTGAATGGAAGCAGCCTCCCCCTTGCAGCCAAGCATCGCAGGGCCACGTGGAACTGGTTTGTGCTTCCCACAGCCACTTTACACAGCCCTTGAGTTGCCCACACAGGAAAAAAGTGAGAAGTAGCAGCGCAGCAGGTTACCTGAGTGATCTGCCAAAGGTGTGTGTTGTCCTGGAGAGGCCTCAGAGGGGAGGGCTGGCAGGATCAGCTGCCTCTGGGTGCTGGAAACAGCCACACTTGAAAAATCCTGCTGCCAGGGGCTTGACTCTATCTGTCTGGTTACACACCTGCAGCCAAAGAGAAGAGGGATAGTCCTTCCAGCCCCAAACAGCCACTATTTAATGAGCTAAATTCGTGGGGATGTGCTAGGAAGTTGTTGCTAGGGAAATGAGCTGCTAACTCAAGAGCATTTTAAATAAAGGAAATGATTGGAAGTCTGTATGAATTAAAACTGAGGAAAAAAAAAACCAAACCAAAACAAACCAGAAAACAAACCCCAAACTAAACAGTATTTGTATTTGCAGAGTACTATCCTGGTTGCAAACAGGCATCAAAACTGGTTGTTTTAGGGATGGGTTTCTCCTCTCTGGGGCAGGTCAGATGGCTGGGACAGGCAGAGCTGCTCCCTTCAGCTTCCAGCATCCCTCAGGAAAGGAGGCTGTCCCTTCTCACAGGGGCACACAGCTGTGGCAGAGCTGGGAGGGGTGGCAGAGCTGCTCCTCCAATGGCATCAGCACCAAGCACAGCAGCCCAGGCTGGTGCCCAGCCATGGGGACACCTGCAGGTGCCTTGAGTCACATTTTATAGAGTTATCGTTGCCATTTGTTAGTTGCTCATTCTCAGCCATATTTATCCCAACAGATTCTTTGGGATATGGAACTCATGGCCCTAGAAATGGGCAGGTGTGAGTTTTTCAGAGGCAGCCACATCCCTGCTGAATCAACAGCACTAGCACAGCAGGAAGAGCTCACCAGGCAGGTGCTGTACCAAGGGCTTTGTCCCAGGCTGGGGCTCCTCCAGTGCTGCTCCAAGGTCAGGGAAAAATCGTGTTGGGCACAACAGTCTGGTTCTGTCAATGCTAGGGAAGTTTTCCATGTCACATCCATGAGGAAAATAAGGTTTACACGAGTAGGTTGAAACGAAATCCTCTCTTACCTCAGCCTGGAGAAAAACGCTCCCCTGTTACAGCGCCTACAATCCCTTTTCTTCCCTTCTCTTTTTTTCAGGTTTCTTGGGGCAGCAGCAGCATCCAGTTCTCAGAGTCCGTGTCTCCTCCTCACCCAGGTTGGTACAAAGCCCATCCACATGTCCCTTCCCGCCCCCTTCCAAATTTTTCCCCCCGCAGCCCAGATCCTTCCCAGCCCTTGCTCCAGGCAGGCGCTACCAGATAACCGGCAATGCAGCCAATCAGCACCTGAAAGGAGCCCATGAAATGCAGATGAGGATGCCGTGGGGCCAGCAGGGTACACCTTACACTGTTCAGGAGCTCACAGGTTCTCCTCTGTGCCGTTTATTTCCCCCCTTCAGGAAGGGATGCTCATCCCCTAGGGAATAACAGTGCTGGCATCACCTCCTGCAGGCTGCGGGTCCAGGAGAGTCAGATTGCCCTGGGGAACTTTGCTGAGCTCCAGCAGAGTTGGTTGTTCTCCCTCTCCTGGCAGCATCCATAAAAAGGAGAGGAGGGTCAGGTTTTCAGCAACACCGTTTCTTCCTCCTGTATGAGAATACCCAGGGAAAAAGGGTGGGGGGAACAGCACTTTGGTCCTACAGATCCTTCAATCGTTCTGCAGCCAAAGCAGAGGCACCCGAAAGGCTGGGCAGGTGTGAATATATACATTATATAAACAAGGAAATGATCAAACCATCAATATTTGGGAATCAATTTGCTTATGTTAATACAGAAATGTGAGACATACCAAAAGCTTTTCCAGGCTGGAAAGTCTCCATCTGTTTATGTATTTTGGGTGCTTCTCACTTCCTCCCCACATCCAGCTAAACATGCCACCTCCAACCTGCAGCTGTGACTGAGTGGCTCTCCACCTGTGGGCAGTTCATCCCTCCAGAGCTGTGCAGGGCTTTGGCTTTAACCTTCATTAACACAGCACAAACAGATTAATACTGAAAAGTCAGCTCTGATGAGAGCTCCCACCCCCCCAGGCAGCACAGCGAGCCTGACCACACAGCTTGCTAGGAACTTACATTTTTGCCAGTGATGCCCCATCAGCACTGACTTGCTCCATTTTGCCTGCTCAGAAGTTGGTCTCCTGGCTGGCTCTTTGGAGAATTGAAAGAGCAAATTATTCTTCTCTTGGCCCCTTCTTCCTGCAGATGTAGCTCCCCTGCATCTGGAGGCTGGGTGAGGCAAAGGCACCAGCCATCTGCCAAGCTGGGAAGCACAAATCAGTGCATGGCAAGCTCCTAGGTCTGTAAACAGTTGACATTTCAAGGGAGGCCAAAGGGTCAAGAGTCTGAGGGAGTTTCCAGCTGGATCCCTGTCCAAAATGGCTGGAGCCAGAAGAGTTTCCAGCAGTCTTTAAAGAGCTTTGGAGCTGTCCAAGGAGACTAAAGTTCCCAAGTTATTTACGTGCTTTTGAGCATCTTCTTCCTGGTGTCTGCTTCCCTGAAAATTCATCCTGAACTTCCTTGTGTAAATCCACAGGGCTCCTGAACCTGTGAGGGTACTGAAACCTGATCTGAGGCAACACCTGGAGACAGATGCTGAATAATCTGCTCTACCTTCTCTCCTAGCACCTTTTGATGCAGAACCCATCTCTTCTGTTCCCAACTACTGTCCATCATGGCAGTTTTCAAATTGCCTCTCCTGTGAAGAAAGCCCTGGCTACTTGGAGCAGCTGGTAGAGTCCTGTCTTCAGCCAGATGCAGCCTTAGATCCAGCCTTCAGCACGTTCCAGACATCCTCACACTACACCTCAGATGCATTCCAGCCAGTCCCACTCTGCTTTAACCAGAGCCTGGTAAGATTCATGTCCCAGGGGAGCAGCCACAGGTGGACTCAGATGAAAGATGGGGAAGGGAGTCACATCCTGGGGCAGAACAGCAGCAAGTTGATTTGGGAATGGGGCTGCTCGTAAGGGCATGGGGTGCAGCCACAGCAATGCAGGCTGCTGGTGAGGATTCCTGACTGGTTTTCCCTTTGGGAAGAGAGGATGGGGAGGCCCAGTCAACTGAGGCTGCAGAATAGGGCAGGGCCCTTCTCCAGATCCTGGAGATTTTCTGCAAAGAACAGCCCAGCCCTCTAACTCACAGAGAGGCTCCCTGGGAACACTGATGTCACAGGAACTGCCTCCTGGGTTTAAGCCTCCAAGGGCCAAACCATCTCCCTGGGTAGCCAGAGAAAGGCAATGCCACAGAAATTCCACGAGCTTGTCCACATTTCCCCAAATGACACCCTGAAATGCCCCCTGTGTGTTTTTTTTCTTCCCTCTCCCACTGCAGGCTGCCAGCTCCCCCAGCTCAGCTGAGCTCTCCAGCCCCCTCAACCACAGCTGCTCTCCTCCTCAGCTGTCTCCCTTCACCCCGCTGACCCACAGCCCCCCATCTGCCCTGGACACCAAGACCTATGGCTGCCCTGGGGAGGAGTGGTCATGCCATGCCCCTTCCCCTTATCCCCAGCCTGCCTGCTGCTGCACAGCCTGTGGTTCCCAGCACGGGGACAACAGGGTCCCCCAGTACTTCCCCAGCACGGACTGCATGGACTACCTGCCACCCATGGCTGAGGACTTCTTCAGGAGGGATAGGAACTGTGACATCTGCTACAGCTAATGAGGACTGTGGTTTTACACATCCACTGTAGCCAAATCAGATTAATTGCCCATGAACTATGCAAAGTTGTGCTGCCTAAAGAGTCCAGTTGGTTCTTCACTACTCACACACTTTCTGCTCGACGCTGTCACTACATGAATCCTCCTGCCTTTTAGGGGCAGGGGTGTTTTGTTGGTTTTTGGGGGTGGGTTTGGGGTTGTTTTTTGGTTTGGTTTTTTTGTTGTTTGTTTTTCGTTGTTTTTTTTCAAGAAATCCTAAGCTGCTCTACCAAACACATGCCATTAAACCAGCTCTTTTTGATACAAATAAATAATTTGATACACATGCTGAAGCCTCTTCATTCCCCATATGCTGCAAGCCTGTGCCCTTCTCTTCTGCTAATGATCCAGGCCCTGTTCTCACAAAGGTGAGGGAGAGAGATGCTCAGCAACCTGCTCAGCAGCATGAGAGGTCTCACCATTTCCAGGAGATCAAAAGTCTCTGGGTACCTCAGCACCCCAGAGAGAAACCCCTGCACCCTCCTGCTTTGAGCTCTGCAGCTCCTCAGCCCCTGCTGCTGCCCAGGCTGCCCTGCTGAGGTTCTCTAGCAGTTCTTGCAGGAAAGGAAAACTTTTCCAAGCAGGCTCAGGGCTCAGCCCAAGGATCCTGTGCTAAAAAGGCCCCTCCAGGCCTGCAGAGGTTGAATTCAGGGCCAAACTTCTTTGGCTGCTGCAGTGAGAGGAGAGTGGAGTTTGGCAGCTCTTTGTGCAGTTTGCTCTGCTGATCATCAGGTTTTCTGGACCTTTCAGCACCTGAACAGGAGCTAAGTTATTATCCCCCTTTTTGGTTTTGATTTTTTTTAATAAGTAGATTATGGGAAAGTTATCCTACCTGAGGATTCCCTGTTGCTTGCATAAACTCAGGCTCTCTGAGACTCTCTCCCAGCTCCTTGTCACAGCAGCTGGGGAGGCAGAAGGCCAGTTTCTCAGCTGAGCACCCAGACTGGAAAGAAAGAAGCATCTTTCCAAATTAAACCAAAGACAAATGGAAAAAAACCCAAAGCAAACCAACAAAACCAAGAACCCTCACTTACATCTGTGCAGACAAATAGATCATTTCAGCAGCTGTGTGCTCAGCTCCTCCTCCAGACATTTCCACAGTTAACTGAAGAGCTTTCCTCTCCCCAGAGCCCAAATGATCCATGTGGCCCAGGGTGCAGCAGACACACATCTCGGGCTGGCAAACACAGAGGTTTGTCATGGAATCATGGAATGGTGAAGGTTGGAAGGGACCTTCAAGATGATCAGGTTCCAGCCTCCCTGCCATGAGCAGGGACACCTCCCACCAGACCAGGCTGCACAAGATTTTTTTTTCCTTCACTCTACCAAAAAAATAACCAATACTTTCTCACCCTGTGAAATCTACAAAGAACTAAGAGAAACATTGTTGGTTTTTTCAAATGAGACTTAATAAATAAATAATATAGTGCCAGTTATTTCAACCTTCTATCCCCACCTCCACCAGCAAACAGAGCTGTTAACCTCAAAGCAGGTACCCTCCAGGGTTCTCTTCACTTTAGGTTCTCTATGAGATAAAAATGACAATTTTGCCCATGTCCAGTCCAGCTCCCTGGACAGAACATTTCATTCCTGCCCTGCTAGACAAGGAGGTAACACAGAGATACTTTGCCTTTCCAACACTCAGTTCTTTTACCTGATGTAAGTTAGGAGCTTTGTATTCCAAAACTTCATTGAAAATATTTTGACAACTTTAAATAATATCTTCCTGTCTCCCCTGCTCTAGCCTGATTAATCTCAGAGGTGGTCCCAGAAAGGGAGTTCACAGCTGGATCTTTGCTGCAGTTACAGGTGTGATTATCCCTGGGCAGGGACACTCCATGAGGTGTCATTTTAGTGGTGCTGGCAGGTGCTTCAGCCCCTGAGTCTCAGGATCTGAGATCTTCAGCCTCTGAGTCTCAAATCCTTATCTCAGGACCCTGCAGTTACCTTTCTCCTGCCCCATTTTGCTCCACAGCTGGCTCAGTGCTGGCTGCTCCTGTTCCTTGAGCAGTGGGCACAGCTTTAGCCCCATGTCCAAGCCCCTGATCAGCACCATGGAAGAGCCATGAGAAGAGGAGGTTGAGACAAGAGAGTTGAGGCTTCTAGGGGAAATGGGATGACCACATCCTCCCCATGGGTTGGCAGGTGAGACGGGGTGTTCTCAAAGGAAAAAGCATGTGAAAATGCTGTGTAAGCAGCCAAGGGGTGCACTCACATTAACCATAGTAACCTCCTATTAACACACCCTACAGTCAGGTCAAGGGTATCCCAGTCTACACAGCAGGGCCAGCAGGGAAGGGTCACAGTCCCACAAGGTTTCTCTCACCTCCACACCAGGCAGGTACCTCAAGCTAACATGTTGTCAGCAGCTGGCACATTTATCAGTGCATTGGGACACAGATCTGTACAGCTGGCAGTGGGAACATCATCTCCTGAGAGAGGGGAGAGGGGAGAGAAGAGGGGAGAGAGGAGGAGAGAGAAGAGAGGAGAGAGAAGAGGGGAGAGGGGAGAGAAGAGAGGAGAGAGGAGAGAAGAGAGGAGAGAAGAGAGGAGAGAAGAGAGGAGAGATGTGCCCAGCACAGGGTCTATGCCTGCTGTTCAGCTCAGAGCAGGAGCACCTGCACAAACCACCCCACATCCAACTCTCATTCCTGCCCCCCAGGTCTGGCCTGTCCCAGGCAAAAGAAGCCCCATTCCCGTGGGGGAAGCTGCCTCTGGAAGGGCTGGGCTGGTCTCACCATTGAGCTCCCAGACTTGCAGGTGGGTGAGGTGCTGGGCTGGGTGCAGACTGGGTATTCTTAAAGACAACAGATCTCAGCAGCTCTTGGCCTGGTGCTGCACAACACCAGCTGCTCTGTTGGGACACGGACATTTCCAGCAAAATGTTTCTTTGCACTGTTTTCCCTGGACTCAAGCAGCTTCTGTTAAGCAATCAGCACTGGCCTCCATCCCTTGCAGCCCCTTCCTATTCCTTCTCTGCTGCTTCTCTGGTGGTTTTGCAATCCCCCACGCCAGGGACTGCAAACATGTTTGGGACACCCTTCCCCAAGCCCACGTCAATAGCTCCAGGTGACACATGCAAGTAAAAGCTTGTTGGCTGTTGACACAAAGGTGTCTTGTTGACACAAGAAAAGGGGGGGGGGCGGGGGGGGAGGGGAACCCAGCCAAAAAACAGCAGAGAAAAACTATTCCAAGGTTGATTGAGCATTTTCTGGCTATGACATTTTCCTCTCACTGCCCCCCCCCCTTAAAAAAAAATAAAAGGAAAAAGAAAAAAGAGGGGGGTTAAAGGAAAGCAGATTGGGTCATATCTTCACCAGAGCTGGCACAGCACCACTGAAATGCTGCCATGTCACCAGGCCCTGCCAGGTGAAGCTCTGCCAGCCCCTATCAACACGTGCTGGCACAAAACTGAGGATCACCCCATTCTTCCAGAAGCCCTGGATAACTCCAGAAGCAACCCGCAGTCAGAGAGGAAAGAAAAGGGTCTTATTTTCAGGTTCTTAACCATTTGCACAGAGTATTTGATCAAAAAACTTCCCTTGCCAACCGACTGGCAGCTTCTCTTTGGTGCCACTTCAGAACGTTTGCTCGGTGATAACAAGTCTTTGTTATTTGCAGCTTATCCAAAGCCACAGGTAGGAAGAGATAAACTGGGCAAATAAAGGGGTATCACACACTGCCAGCACTGCTGAGGTTCTAAAACATACATTTCCCTTGAAACAGTCATAAAAATTTAATGGGTTAACTGTGAACTAAGATATTGCTCAAATCAATTAAATTCACCCCAGCACAGAGGACTTAACACTCAGGCCACCTGTGAGCTTAAAAGAGGATTTCTTGACACACAGGCCAGGAATGGGCTGGCTGGGCAGGGAAAGGTGCTTTACAAGGTGAGAGAAGCAGCAGCCTCCAACTGTCTCCTGGATCCAGTCCAAAGGAATATGAACCACCAGTTGCTCGTGGTTGGTTTCAGAGCAGGACTCCAGCTTTGGGAGGTTGAACACAGCTGTGTCTGCAGGGAGAAGGGATCCTTCCTGGACCTGGCATGGGATCTTCCCCCTGCAAACCTCACCCATCAGCCCAGGGTAACCCAGGCTGCCAGGGTGATGCTTTGGATGAAGCCACATCCATCCTTTCCCAGGCAGGTATCTTCCCTGAGATCCCAGGGATGGTTGCAGGTCCCGGATGCTCTGGCTCTGTAACCAACACCCAACAACAGAGAGAGAAGCCACTCTGGAAAACAACTCCTGTAGGTTGTTTGGTTTTTTTTTCACTTGCTGCAAAAGGACTTTTGTCATCTCACAAGACATTTCCAAGTGGCCACAAGCTCTTCACATTTTCCCCAGTGCCTCCCACACCACGGGCTGGTCACAGCTTGGCACTTTCCTTGCTCCCAAGTTCAAGAAATGGGTTTTTTATTGAACATTTTGTCCTTGACACACAGTCCTAACTCACCAGTGCAGTTACCTCTCCATCCAAGGCTTGTTAGAACATCCCTTCAAAGTCAGAAAGCACATGCTTTTGCTGGCCTGTGCCCAGATACATGCAAATTTATGCAAACACATGCAAATACGTCTGGTTTTTGTTTTCTTTCTTTTGGTCAGCGGATGTTGGCAGGTTTGTAGACATGGTGTAGTGAGAAGCAAGAGCAAAACAGCAGAGAGGAGGGCTGAGAAAGCTGAGGTCTCTGCATTTCTTAACAGCATTTGTTCAAGTCTGCTAAAGGGCAGTTTATACAGTTCAGCTCTGCAAGGCTGAGGGTGCTTCAGAAAACCCCGTCCCGTTGAGTCAGCCAGCGGGTGATCAAGGAAGTCACTGCAGTGATTTCAGGTCTCTGCCCTTCATCTTATTGCTCAGCCCTGATGGAAAAGAAAATAACTCGTGCAACACTGAGAAACCCTGCCATTCAGAATGGGTGCTGGAGATGAGACACCCTTTGTGACAGGGTCACCCAGGCATGGCTCTCACTCACCCACCTCCAACCCTCAGCAGAGACACCGAGGCCAGTTGATTGCACAGCAATTCACCAATCATTTCACAGAAAGAAGAAGAATCTAGCAACCACCCCCTTGGGAAGAGCAGGAAGAGGAGTCACCTATCACATTGCACCAGGGCCCTGCTGTGGACAGGCCCACGTGGCTCACAGGTTTTCTACCCTGTCCATGCTTAAAAGCTGTTGCAGACCTGAAGGAAGGCTCTGTCTCCTCCCCAGGCATCAGCTCAGGTGAGGGTTCAGCTCCTCACTCTGAGGAGCCTCCAGAGCTATATTTTGCCATCAGAGGTGGAGACTTGGATTGGATTAGAGGTCTCAAAGAGGAATCCCTTCCGTGGGAAGCACCCAGGAGCCACACAGACCTGCTCTGCTGAGAACCTGCCCCATGTCCTTGCTCCCACAAGCATCTCTCTTCTTCTCTTGAGCCTCGAGGCCGTGGCAATGGAGAGCTGCTCCAGCTTTCTTCCACAAAGTGCCAAGAAACGGGGTAGCAGCAGCTTGCAGGAGCCCTCATTGGGGCTCTTGAGTTCAGATGTCCATTCACCCAAGTGAAATACATCCATGGATGACTCCTCAAATGGACTTGACCACTTCTTCCACCCAGTCTTTGCCCTCTTAGGCTAGCAGGAACAATGGAGGTAACTGCACATCACAAAGGCTTCAGCTGTACCTAACAAGAGGCACAGTTCAAGCATCTCTTGGAGCAGTATTTCTCAACCTTTGACAGCCAAACTACCATCTTCTGTTCTGTCACCACCAAATCAAAGGTTGGCTGTACCTCCAACATTGGCTTATTTAAGTAACAGCCAATTGCTTTGCTTGCCTCCTTCCTTGCAAGCAATGGTTGAGGTTTATTAGTATCTGTTAACAAAATTAAAGCTTTCAACCACTTGAGATGGTTGATTATTTACATGTTACTTGTGAAGATCATCACCTTACATGTTACTTGTGGCCCACAGGTTGAGAAACACTGTCATCCCACCTGGTCTAAAGACTCTGGGAGCAGGGATGTGCTGGTTATCCACCCTCAAGTCTTTCTAAGAGGCCTTGTGCAACCAGCAAGCTGCAGCTGAAGCCATTCCAGAGGTTGCAGCAGCCTAGGACCTGGAGTTCTGGCGGCAGGAAACGAAGGCAGAAGCAATTTTCCCTTTCCTCAGCAAGTGCCTCACCTGCCAAAACATGGACAAGTTCATAAGGTACCATCTGAGACTGCATGTGAACACCCCAGTACATACAGACACTCACATACATGTAAATAAATCATAGAATCATGAAGGTTGGAAGGGACCTCAAAGATCATCAATTTCCAACCCCCCTGCATGGGCAGGGAACCCCACATAAACGTGTCAGAGACTACAGTGAGATCCATTTCATACTTGTTGGCCCAGTTCTGGGCTCCCCAGTTCAAGGAGCTCCTGGAGAGTCCAGCCCAGGGCACTGAGATGCTGAAGGGGCTGGAGCACCTGCCTGTGAGGAAAGGCTGGGAGAGCTGGGGCTGCTCAGCTGGAGAAAAGGAGGCTGAGGGGGGAGCTGATCAGTGCTGGTCAATATCTCCAGGGGGTGGCAGGAGGATGGGGCCAGACTCTTCCCAGTGGTGCCCAGGGACAGGACAAGGGGCAATGGGCACAAACTGGAGCACAGGAGGTTGGACCTGGATGTGAGAAAATACTTGTTGACTCTGAGGGTGACAGAGCCCTGGGACAGGCTGCCCAGGGAGGCTGTGGAGTCTCCATCCCTGGGGACATTCCGAGCCCGGACGTGTTCCTGTGGGCTCTGCTCTAGGGGATCCTGCTCTGGCAGGGGGTTGGACTAGCTGATCTCCAGAGGTCCCTTCCAACCCCCACCCCTCTGTGATTCTGTGAAACTCCTTCATCCCTTGAGATTTGCTGCCATTATGGAAGAAGCACAGGTTGATACCACCCCAGGGGTACCTGCAGTACCCACCAGCTCCTGCTTCATGCTCCTTGATAATAGACTGACTCAAGGGGGGAACCCCCAAGCCTAACCCTACTGCAACCTCAGCCCCACCTCCCAACTTGTCCTCCCTGTTCCCCTGCTAAGGACAGACAGCTGTGGTGTTCCCAGCTGTGCCAGGAAGCAGCAGCAGTGCAGATCCTGTACCTGATCCCCAGCTTTTCCAGAAGGAGCCATGTGGATGGGCTGGTCATTGTCCAAGTTTCGGATGCTTGGGTCTGCCCCGTGGTCAAGGAGCAGCTGGACAATCTCTTTCTGGTTCTTGTCACGAGGCAATGCAGCTGCCATGTGCAAAGCTGTGTTGCCATGTGCCTGGTGCAGGGGGAGAGAAAGAAACAGCAGATTAAAAAGAAGAAACCTCCCCAGAAGTTGTGCCAGCTGCACAGAATTGTCCTAAAAATGGAGACTTGTGAAATGAAGAAGCCTCATGTTAGCAGGAGATGAGGGGAATATCCTTGCTCTGTTTCTCCCATGTGTGGCCACTCGTGCAGGAGAGCTGTGGATTTAGATTTGGAGCACTGCAAACTGGGGGGCTTTGGTGCTTTGGGCACAGCTAACAAATAGTCCTGCATCAGCAACATCCCTCATCACCCTGCAGCCCCCTGCTCAGTTGTGCCCTCTCTGAGCACAGAGCTGAGGAGTTGTGTGGAAAAGAGAAGCATCAAGGCCATGGAACAGGCATCCAGAAGAAACAACACGAACTGTTTCAGTGGAAGACATGGACATCAGCCTAAGGGACATGGGCTATGCAAGGATCAACAACATCAGACCCACTTGGGCTCCACACAGCTCCCCTGCTCCCTTCTCAACCAATTCCAAGTGCAGGAAAGCTGCAGGGAGACCTGAACACAGGTGAAACCAGACCCAACAGTGTACAGGTCACACCTGAGGCTCAGACCAACCTCTTTTGGACATCAGGAGGATGGTGTGAGTCACCAAACTCACAGCATTCAAAAGAGGTTCTCTGAAAGGTCCCAGGCTGCCCCACTGGTCCAGCAGCCTCTGCCTCTCAGTGACTTTCTGCACCAAGAACCAAACAGGGCTGCAGGTGGCTTGGCTCTGTTGCAGACAGAATCAGTCATGCCAGGCTCCAGAGCTTCTCCTGCTTCCTTCCCAGAGCCCAGCTTGTGCTTGGCTTTGTTTCCACGGTGCTGGCACTTAAGCAGAGTCCCGAGGCCGAGGCCCTGCTTCAGCATCCTTTGATCCCAGCTTTCCCAGCACCAGGATTTGCACAGGAACGCCAGACAAAACGTGTCGTGAGGCCACGGGGGGGCGCGGGATGGAACAGGCTGCAATTTGTGGCAGAAAAAGCTCTGAAAAGCTCTGCCAGCACCAGACCGTGTAGAAATCTGTGCCCCTGCCTAGTCAGGTATGACTGGTAACGGTTTTAAGTCAGAAAAACCTACTAAGCAAGTGCACAAGACAAGGTATTTTTAGTGTGCACCAAGTCTCATGCAGGCACCTGTGGATTTTTTCTCTCTGAAACAATCATGTATTTATCAAGAACTCGGGGGTTTAGACACAAAGGGCAACGTGTGCTGCTATTCCAGTTGTTAGAAGGAATGCATACGATTCATATATATGATTTTTTCAGGTCCTGTTTAGCACTTAGTCATCATGGACATTGAAGCACAACAAAAATCAGCCAAGTCTGCGCAGCTCTTCTCAGACCAGGCATTTTTTACACACCCTGAACAAGCAGATCCTTGTCAATTTTATCATCCCACAGAGTCAAGGGGTCACCACCAGCTCTTTACAGGACTTCTCGTTAAAATGGAAACATCTGCATTTCTTTGCTGCATCTTTATGGCAGGAGCCACCTGGTCACTTCCAAGTCCAGGCACGGGGCTAAGAAAGCAGGACAAGCTGCCAGTGCCTGGTGGTGAAGCCCCTCCTTGGCTTTCATAGGCCTGAAGCAAGACAATGGTCCAGAGCACCAATCTGTGGGCTCTAAGAGTCCTCCAAGTGAAAAACACCTCAAAGACCTTTTCCCATTGTGAAATCTACAAGGAAGTGGATCTGGAATGAGGCAACCACCACCAGGAGTGGGTGAGCCAGGGAAGCCAAAACATGGACTCCAGCATCCCTGTTTTCTTGTCTTCTAGAGACTTGGAAGAGCTGAAAAGCCAGGATGGGTGTCCAACAACCTTGCTGTCGTATTTCTCACTGTCCCAGACAGCTCATGAACAAGACTGAGGACTCCAAGTGATCCTATCACAGGAGGAAGCTCTCACAGGACTGTGATCAAGAGACAACAGCAGACAAGCCAGCACCTGCCTAGTGAGTCTGAAAAGATACAGAAAGAATGTAGTGAAAAGGCAGCATAAGGCCCTTCACTGCTCAGAAAGGCAGAAACTCCATGTTATTACCCACATACCCAAAGAAAACATGTTTCCTCCAGCCCAACATAAATCTTTGGGGCAAAAAAATAAATGTGAAGCTGCCCACTATCTGCTGCCCAGGTGAGCAACTGAGCTGAGGAAACATTCAATTCCTTTTTGACCAACACAAGCACCTGGAAGCTCTGGGGAGCACCAGCAAGGCTGAGAGCCTGAAGCTGTTGAAATGAGAAGCTGATGAACTGACCTTCTCAAAACTGGGAGCCCCAACCTGTCCTCCCCTCCCTCTGTCCTTTCCTGCTTCTGCAGAAGCACCCAAAATCACCCAGTAAGTCCTGCTGGGAGGGGGCAGCTGGTCAAGAGGCAGAGCTCTGGCTGATGGAGCAGAGTGATGGCTCAGCTGAGGCACAGGAATGTCAGGATTTTTGTTTAGGAGGATGGGTGAAGCTGATACATCTGCAAGATAGTGTCATGGCTTGGTATCTGCTCAGAGGTGAAGTATGGGGCAGGGAGGGGATGGGTGACACAACAGCAGCACTGGGAAAGTTTCTATCTTGCTTTGTCCAGCCCAGGAATAGCTGTGCACTGAGGAACCAACATCAGCAAACCCTCAGCTGTCAGCAGGGCTGTGCAGGGTGCCTAAAGCAGGGTCTCCAGCCACCAGTGTGGTCCACCAGGTTCCTGCCTGCCCAGCAAGGATGCTGCCTGTCCCCAGAGAGCTGGTTCCCCTGCTCCCCCTGCCTGGCAGTGCCAGCCACCCCTTCACTGCCTGCAGCACAGCTCTGTCTGCTGCCACTGCAGCTGTCAGGGCTTGCTGGGCCCTGGGACCTTTTTGATTCTCAGACTTGCAGGCAGCCACCCCAAGAACCAGTTTGTGCCCAGACATTGAAGGCAGAGAGAGTCACCATCTCCCTTCAAGGAAGCAGAAGCTTCATGCTTCCCATGGGTGGCAGGAGGGTTGACTTGATTTATGGCTGCCCTAAATGACCAACTTTCAGGACAGAAGTGCTACCAACAGCAACCCACTGCATCACTGCAGAGCTCTTTTCTCAGCCTTCAGCCTAATGTCATAAAGTTGTTCCTCCTCCTCAAGGAACCACCTCCCAGGTCCTTCCTCTCCCCTGGCTATCTCCCTCTCTGATTCTGCCAGCTCCTGCCTGCTGGGAAAGGGGCTCTGCCTTTCATGGCACAGCTCAAGCCAGACACTGCTTTCCAGGTGCAGTGTCTGTTTACTGGAAAATGCAGCTTCAGGATGAAAAAAATGTAAAAGTTCAGATGCACAAACTGTTGCTCTTTCCCTCCAGAAAAACCAACTTGTGTAGGAAGAGAATAACTGGTTCCTGCAGGACCCCACAGCTCTCCTGATGCCTCTGTCTTGCTGCAGCCTCCCAGCACAGCTCAGCTCTCATACTTCTCTCATTATGTCCTCTGGCTGTGGGTGTGCACAGAAGTCCTGCCCACTCATGGCCCCACTCACCTTGTTGTTGACAAAGTCCTTGGACTTGAAAGCATTCAGCTCCAAGAAGTATCTGAGCAGGGAGATGTTCCCATCCTGGACTGTATAATGAAGAACTGTTTTGTTGCTTTTCACATCCTGTTTAAATAAAAAGAATAAAAATAACAAACAAAATCAGAGGTGTTCTGCAGAGCAACCTGAAAATATTGTATGAAACCATTGGAGAAAAGTCCAGGCAGCTGGTGTGGAGCAACCCCTGCCCTTCAGAGCCCCTCTTGCTGCCCAGTGTTTCCTTCAACCTGCAAGAAGGTAGCTCCAAAAGGCAGCAACTATCACTGCAACCAGCCCCGTGGAAGGGAAACAGGCTTGGTCCTTCTGCCAGCAGTTCATTCCTTCTCCATTCCATGGTCTGAGCAGAAGCAGCAGGCAGGGCAGAGCTCCCACTCCTGTGGGGAACTGAGCCAACCCCTTACCCGGCTGTAGATGGAGGCTCCTGTCTGCACCAGGAGGTGGATGCAGGACTCCAGCTCCTTGCTCTGGTGCTGAAGATTTTTCTGCTGCTCCTCTGTCAACATCTGGCAGCCCAGCTCCCGGAGCAGGGTGTTGTGAGCCAGAACAGCACAGTGCAGGGGGGTATGGCCTGCAAAACCAAGCAGGGGAGGAGAGTGACAAAGAAGTCGTCCCAACAAAGTGACCGATGCAGGGAGAGGAAGCTGGATGTTGGCAGCAAAACCATCTGTTCCTCTGCACATCTTATTCAGGCCCAAACCCTTCCCTGGTTCAAAGATACTGGCTGTACAGACACTTTTTGGGGCACTCCAGCATGTGCTCAGCTCCAAATCTGCATCGAATCCCCAGTGAATTATCAGCACCATTAAATTCTGGGGCACTTGAGTGGGCAGCAATGATGCCCCAACAAGGCTCCCCCAGGCAGCTGCTGAGGACCCTCCCCAGCTCCCCACCAAAGAGCAACCAGCATCAGTCCGTGCAACAGCCAAGAGCTCTTCATTTTTTTAAAAAATACCACTACAAAATATTTGCACCGAGGGTTTTACCTTCAAAATCCTTCATTTCTAAATCAAGAGGGAAACCCAGGGACAGTATCACCTAGAAGCAATGGAGAAATGGAAGATTTTTAGAATACTGTCCAAGCCAAAACCAGTCAAAAGTAAGAAAACTGAAAACCAACCAACCTATCAGATAATTATTTAACTACAGGCTAAGCCCTTATTTGACACTAGATTTCAGTGACATGAATATATTTCCTAACAGGGATACTCAGGGTTACACAAGATGATCCTCTTCCCTAGTTTCCTAAACCCCAGCTAAGTGCAGAATATTAGGTTCTTAGTTTAGAACAGTAAAATTAAGTGAATTCCCCAATTCAAGGGTGCCAGGCTCCTCACTTCCACCCTGGATTAAGCAAAGTCACCAATAACACCAATTCGTCTTTATTCTGAGTTACTCTTTGCAAGGACAAATGAAAATCTCTCCTTGACATGTGCAGCCAAACTTTATTACCTAAAAGTTTGCTGACACTGGAGACTCTCAGACTGGATTTATATATTTTTTCTTCTTAATGTGCAGTGATGTGACAGGTTAAAACCCCAGCTTGTAGCCAGGGCTGCAAACTGTGAGGATGCAGAGCCTGTAAATACCATGAAAACATAGAATCATGGAGTGGTTTGGGTTGGAAGGGACCTTAAAGATCATCCAGTTCCAACCCCCTGCATGGGCAGGGACACCTCCCAGCAGCCCAGGCTGCTCCAAGCCCCATCCAACCTGCCCTTCAACACTGCCAGGGATGGGGCAGCCACAGCTTGCCTGGGCAACCTGGGCCAGGGTCTCCCCACCCTAAATAGTGATCTGGAGATGAGCACTGCTTGGATTTAGCAGAGAGGAAAAATCTTAAAACACTTGAGAAAATGAGAGATTCAATGGGCTGCAGCCAAGCAGCTCCTTGTCTGTATTATTACAGATAATGCACTTTATTTTTTAATTTTTTTTTTTTGCTCTTGAATAAAACAAGTTGTTCACATCACAGCACCTTGGCTGGGAATTTTTGCAGTGCAGAGTCTCATCCAGGACCTTGTCAAGTTAGACAAGGCACAGGACAGATCCCCTCTGCTGAAAGGTTATCCAGAGCAGCGAGGGTTTGTGCTCTCTTCTCATAAAAATGAGATAAGATGTGCAGATCAAATACTGACGAGTAGCTCTAAGCTGTCTGATGATTAGAGATTAGATGTTTAATCCATTAGAAAATAACAATCTACAGAAAGAAACAAGCACTCTGCAAGCATTTCTTGGCTTTGCACAGAGGAGGGAGCCTGTGCAGGTTCCCATTTTATGTCAGGGGGAAAAAAAAGCCTAAAAAGCAGCAACAACAGCAACAAATCCAGAAGAAACCAGAAAACCACCACGAGGCCCTCTGGGAGGCTTTGTTGGAACTATCTAGACGTAAACCAGTTTCCCCTGCTGAACGAGACACCTGTTTTCCAGAGAACTTCCCCACGTTACACATTAACCGCCGGCTCGTACCGCGGCGCGGGGCGTGTGCCAGGCAGAGCTAACGACTCCTGGGCTGGGCTGCCAACATGCCAGGCACCCTCTGGCACTTCCACTGGCACATCCCTCATCCTCAGAGGACTCTGGATCCTGCCTTCAGGGTAACTCAGCAGCAGCCACTCTGCTGCCATGAAACTCTGCGTTGGAGCAGCCCACACTCAGCCCTGACGTGGGTCGTTTTATTCTTTCCATGTGAAGGCAAATAGCTACATATCTAAGAGACACATTCCAGCATGTTTAACTGTGCCACCTGATCCCTTCCAAAAATCCCCACAGTGCCTTTTCTAGTGGCTCTGGCACACAACTTGGATGCACACCCTGGCCACAGCAAGATCTGGGAAGCTGTAGGGAAGGGAGGATCTGGTGACAGGAGTCATGAAAGCTCCAGTTGGTTCTGGCCATACAGGAGTATCTAGTTCCTCTTACTCCCTCAAAAATCTTCTCAACGGATCTTGGTTGTGCTTAAAATCTGAAAAATGTGACCCACTGGGAAGGCTGTGCCTGTGCTGGCTCTGCCTGCAGGGTCACCTCTGCTGTCTCCTCAGCTGGCTTGAGCCTGGACACAATTCGTTGCTCCCATCTGGATGACACTGACCTCAGGGAGGGGGTTTCAACTGGTGTTTTTGCTCCCCCTCCCTCACACCCCACAGCTGCCTGCAGCCTCTGGGGAGTCCAGACCAGACTGGGGGCTGAAGCCAGAGCCAGCCCACTCTGCCTGGCCTGCCAGCAGCAGAATTGGAGCTATGATCTGCAGAAAGCATCTATCCCCCCATACATTAAAGCCATTTATTTCCCCTGTGACAGGAGGCTGCTGTTAGCTGCAAGCATAGCCTTAAAACAGGAATAGTCTGGGAAGTCTTTCCCTCACACAGGGGAAAAGGAGGCTCTAGGCACTCCTCATTCTTACTGACATCTTGCCTTCTGAGTCAGTTATTTAGAGAGACCAGCACGGAGACTTTATTGTAGGTTTATCTTGCTAGCAATTAAAACCATAAAAGCTTTTCCTACCTGGAGCACTTGGGTGTACCCGTATGTTGCAGCAAGATGTAGAGCTGACTGCCCTTTGTTGTCCACAGCATTGACATCTGCTCCTGCCTGGATCAAATCACAGACAATAGCTGGCTGCCTGGCAGTGACAGCCACCAGCAGAGGAGTCTGGAAATAGCAGCACAGCAGAGAAAATGTGAGAGTCTAGAAGTAGATACTGTCATAAAACCAGGATCAGGGAAAGGCATGTCTGGTATCTAGAACCCCAGGGATTGTGGTGCATGGACTGAGGGCAGGTTTTGGATCCCATGTATGAGGCTTATGAGATAGGGGCTCTTCTCAGCTCCTGCTGAACTCCCTGATTTGGATGAACACCACTTGTGCCAGGTGCAGCACTCCTGCACGTAAAACCTTTGGCCTCAGAGATTCCTACCAACATGCACATCTATCCCTGAACCCCTGTTGCCTTAGATCATTCCATGAACCCTGGGCTGGAAAAAGAAAAAGCTCCTTCTCATTCCACCTCCTTTTCAGGTGCTGCCAGAAGCCCCCCAGCAAGGCACATCATGCCCAAGTCTTCCTTTGCAGTAACAGAGCTGGATTTTTCAGGGCACCTGCTGCTTTCAGTCACACAAAAGCCCACGCCCACCCCAAACACCCCTGTTCCCAGGACAAAGGGGGCTGGATTTACCTTTCCTCTGTGCTCCTTGGCATCCAGTCTTCGCAGCGGTTTCATGCGCTCGGCAGCTGCCAATGCATGCGCCCTCATACCTTTAGCTGCATAAATATGTAGAATTCTAAGACAGTAAATAAAGACACTGATCACTGCCTGGCCATCAGTCACCCTGGGAGCAAACAGTTTTACAGGGTAGCAGAGCCATTTTGAGGGGTTTGTACCCAATGTTCCACAAAACTGTGCCAAAAGCCCCAAGGGGCCTGACCTTGAAAGCACCCACTGCCATGGAAAGAGCTTCCCACCTCAAAATAACAGCAGCTTTCAGGAGCCCCCAGCACTCCTGAGCTTTGACATGCTGCCTCCTTTCCACTTCAGCACTTTCCTTCAGGTGAGATTCACCCTTGTGCTGGGAGGTATCTGAGTGCTCTACAAATCCTGCTGTTGGGGCCCATGTTGTATTCATGTATCACTTGTTGGGGTGACATCTCACCACTCAGGGTAACACAACCTCTTCTAAATGCTGTGTTTGTAAGCAGCCTGGTAAGCTCTGCTTCTTGCCCAAAATTACTGATGAAAGGGCCCAAGTCCTTATCTTAAGCATAAAGCCAAGAGCTGTCACAACTCATAGCAGGTTGGCCCTTTGCAACAGGGAAAACACTTCACTGCTTCACTCTGGTTGCCTGGCTCTGTGGCTGGGGCTGCAGAGAATCACTCAGAGCTTCTCACCACTCCATCCCCCAGGTCCTGTTTGGAGGGCACTGGGAATGCCCAGGGAGCTTTACCCTTCCCCTCTGCACAGGAGGAGACCATCCTCCAGGCAGTCATTCCAGCCTCCGAGATTGTTTCACTTCGGACACCAACATTTGGCACATTTTAGTCAGAAGCTGGGAGGCTGGTGTTTCTTTCCTCAGGTCATTTTGTACCCCAGAGCCACACCTTGTCATTTCAGGAAGCAGAAATGCAACTTTAGGGCTAGCCTGATTCTCAGTTATGTCAGCATCACACACACACACACGTTCCCATGGATGCCAAGAGAGGATAACAGTGATGGAACTAACCTCTGAGCTGCAGGAGTGCTTCTGTGAGCAAGGACTGCTTGAGTAAACAGGCCCTCCAGGCCATATTTGGATCATGGGGCTCCTCCTTAATGTGCAGAATTAGCAGAAAGACTACCAGGTAATCTGTGGTTCTAGCCTGTACATAAGTTATTGAACTAATTGATTACTACCCCCATGCTGGGTTACCCTTTTGGATAGGAAATAAGACACTCCAGGCACATGGAAGGTACTGTAGATCTTTATTGGAAAAGATTTTCTCTTTTTCTAACCAGAACAACCCAGAAAGAAATTCTGAAGCAGTTCATCATGGTTTTATGTTCACACACAGAATTTACATACATTGGAGTGAAAGAAATTCCAAAGCAATCTTAGCAACCACAGGCTTGATTCACAACTGAATTATCCCAGTTTTACTGCTGGATGCCTTGGTACTCATAAAACTGGAGTAAACAGTGGTGAATTAAGCTCCTTTTAATTAATTTCTTTGCTGGGTTTTTCTGCAAATATAAGCCACTAATTTCAGTGCACCTGAACTGCTGCTGGTTTCAAACAACTTTATGATCACTTACATGATCTATTGCTTATGTCTTCCAGATTTGTCAATATTGAATAACAAAATAGGCTCTGAAAGTCCTTGACACTTTCAACCTGAGCTTGCAAACCTCACTCAGGCCAGAAACTAGAAGGTCATATTGACATATTGCCTGGGTGGCAACTGGAATGCTGGACACCAGGTCATAAGCAGTGCAATGAAGTATTTTGCAGTTAGTCTTGCAAACAGTAAGATCACCTAAGGATCCTGGGCTTTAGAAAGCAGAAAAACCCAGAGAAATTGTGTTCACCAGCCAAGAGCCCCTTGTTTATTAAGAAAACAATGAACAGATGGGGATGGGGATATAATCTGCCTGTGCCATGGCACCCCTGAACATCAACAAGGACACGTACGGTTGCATCAGAGGAAAAAGTCAAGCTACACATTCTCCAGGAGAAGAAAATCAGAAAGCTATAAAGAAAATGTGTGCAGCTGTGGGCCTGGGAGACACAGAGAAGCTTTCCACAGCAGTAAGGCACAAGAGAGGTCACTACATTCCCTGGCTCAGCAAGACATCACCAACTTCACACTCAAATGCTACAGAACAAGAAATGCCAACTTCTTGCTAGGTGGAAATCCCTGTCTTCTCAATGATCTCCTGGTATAGGGGCCTGTCTTGCAATCCTGACTCAGGCAAAGCTCCTGGTGACTTTAGTGGGACCAGGATCTGTCCGTTGGTGGAACATGCAGCATTTCCAGCTAGCCACAAAATCAGACCCTGTCTCAAAGGTGGATATTTTAGAGCCCAAAATTGTTCTGCAGCTGAAAGGCCATGACTCCAAAGCACTGTCCCACACCTGGGGGGCTGCCTTCCAATGGCAGAGAAGGAGAGACCTTCAAGTCACACTTTTGTGTGAACTCAAATGTTTCATCAAGGTTACTCTGTGTTGCTCTGTGAACAGGGATGTCTGTTGGCACTGGTGTTTAGCTCAGGTGGAGTGACTTTTTTGGGTCTTCAGACTAATGCACCTACCTGCACCAGTAGAATAAAACTACACTTCACCTTTTCCTAAGGAGCAGTTCAATTTAGGAAAGAAAAATGTCAAATTAAGTGTCCAAAAATGTTTTCTAGACCAGGGAGAGGTTCCTCCAGGGACAGGGCAAAGACACACACACAAGGAGTTTACACTGAGCTCTGCAAAGCAGTCCTGTTGAACCAGGGCTTGCCAATATTTAGAAGCAAGAGTCTCCTCCCCAGATGCTACAGCTGGCCATGTCACTGGGGTGTCAATTTGAGACCATGCCCTGTGTCTGAGGATGAAAGTCACCTCGTGCTGAGGCTGAGCACAAGAACTAGACAGCATCAAAAGCCTGCCTGGCAGAGGCAGCAGGAACTGCAACAGCAGAGAAATCTTGTGCTGGGCCCCAGGACAAGGCAAGTTTCACACAACACACAAGTCATGAGGTGCTAGAGGTGGACACCAAAGCCGCAAGTGAAGTTCCCACCCATTAGCCCCAGCCTGCTTCTCCTCTGTACTCAAAACTCACGGTGGTGGCAGGTGGAGTATTGAGTAGGTGAGGATCAGGCCCCGAGTGTGCAACTTATAGCCCTTCAACAGAGAGAGCATGGTTTAAAACATACGTATCATTGTCTTCATCTTCTAGGAGCAGCTTCTCGATGGGCAGCGTGCCGATGACTCGTCTGGCATCCTCCAGCTCCTGGGGGGCTGGCTCAGGAATGGAGATGGGCAGGGGTACAAACTGGGGCCCAGAAAGCGTGGAAGAAGCTGGCTGGTACTGCAGAGTGGGGGCTGGCAGTGCAGAGAGGGGCTGTCCCCACGGGAAGTACGTGAGAGGTGGCTGCTGCTCCGTCCCCTCCAGCGGAGGCACCACAGAGGGGGGGTTGCTCCGGGGCTGGCAAAACAGAAGAGAAAGAAACCAACATAAACCAACTGGTTAGGTGGGGCAGGGGGAAGACACAAACCAGCAGGCTAAGGATGCTCAGTCTCACTTTTAACATCCCTTTTCTTGTCCCTCTGGGTAAAGTGTTCGAGCGTGACAGCTTCCCCACGCTGGCTCCCACGACTGGGGTGGCTGTGGGTGTCCCAGGTGCTTGCTGCCAGGAGCTCACACTCATCTCAAGTTCCCTCTAGCTTTCTGTTCCCACTCCCACTCTCACTGTAAGCCCAGGAGACAGTTACACCCTGTGCTGAACCCCCCGCCAGCCCAGGCAGAGCCATGCTTGAAATTATAGCCCTTCCTCAGCAGGGAAGGTGAGAGGATGCAGGCAGGGCCCTTCAGTGTGTCAGTGTAGGCAGCTGAACTGAAACATTAAAAGGAAGACAAGCTGCCTGAGTTCAACAGAAATAGAATTCTCTGTCCTGCTCCTCTAAGGAAGAACAAATCACCTCTGGTCAGCCAAACAGATTTTGTCCAGCCTGAACCCAAATGTTCTGCTGTGTTTACCTGCTATTTTGGCCTTGCTCTTCCATCTTTAAATAGCAATTTTTGAGACATTTATTGGCAGGTCATTCTTCCCAGCTCATCTGGGAGATGTGCCTCCTGGAATCTTTATACCTTTTATTTTAAGTTTGGAATTAGAGTGAAGAATCCACTGGGTACTGCTCAGCTCTCTGGTGGGACTGTCCACTAAGTACTTGCCCAGGCAACAGCATTTACTGACCACCATGTGCATCCACTCAGGGAACTACTTGAATTCTGCTTCCTCAGGTGTTCCAGCAGAAAGCACAGCTCCTCAAGTTGAAAGTCCACAACTTTCTGTCCTGCTCAAACCCTATCAATGTCCAGCAGAGTGCAGGCAGGGGCAATGCTAGAAAACCATGTCCCGTGGATGCAAAGACACATAACATTGTAGTAATTAAAGAAATGATACTAATTGGATCCAGCACACCCCGTGGCTCTTGCTAGAAGGAGGGGAAATTGCTGTCATTTATAGGGAGATATTTCAGACTTACTGCAAAGTTGGTGATCAGTGGCTGAGAGGTGTAAGTCAGAACAGATGATGGTCCAACCAGTGTGTAACTGGGACACACGGGCTGAACATACATATCTGCTGTGTATGGACAGCTGACTGCTTCGTGGGACACATAATCAGGGTAAGTGGTCCACTGAGTTAAGGGCTGTAAGGATGTGGGAGAGGGCTGGGAGATCCAGCCGGAACAGAGAGCTCCTTCATCAGGGAGAGGCACTGCAGGGGCAGCCACGTCCATCTCAATGCAAGGCTGGCCTGAAAAACAGCAGAGGAATAAAGCCCAGCTCAGCATGGCCTTCCCTCCAGCAGGACAGACCAACAGACACTGAAGGGAACATTACCCATTGGTGAGTAGGAAGGAAGCGGCTGGTGGGGCAAAACGACCTAGGAGAGAGAAGAAAAATATCCAGGGATTAAGGCCAGAAGCATTGAATTTAATCACAAGTGAGGCTCGTGCAGGCTGGGCTGGTGGGAGGTGTCCCTGCTCATAGCAGGGAGGTTGGAACCTGAGGATCTTTAAGGTCCCTTCCCACCTTCACCATTCCATGATCCTATGATTCTTATAAAGGAAATACCTGGCTTTGTGGTCCCCAGCTCTTTATACCCAGACTGTCTTAACAAGGGACAGAGCGTGCTACTTGGAGGTGTCCCTGCCCATGCAGAGGAGTTGGATCCAGATGACCTATAAGGTCCCTTCCAACCCAAACCATTCCATGATTCTATGATATCTCTTAGCAGCTGATCAGCAGCTACTCCTTCCATGTCAGTGCCTGGATGTCCCACCTGCCTCTAGAGAAGGGCCAGGAGAACTGAGCCTGGCAGCCACTACACAAAGTGTACATGTCCTTTCAGCTCAAGGAGGCCTTAAAGAGTGTTTAGATCCTGAGCTGCAAAGGGAATTCCTCTTCAGAGAAGAGCAAATCAACCTGCTTCCCCACGGGAGGACAGACAGGGGCAGGCTGACACCAAGATGTAGCCAGCCAAGGGTGGCTCTGGCTGGTCTCTTGTGGTGTTCTGGAACAAGCTGCTTAATTTGGAGCCACTTTCTGCTCCTAAGGGCCAGATCCTGCCAAGTGCAAAGCACTTCCACCCTTCCATTAAGCCAAAGGTGACTGCAGGCACTTCAGCACCCAAAAGACACTCCATCTAAAATAAAGACACATTTAATGGGATCTCCAGGCAACATGAGGCAGCATCACCCTCAAAACACTTTTGAGATGCAGAGGTTTCCTTCACTGGCCAAGGACAGCCAGGTGCTACAAAGGCTGCTCAGCCACGTAACTGCTGAGGGAGAATTTTTAGGCTGTGTTTGGTTCTTCTCCTACCGTTGCAGCTGCAGTTGCAGTGGCATTATGAAGATTTCCCCGTTTCCTTTTCAACAGCTCCTTCACTGGCTCTTTGACACGGACACCTTGATAGGGGCGAGGCTGTGGCTGCTGCTCTGGAGCAGAAGCTGAGAAAAAAAGCATAATAATGAAGGCAGGTGACATTTAATTTGCTTTCCAGCCATTTCCATGGAGTCCCATGGCAGCCTGTGGGCTGTCCTAGTCAGTGTGGCTGGAGTCTGGAGTCAGAAACATTTTCTTCCTCAGTTAATGATGTTTTTTTAGCCCAGAGACAGGCTGGGAGAGCTGGGGGGTTCAGCCTGGAGAAGAGAAGGCTCCAGGGAGACCTGAGAGCACCTTCCAGTGCCTGAAGGGGCTCCAGGAAAGCTGGGGAGGGACTTGGGACAAGGGCAGGGAGGGAGAGGACAAGGGGGGATGGATGAAAACTGGAAGAGGGAGATTGAGGTGAGACTTGAGGAGGGAATTCTGGAGTGTGAGGGTGGTGAGAGCCTGGCCCAGGTTGCCCAGGGAAGCTGTGGCTGCCCCATCCCTGGCAGTGTTGAAGGGCAGGTTGGATGGGGCTTGGAGCAGCCTGGGCTGGTGGGAGGTGTCCCTGCCCATGCAGGGGGGTTGGATCAAGATAGTCTTGAAGGTCCCTTCCAACCCAAACCATTCCATGATTCCATGATTCTCTCTGCTGCTTGGAAGCTGTGACAACACAGCACAAAGGGAAACCTTCTTCAAAACTGAGCAACAAGGTAGGCAGAAGAAAACAAAAGAACAAAAACAGAGGTAACAAAGAAAGGCTGGTTTTCTTCCAACAGGTTAGAGACTAACCCTTTCATTCTGCTACCTTCAATGAGCTTTCAGTGAGTTCATTGTGATGTTCTCCTTTGTTCTTTTTCTCCTAAATCCCTGAGCCTGAAATTCTCTTTCCATCAGTCTTCTGACTAAAACTGGGTGTTTATTTTCTTCCTCCTGACCTCACTTGTGTCTATCAGCTCTACGTGGCTTCAGTGCCATTGATCTGCAGTGATTTACACCCACCTGAAGGACAAATCAGACTGAGTGTATCCAAGAGGTTTGTCATACAGATTGGTTAGTAGATGTCTAACATCATTCTGGCCAGGCAGATGCATTAAAAAGCAGAGATCAGATATTCAAGAGAAGTATATGATGTTCTGTCTTTAGACACAAGCTATAAATGCAACCCAAGTTAGAACAACATCCTTATTTGGAAGCCATTTAACTCATCCCTATTTTGCCATGCACACCTCATGGCTTTGGAGACCAGGTAGGTATATTTAAGTGCCCAGAGTCATGTTTCTGTCCCAGCCAGGGCCTGGCCAGCAGGTTCATAACTCAGTGAGCTGGGACCTGAGGCAGCTTTGCAGATGTTTTGTTTGACAAAACATCTCAGAGCTCAGAAACTCTGATCCCTTTTGAAAAGCCAACCTTGCAGCCAGCTAAAAAGGCCTAGCACAAAGCTTTGTGACCAGTGGAAGCAGAGGAAACACAGCTCTTCAGAAGCCAGTATGACTAACCCTTATTTTTTTTTTACATGAAGTATTTGGAGGCAATGGATAGGAGGAGGAAAGCAGAGGACATCAAAGCTGAGGGAGGCCTGATGTTTGTAGAGCCACTGATAGCAGCAGTGCCTGCCTGCCCCCTCTGACTGCCCTTTGATTTGTAAATATGCCAATTGGTAAGTTCCCATTCCTAAAGACTGCAACTGGCCTCTGGTTTTATGGAGCACAGGTGGGTACCCAGCTCAAACCTTAAAATATTCTTCCACCCAGGAAGCATTTCCTCAAATTGACATGCTCTGCTTCATATCACAGAAGCAGATGAACCATTTGATTTCTGGTCGTCTCTCCCAATTATGTGCAATTATTTGCACTCTGAGATGTTTCTGTTGCTCCTCTCTGGGGAAAAAAAAATCAGACTGAACACAGACATTGTAAGTCAGCCTCAAAGATATTTAACAGAATAAACACACCTGTTTAATTTCTTTAAAAAAATAAATAAATTAAATACTACTTTATTTTCAACTTTGCTCTGCCATTTAACTAACTAACTAGTTTCTAACTAGTTTTTCTAACACTTTTTGACTCACTACCTACCATTTACTCAGGAAATCTTGCTTAGCCATCATAAATACTTTTGGTACCAGCCACCACTACATTTAAGCATTGAACTCTTTGTTACCACTATGTGCAGTGGGAAAATAGTTTGTTTTAAATTAATAGCTGAAGAGAAGAGGATTTTTCATGATCTGTCTGATCCACCTTTGGCCTCTCTGGGTATCCTTTGTGGGAATGTGACTTGCACTCTCATGAAACCTGTGGCTTTGGAAATGCAGTTAGCAAAGAGAGCCAGGGCCACCTGAACCCTGCAGAGGAGCATCCACGAGGAGCTATTAATACACTTCACATTTTGCTTCTTGAATTTAATTGCTATTATTTTATCTGAGGGCAAACAACAGTGCTCCAAAGTGCTGTGCTACGAGCTGCCCTGAGAGCTCCGAAAAACCATCACAAGGGTGTTTTCTTGGTCCTGTAAGAGATTTATTTACATTTGGCAATTATTTGTTTGCACTTGGCTGAAAAAAAAAAAAAAAAAGCTGCTCAGATCAGACATTGCTGCTGCTCCTGACACTGTGTGAAAGCACCAGCCCTGCCAAAGCAAACACAAGCTCTGCTCTGGATGGCACGAGAGGCTGAACTGCACCTCTGGGCAGCATCTTATCCCTGAGTCACCACTGACTTCAAAGGCCCTCCCTGCAGAATTAGGGTGGGGAAGGATGGTAGTTTCTGGCTCCAGGTTTGGGGGGTGGGGAAAGAAGAAATTTACTGTAAAAGCTGACAAATATACCTATTCAGAGTTTCCGGTGTAAGCAGAGTAACCAAAAAGAGAAATAAAAAAAAAAAGAAGAGAAGAAAAAAACCCCAAAGTCTGAAGAACATATTTCGGTTCCCCCAAGCTGACCTCCAGAAGTAAAAATAATGCTAGCACAGCTGCTTTTCCACTCTTCAAGGGTGTACCAGGTCTGAGCACTAGAGATGAACCACAGCAAAATTACTTTGGGCTTCAGAGTCCAATTCCTCATCAAGCCAAAGAAAGATGATCACGAGAAGGCATTTTGAGAAATGGAGAGAATTGAATAGTGAGGCTCGTGCAGGCTGGGCTGGTGGGAGGTGTCCCTGCCCATGCAGGGAGGTTGGAACCTGAGGATCTTTCAGGTCCCTTCCAACCTTCACTATTCCATGATCCTATGATCCTTATAAAGGAAATACCTGGCTTTGTGGTCCCCAACTCTTTATACCCAGACTGACTTAACAAACTATGAAGCCTGCCTGGGACCAGGTTTCAACTGTATTTTTATTTAAGTTGTGAGCTGCAAATGCAACCAGGTCCACATGCCCAAGTTCCATTCAAACAAAGAAAAGGAGCTTTCATTTCAGGTGCCCACTGTATTCTAGCTTATCTCATAAAATTCCAAGACCAGAGAACAGGCAGATGCTGGTCTTTAATAGGCACTGGATCTGGATTTGCAACTGCTCCCTGAAGTTGGAGCAGTATCAAGTGTCAGAAGAAAGAAGAGGAGGAATCTAACCCAACTAGTAGGAAGCTTTGCAATAGGTTTGATGTGTGAACATATTTTAGCCTGTTGCAATGTTTTTGGTCAGGCTGCCTTAAAAACCCATGGTGTGTGCATGAGCTCAGGCTCCTTTCATCAGTGTTATCACTTACTGTGTTTGTTGAGGGTCTACAAAAGCCCAGCACAAGCCTTGAAGTCTTTGGAGCAATGGATCAAAGTGGCTGGATAACAGAACAGCTGATGAAAATGCAGCAGCCTGAAGTAGGTCAGTACCTAAGCACCAAGAAGGAAGCCCAGATGGATGTTTCATTCCAGACTGCTCTGCAGCTCAGCCAGGAGGTGTCCAGGCTGCACAGACAAGGCTGAAGGTTTCCAGTTTCAGTGGCCTCTGGATGAAGACTTGACAACTCCAGCAGGGTTGCTCCTGAAGCTTCAGGAACACGCTTCACAAGAGCCCCTCTTGCCCAGGTGAGCAGACTCATGTGTTGGGTGGGAATCCTACAAACCCTGGCCTGCAGGTGCTGGTGCTTTGGAGAACCTGAGAGATGTCCTCAGCATCTAGTGCAACATTAGCCCATGTTTGCATGATGTTTGTCATCCCCAGGCCTCTGCCAGGACAAGGTCTAAAGGCAGATGCAGTCTTTTGAAAGACACCTGCTCCTAACTGAGATCCATGAAAGCCTGGATGGAGGAAAAGATCAGGCAGAGGAAGCAAAGACATTGCCCAACAATTAGAACAAGCAACTTCAAAACGCATCTTCCTCTGCATTTGTGTTTAACCATTGCAGAAACTGGAGGGAAGACAGGGGCAAAGCAGCTGCTGGAGGACACAAGTGCTGAAGCGTGTCAAGTTTCAGATCACTAAACTTCACCCCAGCACCACTGGCCTTCACACACACATGAGCTGCAGATCACTTTAAACCTTCACCCTTTCACACAAGTCAGAACAACTGCCCATTGGGCACCTTTTCAGTTTGAAAGCCACTGCTAATCTGTGAGGGTTTGCATGATCACCTGCCTGCAACAGCACATGACACCGTGGCCTCTGGTTCAGGAGATTTACTCCTTCTCTGCTCCCACACTGTGATAAGTTTATCAATTGATCAGCACTAGCAGGGTAAATATTTTTCTCTTTTCTTCTTTCACCTCCAGTATAATTAAAAAAATGAAAAGAAACACAATAGAAAACTTTTTCTTATTTGCAGTCACACCAGAAAGCAAACAGTAACTCTTGAATAATAAGAAAAAATTAGATTTCAATGGACAAACTAGTGAGTTTCTGGCTTGGATATTAGAGACCAAATTCCATTAGGCAGGTGCTGACATTTTTATCAAACACAGTGAACCCTGATTAATAAAAAGAATAAAATAGCTTTGTGTACACTACTTGGATGTTTAGACTCTAATCCAAACCTTTTTACAGGAAGTTATCAATGCCCATTTAGCAAGGGACTAAATGTTTCATCATGAGTGTCTCCATTTTACATTGACCTCACACACAAAACACTTCAAAACATGTTTTTCAAAAGTATCCAATCTGGCAATAGTATTTGGAGTCTGGAGTGAGGGATGTGATCAGAGCTGAGATGGGAACTGAAATGGCTGCTTTGTGCTATTGATAATGTCCCACAGGAGACTGTGGGTCACTGAGAAGCACTCCAGTAAAATGCAGCTCCAGTCCTTCCTATGAGAATCATTAATCAGGGCCCCTTGTGTTTCCACCCGGCCTACCTAACCATTCCTGGAGGTGGATCAGCAAGAAAAGACAAGGGAACCTACATCCAATTCTTAGCTCTGCCAAGAATCCCTGTAGGAAGATGAGGGAGGGGTCACCCGACTGGTAGATCTCCAACATTATTTGGCTGCCCAAGGAGAATTGCTTTATTACAAGTGTCAAAAGCACTTCCCAGTGTGTTTAGAAATCCCTGCACAGGAGGATCAGGCTCTTAAGACTCCCCTTGAAAAGTCAGAACTTTACAAATCTCTACAAGCAGGAGAAAACCCGTGCTCATTCCTTTTGGCTCTCTTGTGTTTGTGCCCCTCGTACAACAGCCTGTCAGTCCCCAGGGGGTGTTCAGGAGGTGCTGGAAAGGTGACCCAGCTGCAGCCATCCTGATGGCAACAGCCAGAACTTCCATGCTTTGACCTGAATCCCAACACCAGCACCCATTTGTGCCAGGCAGTAAATAGTGTCATATCTGTTCAGGTCTCTGTGCTCCCTCCAGCACAACCATCCAGCTTGGAGGCTTGCAGGGCACTGCACAACCAGGGCTCAGTCCTGACCAGAGATGATGAGTCCTGTCCTTATTTGCTGGCTAATTACACAGTTTCCCTCAATATGTTATTAAGGGGGGGGAAAATGGAGTGAACTTCATTTATCTCTACTTTGTGGCAAGTGCAGGGCAGGGAAACAAAGCACTGGAGTTCATGTAACTGCCCGAGATCCCAGAGACAGGGAGTCACTCAGGAAAAAGGTTCTTCATCCCAACTTCTTCCCCAGCCAGCAGCACCCTCCAGGATCTGTCCCTTTTTTTAATTGATCCCACTGATCAGTCAAAAGTGAAAGACACTGGAGTGACCCATCTGCAACTCACGCCCTTGGGAACAAAAAGTTGTTTCTAACCCAGGTCCATCTTAACCAGTTGTGTTGGTGGTAACAGGCTTGGGTGGTTGGTTAGCACCAGGTCCCAGGTAACCAGCCTAAACTGAGGGATACAGCCCTGCCTGAAACATTCTCTGGCTGCCATGAAGTGCTCAGCCACAAAACCATGTGAGCAACTCAAAAAACGTTTCTCCCTCTTCCATTTGGCCATTTCTTGTTTCACTCTCTTGTCGAAAGCCTTTCCAGCAAAACTGGTGTGTCTCAAGGCCCATGTGAAGGGCTGAACATGCAGCTCTTTTCGTGCATCTGATACCAAATCTCTTCTGAAGTGTTATTACTCATTTTTTCGTAGGCAAACCCTGACAAGGAAAGCTGGGCTGGAGTGGATGATTGTCTGTTGGTCACGCTCTGGGTGGGTATTCCAACACAGATGTTGCTAAAAGCAAAGCTCTGAGCAAACATCTGGGCAGAGAATCTGCTCTACAACAAACAGAAGAACTCAGAGCATGAGCAAAAGAGCCAAGTGATGCTCCATTGCTCAGCATAAGGAAATGAACTCAGGAGGGTCCTGAGCATAATTAAATCAGCAGACTAAATATTTTCCTTGCTTACCAACAGCTCAGCACAGCACTTGCCCAGGTCTCTTTCTGCACTCTTACACAGCACTGTGACTCCCAAAGCCAGAATTATGCCCAGTATCTTTATTTTCAGGTGTTTCTCTGCAGTTGGAAGACGACTAAAAACCAAATTAGCTTTGGATTCCATCAGATCCATGTCTCCTGTTTGCACCAAATGCTTCTGACTACTGTGCTTTTAAAAAAGTCTCCTTCACACCTCCAGATCAGCCAGAGGAGTTGAAGTCAGGAGAGCACTGTGCACAACCTACACTCTGTGCACAACCTACGCTCTGTGCTGACACCAGGAAGATGCTGCAGATTGACAAACAAAAGGCTAACTTTGTATTTTTCCACCTGGATAGAAACAAAACCCAGGGGAGATCTGAAAACACTTGGGAAACGACAAGAAACGCTACCCAGTAACTCCTGCTCCTCTTACTATTCTCACAAAGACCTCCAACAAAACAAACCCAAGCTAAACAGAGATTCCAAGTGCCAGTTAAAAGTTGGATACATTGGGCATGTGGTGGTGAGAGCTACTAAAACTTCTCTCTTTCAGAACAAAGGGGAAGCTGAGATAGACAGAAAGTGTCTAAACCATAAGTCTTACCCGCACGTCCTAATTCCTCCCAGCCCATAATACTCTTTCCATTTTAGTAATGCAAGCTTTCCATTTAATTGCCTGTGTGGTCATTTGTAGAGCCTGACACCTGCTTTGTAAAGCATGGATGGGCTCAACTTTCATACTATCCCTCTTTCCCGGTGGGGTTTTACCAAAACGAAGACTTGCAGGGCGCAGCATGTGGCAGTTTCACCTCTCAGTCTCATTAGCTGATACTTTCAGAAAGGCTGCACAGAGCCCCACATCTGCTGTTGGGGGGGGGAAAAAAAGGGGGCTTTAATCACTAAAAAAGCACTTGGGAAGAGGTTTTCAAAGGTGTAACTTCTCACCTCTCAGTTGCACGGGAATGCAAGCAGTGGAACAGCTCGATAGCTGAAGGTCTGGCCTTGGATGCAGAAGTCCTGCTGGGCTGCAGCAGGAGTTGAAAGTCCAAAGCATTTTGACCCAGCCAAAATTATTCTGGAGGCCTCAACATCAGAAGGACATGGAGCTCTTGGAGAGAGTCCACGAAGATGATCCAAGGGCTAGAACAGCTCTGCTCTGGAGACAGGCTGAGAGAGTTGGGAGGTTCAGCCTGGAGAAGAGAAGGCTCCAGGGAGACCTTAGAGCACCTTCCAGTGCCTGAAGGGGCTCCAGGAAAGCTGAGGAGGGACTTGGAACAAGGGCAGGGAGGGAGAGGACAAGGAGGAATGGATGAAAACTGAAAGAGGGAGATTGAGGTGAGACATGAGGAGGAAATTCTGGAGTGTGAGGGTGGTGAGAGCCTGGCCCAGGTTGCCCAGGGAAGCTGTGGCTGCCCCATCCCTGGCAGTGTTGAAGGGCAGGTTGGATGAGACATTGACATTACAGAAAATGAAGGTCCCTTTTGTGTGAATGGTTTCTGTGACACGAGGCTGAAATCCTGCAGTAGTTTCACATTTAGGTGATGCTTTTCATAGAATCTCAAGAATGGTTTGGGTTGGAAGGGACCTTAAAGAGCATCTAGATCACTAGACCAGGTTGCTCAGAGCCCCATCCAACCTGCCCTTGGACACTTGCAGGTAGGGAGCAGAGCAAGGCTTTTATGCTCTCACATTAGTGTAGGGCTCCTGCAAGCACACACCAAGCTCCCTGGTCACCCACGCTGCCTCTGCAGCAATTTAGAGCAAGTCAATGATTGTTACTGGGCACTAGGACATCCATGTGGTCCCAGGTGGTCTGAACCAGATGATGCAGGAAGCTCGAGGCCACAGCTGGTCACACTAACAGGAAACCCAGGTGTACCAGAGATAGCAAATGGAGAGACACTGAGAGGTCCAACTGCCACTGGAGCCTTTGGGACCTGGCACCTGAAAACTTGTGCTGACCTGAGCAAACTACCTACAGTTGCACAGGAGGTCTCCAGCAGAGCAACTGACTGCACCCAAGCTGTCTGCTCCCCTCATCAGAATACCCTTGCTGCCTACCTTCCAAGCCAAAACACACAGCTCCTTACTGTAATGGCACAGAAAAGCAGCAGGGTTAAGGAGATGACAGCTCCACACTGGCAAAAGGCAGCCTGCAGTGACCCAGCACAGGCAGCCCACGCCAGCAGCCAGCACAGCTCAGCCAGGCAGCCACAGACTGGCAGTCCCCTCAGCCCCTTCTGTGTCCTGGCAAACACACCAGGCTGCTCCAGCACCCAGCCCAGGCATCAGAGAAGTCTGGCCACCCCCCTGGCTGCTTCATCTGACTGGTGTGAAAAGGACTTGCTCAGCAACACAGGTCAGCTCAAGGCAGTTGTGTGTCCCACCCAGATTTCAAAACAGCCAGGAAGCATTAACAGGAGATGCAAGCCCTAGAAGCTATGGGGCGTGGAGGGGCAGGCAGATATTGGCCAGAAATGGTCTTGTCTAGAAACTATCAGCAGGGAATGGCTGATATCCAGAGACAGGTTTTGATCTCTTCTCATGCAGGCTGGGAATCCCTGCTTCCCTTCGCCAGCACTGCACATGCCAAAGGAAAATGCAGCTACCAATATTCTTCTGCCTAAACCCCCAGGTTGTTAGTATTGCTTTGTCACTGCTGGAAAAAAACCAACCCAGAGAAACCATGAATGGACTTCTGAGATGGAAGGTTAAAGATTTGAATCCAATCACCCTGCAGTGTGTTCCACATCATGCACCTGCTGATGCTGAAAACAGCACCAGGGGAAGAGGGAAACAAGGTGTGTTGCCATAGTGCTCCCACTTGCTGCATGGTGCTTGTCAGACAAATTGAAACATGACTGAATAAGCAGGCAGAGCTTCTTGCTCAAGACTTTACAGGCTGCAATATCCCTTCACAAATGTACATTTGAACCTCCAAAATGTTCAACTGGAAAAAAAACCCCAAAGCAAACCAGGAGAAACGCGTACCAGAGAGAACAGACGTAGCTGCTAATAAGCTCAGTTCAGCACAAACAGATTCAACAAACCTGTGAACAACCTACAAGATATTGTACAAAGCAGATTAATATCAGTTCAGCATCAGATAAGTCTCTGGCAAATGTTTAAGAAATGAGCTTCTCCCCTTCAGGTGTACTCCATCATCCCAGGCTCATGAGCAGCGTGGGGAAACACGAAGGGTGGCAGCACAGCTGCAGAGCTGAGCATCACCTACTGAGCCCTCCAGGGAGAAGGAAAACCCTGCCAGAAACCAACACCTACCTGTGTTGTGATCTGTAAACTGCCCGAGCAAAGGTGGGCCAAGAGGAGTGAAATGATCTTGAAAACAAGAAAACTGATTTCCTGTATAGTCATAACTGTATTGACCTCAGCTGCTTTGTTCCTTATCTTTTTTATTATTTGAAAAAATGTACACATATATATTTTTTTAAAAAAAGTACAGAAATAAGATTTCTCACAGGTTTCACTTTTATAAAGGAAATTTTTTCTGGTATGTAACCACTGTAACCTTTGATATAATACCTGCATCCTGTTATTGTTTTTATGAATCATAATCTCCCACTTGATTCATAGTGATGAATGACAACAAAGCAGCAAGGTCAATATCCCTGCTGGAAAATCAGCATCATGCCTTGTCACTGCTCCCTCCTGAGCCCTGTGCCTCTCCATGAGCACAGGCTCCCATGCTGTGCTGCTGCTTCCTTATTCATTACCCTCTTCAGCTTTTATCTCAGGTAGGAAAAACAAATCAGAGCTCACTTACATTTTTGCCAGTGCATATTCTGGGTCAGGACGGAGTCTTTTTGGTCTCTTTGATGAAGGTAGCTTGGCTGGCTAATAGCTAACAGGTCTCTGACTCTATCTGGGGATGTGACAACTGACTGTCAGGATGTTTCTTTCAGCTTTTTAAAAGCCCCACGTTCCCGCTGAACCCTCTGATGTCACCACATCCTCCAACCACAACCACTTCTAGATTTTCCCTTGCTCTGTGTTGTTCTTCACCGTGCTAACAGTTCCTCCAAGAGCAGTGAGCTCTGGAGGGTATTATGCACAAACAGGCACTCACCAGAGTGTGATTCAACAAGCAATCAAACCTGGGACCTGCCACAGAGTTGCAAAATGAGGGCGAAATGTTGTAGAGCAGAAAAAAAGCACAAGGGTTATTTAGTAAGATGTTGAAGCTCTGTGGCACTAAGGATGGTCTTGTTTCATCTAAGACAGCATTTTGGTGCTTCAGGAGGCACAACTCCTGGCTCTGCACTCTTCAGCCTGACCCAGCCCACATGCCATGTCTGCCTGGCCCTTCAAATGCACAACACTTTAAAATTAAATAATAACAATAATAATAATAATAAAAAAGAAGACTTGTGTTTGCTCCTGCCTTATGAGAATCTCAACTCCCTGGGGCCACTAAATTTGGACTCATGAGGAAACACCTGTAAACACTTCAAGCCTCATTAAACGAGGACGTCCTCCATTTAAAAAAAGAAACCCTTTTTTTTTTCTGTTTTGTTTTTGTCAAAATACAACACTTCCTACTAAAGCTTCTTCCAAAATAGCTTGCAAAGCCCAGGGCAGGCTGACAGAGAGGTCAACTAATTCCTTAGCATCAGTGACTGCACCTTTATATCTCACCTATCCCCACCACAACCTCTTGAACCTCTGAACATTCTCTCCTCTAGAAATCAGACCATCATGATGAATTTTCACAGAAAATACCAACTTAGGAGCATCACTGCATCATTCCCAGAGGGATATTTGTTGGAGGCTGCACAATGAGGTTAGGTTTCTGGCATTCCTATCTTTCTGCTCAGTTTTTAATCACTGAATTGCCATGGCCCCAAAATTTGCTCTCACAAATATCTCTTCCCATTAAATAAACAAGGCAGGATCGGGTCAGTCCTTTGGCCAGGAGTCTGTTAAAGAATTTCACCCTTTCAGGGATACCAAACACCTCTCAGGAGTAGGTCCATTTTGTGAACCATTTTGCAACATCCCATGAGTGAGGGCTGGAGCAGCTCTGCTCTGGAGCCAGGCTGGGAGAGCTGGGGGGTTCAGCCTGGAGAAGAGAAGGCTCCAGGGAGACCTTAGAGCACCTTCCAGGGCCTGAAGGGGCTCCAGGAAAGCTGGGGAGGGGCTTGGGACAAGGGCAGGGAGGGAGAGGACAAGGGGGAAGGGATCAAAACTGGAAGAGGGAGATTGAGGTGAGACATGAGGAGGAAATTCTTTGCTGTGAGGGTGGGGAGAGCCTGGCCCAGGTTGCCCAGGGAAGCTGTGGCTGCCCCATCCCTGGCAGTGTTGAAGGGCAGGTTGGATGGGGCTTGGAGCAACCTGGGCTGCTGGGAGGTGTCCCTGCCCATGCAGGGGGCTGGATCTAGATGATCTTTCAGGTCCCTTCCTACTGAAACCATTATTCTATCATTTGTACACACCAGGACTTATGTACCTGTGAAGCCAGACTGCAAGATACAAACCACTCCATGATCCTATGAGTGTTGCATGTCATGGAAAAACCCAGATGAACCAGACAAAGGCTTCATTCTATTGTCTCCACTCCAAAGATTTCTCAACAAATCCCCAAGCAGCCAAACACAGAGAAGTAAACCCCAAAGCAAAGTAGGAACACATTTCTCCACCTTGCTGCCCTCCAAAGCAGCACCCACCTCCTCATTTCTCAGGCACAGGGCATTGCTGGGCCAGGGTTTGCAGATCTGCAGCAGTGCTCACTGCCAGCCCCACAGGGTGATATCCCCTCTGCCTGCAGTGCTCAGGAAGAGCAGGCAATCTTGTAGCTAATACTCCATAGATGGACAGGCAAGCTGGGATCTAACTCCTCGCCCAGTATAACCAGATGAAATGATAAATACTGAAACTGGCTCCAGCAGCATTTCAGCTACACCAGAGCAGGAAGAATTTGTGGACTCTCAAATCTCTGCTACTAAACCAGTGTCATATTTCTCCCTAAACTAATGGAACTTAATTTTTAAAAACCTCTTAAATGTGTAGAATTAAGATAAATGTTTGCAATGCCATGGGAAATCTCTTCCTGAGAAATTATGTTCTTCAGAAGCCAGGGCTCAATCATATGGGTAGATTTGCTCACAGCTTTCAGCACCAGGCAGTCTCAGGAAATACTGGGAGAAGTTCCTGGTGTTTAGGTTGAGTCAGGGCACAAGGCAATGCCAGGGAGGGTTTGGAATGCACTCTGCTGGAGTCTGCTTCTGGAAATACCTGAATTCACAGAGTGACTGGGAACAGGATGGTAAATCCAGTGTCTGCCAGGAATAAGACCTTGCTTTTAAGTATAAAAAACACACCCTCTGAGCATTTGTGCTCTGCAGAGAAGGAGAAGCACAAGCTGAGATCCCATCCCCGGCAGTGTTGAAGGGCAGGTTGGATGGGGCTCTGAGCAACCTGGGCTGGTGGGAGGTGTCCCTGCCCATGCAGGGGGTTGGATCTAGATGATCTTGAAGGTCCCTTCCAACCCAAACCATAATTCTATCATTTGTACACAGCAGGACTTACATACCTGTGCAGCCAGACTGCAAGATATAATAAAGTAAATATACAGGCTCATAATAAAAGAATTCATATATGCTTATCACCTCACCTTTAACTATACCTTAATTGTGCTTAGAAAAGCTGTGGATAACATTAAACCTCTCAGGATTAAACTGTTTTTAAGTTCTATTTATCAAAGCTTTAAAAATATTAAGGCAGGCAGATAAAGTCTGGTTGTAATGAATATCTAAAATGAGGAAGTTGCCAAGAAGGGCATGATTCCCACAGACAAACCAGCCAGCACTATTTTGGTGGCTGATAATCATCCATTTCCATATTTTGTACACAGTTACCAGAAAAACTTCTGACATATTAACAATCGCTCTCCAAAAAGTGACTTCCCAGTCACACATGAAGACATACAGGGGCAGGCATGTGTGGAGCTTTGTCTCACTCCCTCAGCCCTTTGATTTGTCTAATTTCCCAGCCAAAAGTTGAGCTCATAAGTGATTTTCTTCCAGAAGTGGATCAGTGCTGTTCACAGATGCCCTTAGTGTTGGGTTTTGGTGTTGCTGTAGGGTGTGGTTTTGGTTTTTGGTGGGGTTTTGGTTTTTTTTGTTTGGCTTTTGTTTTTTTTTAACATGTCAATATTAGCACTTTAATCCTGCCAGACAACACGAGAAATATGAATATATAAATAGTAGTTTGATATTTCAGAAAGCTTTGTGGTCTGCAAACACAAACATTCACCACTGAGAATACAATGAATCTCTACCTCGTAGGCTTGAATGGGTGTTTAAAAGACAACCAGGCTTAGAAAAGGTTCTCACACTTCTTTCCTAATCAGTCAAGAGAGAATTGAGAAGTTAAACCCCGTTGGAGGCAACAAGATCTGACAACTGAATGAAAAAGATTTGTTATTTGAGATTACAAATTCTATAACCCGTGTCCGTATTTTGTAGCGTGACATTATGTGTGAAAACAGAGCAAGAACAACCCAGAACCAAAGCTCACGGAGTGCAAAGCCAGGATTCATTCCAGTAAGTGTTTGTGAATCCCATCATCTCTCTTGGAGCATCACACCACACCCCTTCACCCCCTTGGCAGAACCAAAACATCAACAGGCATCTCCAGAGGGGAGTCACCCAGTCCCAGTCACCTGCTGGAGGTGCTGACCCCTTTTAGCAGACCAGAGAGCAGGACTAGTACAGTGAGGCTCCTGTTCCTGGTCTTTTGATGAGGCATCAAAAGAGCATGAGGAATGAAGGCCTAAAAAACCTCAAAACAGGGAGATCATAACAACTTGATCAGATAGATGTACAGCAGGGCAAGAGAGGCTTTGAATGAGAACTGCAATTCATCTTAAAGACTCTCTGGATAGCAACAGAATTTACTACATACCCCAGGGATCATGGCCAAAAGAAAAAAAAGGGCACATATTTCAGATTCCCCATGGGCCCAGAAAAGGGTCTGATAGATGTAGAGAACATGGCACCTGCTGCTGGGACAGCCTGTGCCACCAGCCTGCCCAGAACAGACTGAGGGAACTACAGAGACACAGCAGTTCTGCAGCAACTGCTCATCAATAAACAGTCCTGAGGGTCTGGGGGTTCTGGGGGTCTTGTTCTGTTCTTGGGAACACAGAGAACACCCCCTGTCCCTCTGGAGACACAGGGCAGGGTGGGCACGTCTCCTCATGCAGCTCAGGCTGAGGCAGCTGGGAGCAGAGTTTATAAGAAGCTCAAGGTCATATAAGAAATCAGAAGCAGGGCTGGGGACAGAGGCCAAATTTTTGGAGACAGCTTGTGCACAGGACTGCTCAGAACCACGTGCTTGCTAAGGAGGGCATCACCTTCTCAGTTTTTAATACTGCAAGCAACACTGAAGCAATTATGGTACAATAAACTCAGACTGTTTCCTCCTTTCTTTGCTTTTATTTTTTTTTTTTTAATTTATATTCACACCTCCTACTTTGCCCTCTGATTCATACCTCAGTTTGATAAGGAACAAATGATGCAGCCTTCATGCATGCTTAGCCCTGGAGATGAAGTCCCTGGGCAGTGTAAATCACCATTGCCCTCGTGACCTCTCAGTGAGGGTCTGAACCTGGGACATTCCAAATCCACTCCAGGGTTACTACTTGTTTTTTCACACTAAGAAGTATCTCTTACTGATCACAAAGGACAACATGAAATCATAATGTATCATGGAAGGGTTTGGATTGGAAGAGACCTGAAAGATCATCCAGATCCAACCCCCTGCATGGGCAGGGACACCTCCCACCAGCCCAGGCTGCTCCAAGCCCCATCCAACCTGCCCTTCAACACTGCCAGGGATGGGGCAGCCACAGCTTCCCTGGGCAACCTGGGCCAGGCTCTCACCATGCTCAAATCCTTCAGAACTTCTACACACAGATGCCAAAGTGAAGCTGTTCCCCACTGTTCCCAAGAAAGCTCTGAGTTCTAGAGTAAAAAGAAAGTAAAAAAGCCAACCTTAATTCTCACCCTCAGACCGTGCCTGCACTTAAAGAGTTTCCCAAGAGTTTCCCAACACACATTAAGTTCTAGAAAAGACCTTTCCAGGATTTCTTTTTACTCTTTAGGAGATCATTTGTTCTGCTCCTGAGCTCCAAAAAAAGAAAATCAAAGCAAACCCCAAACCACCCCAACACTTGTTCAAGCTAAGTATGTGAGCTGGTGACTTGCTGGCTGCCAAGAGTGTGCACATCAACACACTGAAAAACACCCATCCAAGCTATCTGTTGAGAAGTTACACGCAGAACCTCCCCCAAAACAAACCTAAAACTGGCAGAAATCAAAAGCAGCTCTGCAATCATTCATGAAGAGAAAAGAGGATTAAGAATATCATTGAATATTACGCATATAAATCTCGTGACTGGCTCTGGAGGCTGGAAAGGTGAGACAGCCAGAACCTTGGGCTTCCAGCAGTCACAAAGGCAACACAGCATGAAGTTTGTTCCCTGTTCCCACTGGAGTCTCAGATGGGCTTTGTCTGCAGTGGTCCTGCATGGAATCCAGAAACCAGCTGCACTGAAGCCTTTGGTCCCTCTTTGTTGAAGCTGCTGAAGCAAAGCATTTCTTTAAGGAGTTCTTACCACCACGTTTTTAATAGTCCCCCTTTCTCCTCACAGAAGCAAAACTGAAGAACAAGTTGGTGTAAGAGGAATTCAACGACTCTTCTCACAACCTGTGCTCAGCATTTGTATCAGGAGGTTTCATCCAGCATTGACGTTGCTGTTGATGTGAATTTCAGACAAAACCCACTTTCTGATCATCTGTTTTTAGACTGCACACACACTATGGCAAGTCCTAGAAGGGCACTTCAGTCAGAGGGGACAGGCACACTCAATTCCTGCACTGGAAGTCACCCCAACAGAAGCATGAATGGGTGAAAAAGCCACGTTCAGCCAAGCTACGTGCCCAGCTCAGCAGAGTAAACTAGGGGCTGCAACACCTCCTTTCCCCTTCAGATATCAGCCCAGGTTTGCCAAAACGTAAGCAACCAGCATTTCTTCAAGCTAAGGGCTGCAAGGAGGTGCTAGATACCCTGCTATCAGATCAGAGCTTCTGCCAGAAACCACCTTGTCAGGCTGCTGCTGCTGAGCTCACTTAGAGCATGAACCTTGCCACTGTCACCAAGGCAAAAGCCCGAGCCCTGTTTGTGTCACAAGGAAAGTCAAGTCACCAGTACCTGGTCCCTGCTGGAAAATACTCATGTTGAAAGCCCTCTCTGAGCACGTTTGCCCCCAGATTTTCATAGAGAAACAGGACTCAGCAGCTTTGGCAGCATCCTCATGCCTGCCTTACCCTGAAACCTGTGAGGTGCAGCTGCAGAGGAGTGGGCAGAGAGGTACAGAGAGCAGCAGCACCCTAGTGAGCTGACTTTACACAGAAGTTCCCATTGCTTCATTCAGCATTGACTTTTCCGTGGCCTCCTTCAAACATCTGGGAAACCCCCTTGAAGGTGCAGTTGGTTCTGAACACTCAGGAAGTTTGCTTTTCCCAGGACACAAGCAGCATTAGACAGTTCTCTCTGCTGCCTGCAGAACTCCCTGCAGATCCGAGCTCTTCATTCAGCAGATTAGTTCTCTGCTTAATCTAGAAGGAAGGACTCCATTAGGAAGGGAGGAATGTTAAAATTTGGAGGGAATTTCCTGTCAAGGACCTCCCTTTTCACTAAGAGTGGTGATATAGGTTTGTGGACCCTACACACGGAGCCACTGACTGGATCTTAGGATGCTGGAAAAGTCAGTTCATCCTCCTAAAGGCATCGATCCCAGTTTGGAGAACAAGACCTGTGACATCTTCATTTGGCCCTCATGCTTAAGAGACAGCACAAGATTTTCAAACTGATTTCACACCCAGATGAAGGAGGAACTAAAATCCTCCCCTCTTCTTTATCAGCTCTGGTTCCTGGCCAGGCTGCACTCAGATAAACCTGACTTGTGGTTTGTGAATTTACACCAGGGGCTTGCAGGGAGAGCTTTCCCCAAGTTCCCTGCATGTTTAACAACTGATTAGAAAGAATGGAGGGAAAAAAAACCCCAAATATCTAGACTAAAAAACAGAAGTAAAAAGCTCAGTAAAGCGTAAACATTACTGGCCACTCCAGAGAAGTGTGCACAGCTGAAAGCTCTCCACTGGAAGGGGAGCTATGGATGTTGGCTGTGGTTAGAAGATGAAATGCCAATTTCTGGGCACTGCCCAGAGAAGCAGCAACCACCTGGGTCTGTTCTGAAGTCAAAAACAACTCCAGGAGTGGAATTCCTTCTGAATCCTCATGCTGAATTGTCTGCAAGAACTGATCAGGGGGTTTGTGAACCCCGAAGCTCTGCAGGGTGTCTTCAGCTTCTTCTGAAACACAGGGCTTCCAGTCACTGAGAACAGGATCCCAGAGGGAGTTTGTCTCAACTCTACTCTTGTTGCACATTTTATTTTCCCATCATCAGACCAAATTAATTAGTTTAAAAGCATTTTAAGTAGAAGTGGA